>NC_053394.1:235829287-236173719 GCF_905171765.1 Bufo bufo
GCATTCCTGGGAACACATTTCTGCTGCAAACTTTGAACCTGCTGCAGTCAGAGGTGTCTTCGTTTAGTTTTGGTGTTGCTCAGGTCTGGTGGGGGGCCATTCCTGGGAACACATTTCTGCTGCAAACTTAGAAACAGCTGCTATCTGTATTGCCGAGTTTGGGGCGATCTATGTGTAGGCCTTATACTACATTGTTATCATATACCTGCTGCTGCTTTATGTCATGATCATGTTGAGATACAGTGCTGCCCATAATTATTCATATCCCAGGCAAATTTTGACTTAAAGGGCTTCTGTCACCCCACTAAACTGTTTTTTATTTTTTTGGTTACTTATAATCCCTATACTGCGATTTATGCATACATACTGTAATTAATCATTTTGGTTCAGCAGATTCTGTTAAAAACGTACTTTTAAGATATGCAAATTACCTTGCTACCAGCAAGTAGGGCGGCTACTTGCTGGTGGCAGCCGCATCCTCCTATCCTAAAGACGCCCCCTTCGCATGTTGATTGACAGGGCCAGCGAACAGGATCTTTCTCTGCTGGCCCTGTTTGCATTCAAAATCTGGCGCCTGCGCCGTACCTGTCTTCAGTCGGCGCAGGCGCACTGAGAGGAGGACGCTCACTCGGCCGCTCCTTCCTCAATGCCCCTGCGCCGGGTATAGATGTGACGTCATCGGCGCAGGCGCATTGAGGATGGAGCGGCCGAGCGAGCGTCCGCCTCTCAGTGCGCCTGCGCCAACTGAATACTGTTACGGCGCAGGCGCGAGATCTTGATAACAGGCAGGGCCAGCCAGAGGACGATCCCCTCCGCTGGCCCTGTCCATCAACATGCGGAAGGGGCGTCTTTAGAATAGGAGGATGCGGCTGCTACCAGCAAGTAGCCGCCCTACTTGCTGGTAGCAAGTTAATTTGCATATTTTAAAAGTATGTTTTTAACAGAATCTGCTGAACCAAAATGATTAATTACAGTATGTATGCATAAATCGCAGTATAGGGATTATAAGTAACAAAAAAAAAAAAAAACTGTTTAGTGGGGTGACCTTTAAAGTTACTTTTATTCAACCAGCAAGTATTTTTTTGATGGGAAATGACATAGGTGTCTCCCAAAAGATAATAAGACGATGTACAAGAGGCATTATTGTGGAAAAAAACATTTCTCAGCTTTTATTTACATTTGAGCAAAAAGTGTCTAGTCCAAAATTATTCATACCCTTCTCAATAATCAATAGAAAAGCTTTTATTGGCTATTACAGCAATCAAACGCTTCCTATAATTGCAGACCAGCTTTTTGCATGTCTCCACTGGTATTTTTGCCCATTCATCTTTAGCAATGAGCTCCAAATCTTTCAGGTTGGAGGGTCTTCTTGCCATCACCCTTATCTTTAGCTGCCTCCACAGATTCTCAATTGGATTCAAGTCTGGACTCTGGCTGGGCCACTCCAAAATGTTAATGTTGTCTGCTAACCATTTCTTCACCACTTTTGCTGTGTGTTTTGGGTCATTGTCATGCTGAAATGTCCACTGGTGCCAAAGGCCAAGTTTCTCTGCAGACTGCCTGATGTTGTCATTGAGAATCCTCATGTATTGCTCTTTTTTCATGGTGCCGTTTACTGTGATTAGGTTCCCTGGTCCATTGGCTGAAAAACATCCCAAAGCATTTGGTTCCCACCACAATGTTTGAAAGTGGGGCTGGTGTTCTTTGGGTTGAAGCAGTGGCGGATTACAATAGGGACGTTCGGGTCGGCAGCTCCGGGTCCAGCACCGCTGGGGGGCCCAACGCCGACCCGAACGCCCACATACTGCGGTGGGGCACGGGAGCGCATAGCTCCCTGTCCCGTCGCCGATCACCGCCATAGGCTTCAGGCTCAAGTGTGAAATCCCGGCTCAAGTGTGCGTGATGACGTTATCGTGCGCCTGTGCCGGGACGCAGCACTGTGACGTGTGCATGCCTGCCTCATCCCGCCATCCTCTGTGAGCAAGCGCCTGGCCCTGGACATAGGTGAGTATTTTAGCTTTTCATTTTTTTATCATTTTTTATTTTTTTTATTTCATGTGCCTACTTTGGGGGACATGTGGGACACACACACACAGGAGGACATATTAGGGAAGAGACATCGAGTACATGGGGGGGAATGTGAGGGCTGTGTGGGGCCAAATTATTATGGGAGGGAATACTATGTGGGGACAAATTACTATGTGGTGGCAAATAATTATGGGAGGGACTACTATGTGGGGGCAAATTACTATATGGGGCAGTGTGGGGGCAAATTACTATGTGGGGGCAGTGTGGGGGCAAATTATTATGGGAGGGACTACTATGTGGGGGCAAATTACTATATGGGGTTGCTGTGGGGGCAAATTATTATGGGAGGGACTACTATGTGGGGGAAAATTACTATATGGGGCAGTGTGGGGGCAAATTACTATGTGGGGGCAGTGTGGGGGCAAATTATTATGGGAGGGACTACTATGTGGGGGCAAATTACTATATGGCACAGTGTGGGGGTAAATTACTATGTGGGGCAGTGTGGGGGAAACTATTGTGTGGGGGCAGTGTGGGGGAAATTTCTATGTGGGGACAGTGTGGGTAATTGCTATGTGGGGACAGTGTGGGTAATTGCTATGTGGAGACAGTGTGGGGTAATTGCTACGTGGGGACAGTGGGGGGTAATTGCTATATGGGGACAGTGTGGGGTAATTTCTATGTGGGGACAGTGTGGGGAAATTGCTATGTGGGGACAAATTACTATGTGGGGGCAGTGTGGGGGAAACTATTGTGTGGGGGCAGTGTGGGGAAATTGCTATGTGGGGGCAGTGTGGGGAAAACTATTGTGTGGGGACAGTGTGGGGAAATTGCTATGTGGGGACAGTGAGGGCAAATTACTATGTGGGGCAGTGTAGGGGCAAATTACTATGTGGGGGAAGTGTAAGGGGAAATTGCTATGCGGGGACAGTGTGGGGAAATTGCTATGTGGGGGCAAATTACTATGTGGGGCAGTGTGGGGGAAATTACTATGTGGGGGCAGTGTGGTGGAAATTACTATGTGGGGCAGTGTGGTGGAAATTACTATGTAGGGGCAGTGTGGGGCAAATTACTATGTAGGGAAAATTACTGTGTGGGGGCAAACTACTATATGGGGCAGTTTGGGGGAAATTACTGTGTGGGGGCAAATTACTATGGGGGGATTACTATATGGGGCAGTGTGGTGGAAATTACTATATGGGGGTGTTGCTATTGGGGAGGCACTGTAGGGGCAATTCTACTATTTTTGGGGACACTATACAGGGATTATTGCCTGGAGCACAATAGAGGGTGGTATTATTACTGGGGGCACTCTAGGGGACATTATAGCTGCTGTGGACACTATAGAAACATTTGGGGTAATTTATCAAACTGGTGTAAAGCAGAACTGGCATAGTTGCCCATAGCAGCCAATCAGATTCCACCTTTCATATTTGACTAGTTTGATAAATGACTCCAATTATATCTATTAGGGTCACTATTTTTTCAGCAGTATAGTACCTTGGACATTGGGGAGCAAAACGGGCACAGTATTGGGAGTGGCAGCAGGATGACACTGTGGGGACACCAGGATGAGGAGGTTGATGGAAAAATTTAGAAATCTAACGTGTCTGTGTTACAAACTGTAGAGACAAGATGTGGCTGAAAGAATTTGCCATGGTGGTCTGGGTCAAATGGAGGAGAAGAGGAAAGAAGTCTACATGACAGGAGATGTCACTGGATGTAAGAGGTATGTGGTGCTGTATTCTCCTCCATGTCTTTTTTATTATAATTATATGTATTTTAAATTTGGCGACCAAATTTTTCAGTTTAGGACCCAATTTGGGGTATTTTTTTTAGTCTGAAGATGTCATATGGCCTAGGAAGAGACTGTGGCGCTCATAAAGCACCGCAGCCTCTTCATACAAAAAAAACCTAAACTAAAATGGAGGGAGGGGCCCAATTTGGGTAGACAGCCCCGGGCCTATCATGCACTTAATCCGCCCCTGGGTTGAAGGCTTCTCCTTTTTTACGCCAAATGAAGGAAACATCATTGTGACCAAACAATTCAATTTTTGTTTCATCTGACCAAAACACAGACGACCAGAAGTCTTCTTCTTTGTCCAGATGAGCTTTTGCAAAGGCCAAGAGAGCTTTTGTGTGCCTTATCTGGAGAAGTAGCGTCCTCCTTGGTCTGCATCCGTGGAACCCAGCAGTGTGCAGTGTCCGTTGGATTGTCTGCCTTGAGACATTGCCACCAGCAGAGCCCAGATTCACCAGGATGGCCTTGGTGGTGATCTTTTTCACCTCTCTAACTATCCTCCTGGCCAGCACAGGTGTCACTTTTGGCTTCCGACCACGTCCTCTGAGATTTTCCACAGTGTGGAACATCTTGCATTTATTAATAATACTTTACACTGTAGCCACTGGAACTTAAAAACATTTAGAAATGGCCTTGTAGCCCTTTCCTGACTTGTGAGCAGCCACAATGCGCAGTCACAGGTCCTCACTGAGCTCCTTTGTCTTACCCATGACTGTCCACAAACCAACTGCAGAGAGCTGCTGTTTTTCACCTGTTGAGTTGATTAAAACAGCTGTTCCCAATTAATCAGGGTAATTAGGATGCTTTAGAAAAGCTTGGACTATTTGGAATGGTATAGAACTTTAGATTTTCCCACAGGCTGTGACAGTCTGAAGGGTATGAATAATTTTGGGCAGCACTGTATGTCTAGGCCTTACACTACACCATTACCTGCTGCTGCTGGTGTCTGTCTTGATGAGTTAGGCCAAGCTCTGTGTAGGCCTAATACTAGAACGTTATCATATACCTGCTGCTGCCTGTCCTGATCATACTGTGATTTGTCCAGTCCTTATACTAAACCATTACCTTTAGTTTCTGATGCTGCTGCCTGTCCTGCTGAGTTAGGCGAGCTATGTTTAGACCTTATACTATGGTGTTTACCTGCTTTGGTCTGTCCTGATCCTGCAGAGTTGAGGCAAGCAATGTGTGGCCCTTATACTACAGAGTTTCTATTTACATGCTGCTGTCTGTCATGATCCTGCAGAGTTTGGTCCTTCGATTTGTAGTCCTTATACTGTTGCGTTACTATTTACCTGCTACTGTTTGGCCTAATCCTGCCAAGTTATGTGTCTGCATTATAGTACAGTGTTAACAATTAACTGTTGATGTAAGAATATGCTTAGGACAACCAGCATGGACCACTTATTCACCCTTGGACTATGACAAGTATTGAGTATTATAATTCTTGTAAACTGCTGTGCATGTTTAATATTTGCGCATGTGCTCTATTCATCGTATATTGTCAAGATTTATATAGTTATATATATATATATATATTCAAAATCTTTTTAATAACATACAATCATGCGGTGTTACGCTTCATTCACCAAAGAAAGTTTTGTTTTAATTTATTTCAGTTTATAAGTTATAATTTTGCTTTAATTGGGTTTTGGGCGGCCCTGTTGTGGTTCTTACTGTAGCAAGGTGGGGACCGCATGTGGGCTTCCCTTGTCAAAAGGTTTTGTGCAGTTAACATTGTACAGGACTGATTGATGAACCTAATTTTTATTATTGTATTATTTTCTTGTTTTGTTTTAATCCGGATTTAGGTTCGAACATGGTGTTGTCTTTCGTCTTGGAAAGGATGCCTGACTTCCGTGTTGACCTCTCTACATGGTTGGGTGTGACTGGCGTTATACTCATCCGTGTGGAAATCCGGTTTTGGGAATAGAGCGTTATTGCCACATGTATATATCAATATATACATTTATATTTAATGTTATTTCTTGACAATTATGTAATGATCATTTGCACATGCTAATTTTATATAAACACAGCTTTTATCTTTGCAGTATAAACTGTGGACTATATAATGTTCTTGAAGCCATGTCACCATTTTGTGAGAGATTCTACTCATTGCATCACATATATTTGTCTGTAAGGCGGAAGCTATGCTTTGACATGCACAGTTAACAAAACGGGACGCTATATTGGATCGATGCTGGTTAGTTCTTAGCCCACTCCTTAAATTTTTTGGTATCGGAACTGCTTATTTTTTTATGACACATTTGGTTTTTCAAATATTTTTTAAAATCGTCACTCAGAGGAATTAAGCAAATGTATTAATCAACATAGTGTTAGTGAAGTTATTAATCTGTTCACTGTATGGATACTTGTATCAAATGTATTTATTTTTTTAAAGTATATTTTATTTATAGAAAATGTAATTATCATGTTAATTTTTGGTGATGCACGTAATAATATTTTTCTGTTAAAAATCACCACATTTGATATTTAGCCTTGTACTTGGCACTATTCACTTTGGTCACTACTTGAGAAAGGTCCCATTGTGTTGACAAAAAAGTTACTTACTGTTTAACCCCTTAAGGACCCTGCCATTTTTCACCTTAAGGACCAGGCCATTTTTAGCAAATCTGACATGTGTCACTTTATGTGGTGATAACTTTAAAACGCTTTTACTTATCCAAGCCATTCTGAGATTGTTTTCTCGTCACAAATTGTACTTCATGACAGTGGTAAAATTAAGTCCAAAAAAATCTTTTTATTTATAAAAAAAATGCAACATTTACCCAAAATTTGGAAAAATTAGCAAATTAGCAAATTTCAATTTCTCTACTTTTATAATCGATAGTAATACCTCCAAAAATAGTTCTTACCTTACATTCCTCATATGTCTACTTCATGTTTGGATCATTTTGTGAATGCCATTTTATTTTTTGGGGACCTTAGAAGGCTTAGAAGTTTAGAAGCAAATTTTTCAGAAAATTTCTAAAACCCACTTTTTCAGGACTAGTTCAGGTCTGAAGTCACTTTGTGCGGCCTACATAATAGTAACCACCCAGCAGATTTTCCATTTGAATCCAAGGGTTAACAGCCAAACAAAAATCAATATTTATGGCCCTGATTCTGTAATTTACAGAAACACCTCATATGTGGCCATAAACTGCTATACGGCACACGAAATTGCGCAGAAGGAAAGGAATGCCATACGGTTTTTGGAAGGCAGATTTTGCTGGACTGTTTTTTTTACACCATGTCCCATCTGAAGCCCCCCTGATGCACCCCTAGAGTAGAAACTCCAAAAAAGTGCCCCCATTTTGGAAACTACGGGATAAGGTGGCAGTTTTGTTGTACATATGATTTTTGGTTGCTCTATATTACACTTTTTGTGAGGCAAGGTAACAAGAAATAGCTGTTTTGGCACCGTTTTTTTTTTTTGTTATTTACAACATTCATCTGACAGGTTAGATCATGTGGTATTTTTATAGAGCAGGTTGTTATGGACGCGACAATACCAAATATGACTACTTTGTTTGTTTCAGTTTTACATAACAAAGCATTTTGGAAATAAAATGATTTTTTAGTGTCTACCCATTCAGAAAGCCGTAGCTTTATTTATTTTTTGGGAGACTGTCTTGTGTAGGGGCTCATTTTTTTCGGGATGAGATGACGGTTTGATTGGTACTAATATAGGGTGAAAAATCCTCAATGCGCCTGCGCCGATGACGTCACATCTACACCCGGCGCAGGCGCATTGAGGAAGGAGCGACCGAGCGAGCGTCCTCCTCTCAGTGCGCCTGAACCGACTGAAGACAGGTACGGCGCAGGCGCCAGATTTTGAATGCAAACAGGGCCAGCAGAGAAAGATCCCGTCCGCTGGCCCTGTCAATCAGCATGCGGAGGGGGCGTCTTTAGGATAGGAGGATGCGGCTGCTACCAGCAAGTAGCCGCCCTACTTGCTGGTAGCAAGGTCATTTGCATATTTTAAAAGTAACAGTAAATTTTTAACAGAATCTGCTGAACAAAAATGATTAATTACAGTATGTATGCATAAATCGCATTATAGGCATTATAAGTAACCAAAAAAAAATGTTTAGTGGGGTGACAGAAGCCCTTTAAGTTTTACACAATAACAGCATTTTTAAAACAAAAAAAACCTATGTTTTGTCTCTATTCTGAGCCATAGTTGTTTTGGGCGATTGTCTTAGGTAGGGGCTCATTTTTTGCGGGATGAGGTGATGGTTAGATTGGTACTATTTTGGCGGGCATACGTCTTTTTGATCGCTTAGGCCTCTTTCACACGAGCGTGTCCGGATAAGGTCCGGATGCGTTGCGGAAAACCCGCGCTAGTTTTGACTGCGATTGCGTTCCGTTGTTCAGTTTTTATCGCGCGGGTGTGGGTGCGATTGCGCTCCGTTGTTCAGTTTTTATCGCGTGGGTGCAATGCGATAAAAAACTGAATGTGGTACCCAGACCCAAACTTCTTCACAGAAGTTCAGGTTTGGGTTCAAGGTTGTGTAGATTGTATTATTTCCCCTTATAACATGGTTATAAGGGGAAATAATAGCATTCTGCATACAGAATGCATAGTACAATAGGGCTGGAGGGGTTACAAAAAATAAAATAAAAATTTTACTCACCTTAATCCACTTGTTTGCGCAGCCGGCATCTCTTCTGTCTTCTTCTTTGAGGAATAGGACCTTTGATGACGTCACTACGCTCATCACATGGTCCATCAGATGATCCATCACCATTTGCTTGCGGATGCTTGCGATTTTCACACAGCCCCATTCACTTCTATGGGGCCTGCGTTGTGTGAAAAATGCACAAAATAGAGCTTGCTGCGATTTTCACGCAACGCACAAGTGATGCGTGAAAATCACCACTCATGTGCACAGCCCCATAGAAATGAATGGCTCTGGATTCAGTGCGGGTGCAATGCGTTCAACTCACGCATTGCACCCGCGTGGAAAACTCGCCTGTGTGAAAGGGGCCTTAGTGTTGTACTTTTAGTGATGTAAGGTGACAAGAAATGGTTTATTTAGCACAGTTTTTATTTTATTTTTTGGACGGTGTTTATCTGAGGGGTTAGGTCATGTAATAACTTTATAGAGCTGGTCGATACGGACCCGGCGATACCTAATATGTATACTTTTCTTTTTTTACCTATTTTTTAAATTTTTTTTTTACTTTGGGTAAATGACATTTTTGTTTTTTTTACTTGAAACTTTAAATTATTTTGGGGAAAATGTTATTTTTTCAACTTTTTTTCACTTTATTTTTTGTCCTACTTTGGGACTTTAACTTTTACAATGCATTCCAATACTTCTGTATTGGAATGGATTGGCTGTATGTGTAATACAGTATGTATTACACATACAGCTTCCTGCCTGTGAGATCCAGGGGGCTGGATCTCACAGGCTCTCCATTGGAAGGCAGCCCTTATGCCTAAGGAAGGCATCGGGCTGCCTTCCATGCCATCAGGTCCTCGTCACAGCAGCCCGGAGACCCGATGGCAGCTCCGATCCCCGCCCAACATCGCACATGCCGCGGTCAGTGCTGACCGCGGCACATGAAGGGTTAATGTGTCGGCATAGTTGATTTTACTTATGCTGGCGCATGCAGCAGGGGTCCGGCAGTCAGTGGTAGGGTCTTTAGTCGGCCGACAGCCCCATACTACAGACCCTACGTTTAGGGCCCCACAGTGACTATATTGTGCTTCTGTACAGCGCTCCATTGTGCTACGGCAGCCCACTGGCATGCCAGCACCTGAGGTCTTTCTGTGAAGACAAGCGTGTTGTCAGGTTCCACTGGCCTGGCCACCGTACCTTGAGCTTTAACTGGTCCCACTGGTCCATTTTTTGTCGTTCTTGAGCCAATCTGGCCTTAACGACCCTGCTCATAGCCTGTAGCCTGTTTGGCTTTAAATGTAACAATTTGTAGCCCACCTGGCTACCAGTTTTGCTATTGCTACAGGCGCCCCTTTGCCTGTTACCCTGTAATTTTTACTTCCCCTGATTAGTTTTTTCAACTAAACGTGACACGTCGGGATATCTTTAGGGTACACTAGGAATACCGGCCCCCACCAGGGATAGGTATCCGGACGGGGTCGCTCCTTGCGGGGCAAGTACTCCGTATAGGTAGGCAGGGTCTACTAGCCCCTTCCCTCCCCTCAGGGATTTACTAGGGACTCTGTTCCTGACCTTGCCTACTACCCAGCAATCTATTGTACGTCATCTTCTATGCATGGTCTCCAGTGATCACCACCTCCAAGAATTGGAAAATTCCCATGATGTTCTCTTGCCTTGGCACCGTCTGAAAAGACCCATCCATCCATCCATCAAGTTCATCTTGGGTGAGAACGTTCCTCTTCTACACTGGTTTTCTTTTCTGTGCTCTTGTCTTTTGGCCCACCCGGGCTTGTCTATTTATGTATTTTGTGATTGTCCTTTTTTGTGCCACTTATTCTAAAGCATCTTTGATTAAATGTTAAGTTTTATTCCCTTTGGTCCCACCCAGGGGATCAGTCCATGTGCACTGTAGTAGCCCAAAAGGGAGAATCATGGATGGTCGGTATGTCTCACTGAGAATGTATGCCTCAGTGAGATAATTCCCAGGAATCAGTACGCCAGTAACATTAGGTTACTGGGAGGTTATCATTAAAGTGGATTTTGGGTCCGGGTTTTAGGAGTGACCAGAGACAATGGGTGGGACAGGTCACTCCCGTACTCAATCCAGTGTTTTCATAAAGATGTGGTTAAAAAGGCTGGTGAGATAAAGTGTGGACAGGCGATCTGAAGGCTGAACAAGCTGAGAGGGGAACCTGATCTCTGAAAGACTGTAGAGAGTGTTTTGATACTACTGTTTTGTTACCCTGCTTGGACTAAACACAAAGTGTGGGACTTTGTTATCCAATATGTGTGGGCTGAAGAAAGATTAAAGGTAAAGCTTGAACATGTTTATTATTGTTTGCTGCAATAAACTGTGCCTGTGGTGAAGACTAAACTGACACCTGTGTGTGTACGTGTGTATGTGTGAACAGTGACTGAGTTAAAGGGACACTGACGGCCAAAAAGCATATTAAGGTATATATATGACCGTACAGGTCTTATAAAGTGTATAAGAATCATGTAAGTATCCCCCCTGTCCACCTTATAACTACAGTAATGTGAAGTTTTATAACCTGCTGGAATCGGGTTCAATTTGCCCAAGGGGCGGTGTTTCACCTCAGCTTGCGCCCAGCCAGCCTCGCCACAACTGCCGTTTGAAGCGCCGCCCAGCTCATCAATATTCACTTCGCTGGGCGGCGCTGGGCGACTACTAGTGTCCCCGGCTATCTTCAGCGCATGCGCCCGGCACCCTCACTGGCCGGGATCGCATCTCGCCTGCGCACAGTCTCATTCTCAGATCGCGGGACAGCCAGAGGCGTCTGCCCGGATCACAGATGGGGAGGAGGCAGTCAGACTTAGCCATTGAGTCGAAGGTCTGACTAGAGAGATATCTGAGCACTTGATACAAGTATAGGTTATGAAGGCCTCCACAGAGTGAGGCGAGATGGGAAACGATGAAAGTGTCCCGAAGGGTTACTGTTCCCCTGAGCAGTACGTGGCAGACAAATGAGGAAAACGATTTGTTAAATGTTTAAGCAAGTTAGAATTTTTTTTATAACATACCAAATGGTGGCACACTGCCCTGTTACGTGGCAGACATTGTTGAATGAGAAAAGAGGGAAATTGGAGGACAAAAAGTTTAAAGATGCCGTCCGTGTGTGGTTGGATTGTAGTAAGGAATTTGAAAAGACAGGGGGGAGAACTAAATTTTAATGAAAGCAGCCAGAGATACTACTGTAAACCCAGTATATTACCTGGGCGAGAAAAGCCACCACCCTATGATGGTGGCGTCAGACAGGAAAAAGGCTGGACTTGTAAAGTGTGCGGTCAACAGAATTCCGCCTCCAGTAATACGTGCATAGCCTGTGGTGCTTTATGCCCACATAACCACACCTCTGTAGTTCTCCAGCACGTCTCACCAGTCCCCGCTACGGCGCCATCTTTTCCACAGCCAATGCCCATGACTGTACCTTTTAATCTCCTTTGGCCTGGATCCCCCCGTCACCCCTAGTGTCCCGGTGGTCTCTACGCTGTACCCGATGATAAACCCGGATGGCACTTTTATGACTCCCAGTCAGATCACGACCCCCACACCCATAATGGTCAGAGGTCAGACAGAAGAGCCCGATCAAACGCAGTCTGACGAGGCGGTAGAATCTGTGTTGGGCACAAGGACTCCCACCCCTCCCCAATTGGCACCATGGAACAAAGGTAGTCCTGCTGCACAGAACCCAAACACCGCCCTCCAGTCTCAGATTACTGCATTGCAAAGAAACATACAAGAGCTAGAGAGGGCCAATTACGAAACCCTTAGGGAAGCCCTGGCACTAACACGTCCCCAGGGCCCGCCCAAATATGTGTCCTTCACCCCACAGCAGTTGTTCACCATAGTGAATCTCTTGCCAGATCCCGATACCCACCCAATGCCATTTTATAAAAAACTATCTCAGGTGAACCAAACCTATGGATGCACATGGTCAGACCTGCAAAGCATCATGGAGAACAAGACAGGCAAATACTCCTTACTGATAATGGACCACATTCCCATCCCTGAGCTGAAGGGTCAGAACTTTGACCCCTGGGATCATGAGTCTGGGGAATACTTTATAGAGCAACTACAGAAATGGGCAAAAGCAAAATTAGCAGATCATTCCACCACATTGCACGACAGCTTTGTGCAGCTGTGGGGGGAGCTAATGACCCCCACCTTTTATTTTCTCAGAAATGCTAGTTTCTGCTGTACTAGTTTAACATCCTCTTTGTGATAAGACACTGTCTCGCTTCTTTGTGGTTTTCGCTCAAGTTATGTGACGTTCACGTCAGATGTCTGACAATAAAATTCTGCACTGATTCAAATGAGCAAGGGGATTCGCTGCGAACCATTTTGCACCTCATCCCCGATACTGTCTGGGCCAAAGGACCCCAGGATATCGGACGCCTCAATGTCCCACCAGTCACTGTGACCCTGAAGGACCCCAAAGTCCTACCATACAAAGAGACTGGACCCAGAATCCAGGGCAGCCCCTTCCTGTGTCAGAGCTGTACATGCAGCCAGTGTCCTGCAGGACACCACTTCTGATATGGTACTAGGCCACCCCCTCACTATCCTAGCACCACATGACATTTCTGTCATTCTCCAACAAACACAACCTAGGCATCTGACTAATCAACGTCACCTACGGTTGCAAGGTAGCCTGCTCCTACCTGATAATGTCACTATTCAAAGATGTCATATCCTCAATCCTGCTGCTCTTCTCCCTCTAACAAGGGGGGAAGTATACTGGAGAATCTGAAGATCTTATTGATCTACAGGCCGAAGAGGATCTTCAAGAATAAGAACTATGGGGTTCCTCTGACTCAATTTATGCTGAACCAGAACATGACTGCCTCACAATGATGGAGGCTGAAGTAGGAACGCCACCATCAATTCAGGACACTCCATTACTGAATCCAAACTGGACTCTTTGTGGACGACGGCTCAAGGTACGCCGATGACAAGGTGAAGTTCCATACAGGCATGGCAGTCACTAGTGAGCATGAGGTGCTGTGTGCAAGACAATGGCACCCAGACCAGTCAGCACAGGAGGCTGAACTCATTGCCCTTACTAAAGCCTGCATCATGGCAAAAGACTCAACTGCCAACATTTACACTGACTCTAGATTTGCCTTTGGAGTAGTTCATGACTTTGGAGTAATATGGAAGGCCCGGGATTACATCACGGCCGCAGGAACCCCAATCAAAAATGCTTCTGCAGTAGCGGCTCTAATGGCAGCAGTACTCCTGCCCACCCAAGTGGAAGTGATTAAGGTAAAGGCTCACACTCGAGCTGACACCCCTGAAGCCAGAGGAAATGCCCTAGCTGATCAAGCTGCAAAGCAAGCAGCAGTGAAAGAGGAAGAAGAACAGACCTCATAAGTCTTGATGGCAACAGAGTTTACCACAGACCTAACACAGAAACCAAAAGAGGTTTCCTGGGACCTTCTAGTCCAGTTACAGAAGCAGGCCACGCCACAAGAAAAATTGGATTGGCTGAAAGAGTCAGCCCAAGAAGAGAAAGAATCTGGACTGTGGACCCAAGGAAAGAGATTATGTCTGCCCAAAGCTCTCAATCCTCTGATAGCTTCAATAGCTCATGAGCCCACCCACCAATCTAAGACCATCATGAAAGAACTAATTTACAAAATATGGGTGGCCCCAGGGATAACCCCTGTCCTGGTGAGGCATACTCAGTCTTGCCTTATCTGTGCACAGTGCAACCCGGGAAGAACTGAGCCTACACCAATCAAATGTCTCCCCAAAACCCAGTACCAGTACCAACGGATTCTAATTGACCACATCCAGATGCCAATGTGCCAAGGGTTTCAATATGTGCTAGTAGTGGTAGACTTGTTCTCTGGGTGGCCAGAAGCCTACCCTGTCCAAAATCAGACAGCCACAACAACTGCTAAGAAACTAATGCAGGAAACTGTTTGTAGGTTCGAAGTACCTGAGGTCATTGAAAGTGATCAGGGCCCAGCATTCACTGCTAGCTTAACCCGAGAAGTCTGGAAGATGGTAGGGTCACACTGAACAGGGTACTGAAGTCCAAGATGCTGAAAATGTATAGGGAGACAGGGCTCAGTTGGGTACAATGCCTGCCAATAGCACTATTTTCAGTTAGACACACCCCTAGGCCTCCACACAAACTGACTCCATATGCAATTTTGTTTGGGACAGGGTCTAGGATGGGGCAGTACTTCCCACAGCAATTACAAATGCATTATGAATCTGTTGCAAAATATGTGATTGCCCTGAGTAAACAATTGTCTAACATACGTGCACAAGTCTTCTCTTTCATTCCAGATCCTGACTCCCTAGAGGGAAGCCACAGTCTCAAACCTGGAGAGTGGGTGATGGTCAAGAAACACGTCAGAAACACCCTCGAACCACGATACAAGGGGCCTTACCAGGTGTTGCTGACTACCCCGACATCTGTGAAACTCGAAGGGAGACCTACCTGGATCCATGCCTCACATTGTAAAAGAGTAAAGGCTGTCCCGACGACCCTGGAACAATAAGCCATGAGGGTCCACCTACTAATCATGACTTTGACTGTAGGAATATCCGCAGGATTGATGAATGGGACAATTCACTGATACGGCACCATCAAATTGTAGTCCAGGGGTTGAATGAGACTTAAATTCTGAGAGATTGTTGGATCTGTACCCACAGTCCTTTGAGCTCAGCCAGTATGCCTTATTTTGCAATACCCCTGGAACTTTCTGAACTGATTGACCTGTCTAACTCTACTATTTTTCTCACTAGCATATACTGAGTTAAATCCAGAAAAGATAAGGACAGGGAAGTGTCCTTACCTGTCGCCGGGTGGGCAGATGCCCCATGCCTCATGATAAACAGATCAGGACCCTCGATAGATTATAGCTCTACCCCCTGGCAAGAGGGACTCTGGGCTAATGTCACATATTTTCCTAGCTGGACACAATGTTATCGTCTCCAAGTACAAACCAAAAGTATGACATTTAGTCCACACAAACACTCAGGTTGCAATGACTCAAAAGCAGACAGCCACATGCAGTGTATTGGTGTAGATGCTGTGAATGGAAAAGACCTACCCTGTAACAACCATACTGTACAGGACCTTATCACAGGTATATTAGCTAACAACACCAAAGGTCAGTTAAAAGAATATGAGCTAGCGAAAGGGATAAAATTAATTACCCAATTATTCAATAGCACAGCAGTGGCAGTTCCAGAAGACATATACTTAGTTTGTTGACACAAAGCGTACAAATGGTTATCCAAGAATGTCACAGGACTATGCACCATCGCCAGGCTTACTCCTGCCACCTTTATAGTACAACACTCTGAAATAGACATAAATGTTATTCCTAAACACACCTTGTACCGTAGGGCCAAAGATAACACACCCAGACCAAACGGTAAGCCACATGTTGTAGAAATGAGCATTTCCAATAAAATTCTTGGTAGCATTTTCATATATCCCATGATAGTGCAGATGTGGGATCATTTGGTGGTGACAACTGATTATCTAGATGATCAAATATGGGAAGTGATGAGACTTATGAATACCTCGAACATTGTGCAAAACCAGTTGATCATTGTCACCAACCAACACACATTAGTTTTAGACTATGTTACAGCTAAAGATGGAAGTATGTGCCAGGTTGTGGGACCCACTGGCCGCCATTTCATAGACCCGCAGGGTAATTTGCAAGTTAAGATGGGTCTAGAGAAAATGGCGGATTTAAGGGATAAATGGCTGGACGCACATAAAGCTGATAAAGATACATGGTGGTCTGATACCTTCTCCTTCCTTAACCCCGCCAACTGGTTTAAAGTTATTGGGGGTTGGCTCATGGGAATTGTCCAAGTAATATTACAGGTAGCCCTAATACTATTGGTGATATACATGGTAATTAAGCCTGTTCTTACTTGTGTGACCCGTCTTTTAAAAAGAATAAAGAAAACTGATGAGCAACCTATCATGCTTCTCTACGGTGAGGAAGAACAAAAGGATACGCCATTTAACACGGTTCCCCTTCCTCGCTATGATGCCGTGCAGAGATAGGGTTAGATGAATCCCAGGGTATAATCACAAGTCCGAGCAACCGGGAGCCTACCTAGAAGGGGTAGGTTGTCGCCACTGCGGGTGAAGAGGATACGAATGGTATGCCCAGGGGATTTACTAGGCAAGGAAAAGGCTACAATCAAGTCTCCAAGGGGGGACTGTTATAGACTATTGATACAATATGGATACTTGCTTTTTGAGAACTATACTGTAGTTAAAATGGTGGCCTGGCACCCAGCCAATGCCTTTAATAAGAATCTTGCTTTCTGCTTTATTATGTGCCTCAAGACGGTTTCCATTCAGCTCAAGCAAGCAGCTTCAAAGAAACAGAAAGTAACAGCTTCACCCACCTGGAAGGGGGGGGGGGGGGGGTGAACCTACTCTCGCACACAGATGTGACAGAAATTACATAGCTTATAGCAAATAGTAAAGATATACGCCACACTGCCTCCCCCGCATTTTCCTGTTCTACATTTCCTGTTAACATATAGACTGTCTGCTGTTCCGTAATAAACCAGAGATATGCGTTGACTCCCACCTGTGTGTGTCAGTGTCATTTCTCTCCAGGCCTGTACTACTTCTATAATTTGGACCAGCACATCAACTTTACTTACCATTGATCAGATGCAAAACATAGTGTGAGGCAGGAAAATGGATGTGCAATGTGCATATGAGAGATATTTGTCTGCTATCCATACATACATACATGCTACAGACATAGTGGTGTGATGTCAGATAAAGTGTTCCTAATTATTCGTGATATCGAAAATGATTGCTAATATTTTTTGAAATACATACAAATTCACATTTTATTTTGTTTAAGTAGATATTAAGTATTGTTGTGAGTCACAACAATACTTATTGCCCCAAATCATTAATATCTACTCAAGATATAATGTGAATTTGTATGTATTGCAAAAAATATTAGTAATAATTTTCAATATCACAAATATTTAGGGAACACTTTATCTGCATATAAATACACTTAAATAACAAGCATGTGATATGTAATACAGTGCTGTAATGTTGAATTATTTACAGTGATCAGGAGATCTAACTCGACGTCTGTAAAATTACTTCTGACCATTTTTTCCAGACTACTTCTGAACCGAATGTTTGAAAACGCTCGCAAGACTAAGCCACTCCCATATATGCGCATGCAAACCCGAATATTTCAATGACGACTTCTCATGATAAAAAAAAAATGCACGAATATAACGAAGTCACGAATTAAAGAATATATCACAAATATTTAGCGAAAACACTAAAGAAAACATCACCTGTAGGTTATGCTGCTTTTATTGTGTATACTATGTATATTCATGTACTGTGGCAGAATTGGTCTTTAAAGCTCCATTTCCAGTTAGTTCTTTTGATCCTTTGAACAGTGCCTAGGAATGGCAAATTACACTTTGTGTGTGTGAGACTAATGGCTTAGACCGTTATTATGCTAATACAAGCTGTCATCACAGTCTTAAATTTTACAAATGCAATTTATTTGTCCATTATATCGCATATTTGACTTTCCAAAAAGCCAGGACATTGTTGAAAATGCTCCTTACCCCTTTTATAGCTGCTGTTATTTGTTTAATTGCTATACGTTTATTTCATTTTCAGCTTCTCCATTTCAACTTATGTGCACCCTCAGATAACTTGCTCATGAGTACATATTGATGTTGACTTAATATTATTGCCTTCTTTCTGTGTTTTTCAGCAAGCTCTTTATATCTGTATGAGGATAAGTGTTAACAGGACACAGGACGGGGATATATTTCTATTAATCTGATTTACAACAACTTATTAAGTATGAAAATGTTCTTCAGAGCGGTACCTCATACCTTAGCAGACATGGGTGAAAGGCAAATAAAAGAATGAAAAGGTATATTAATTAATCATTAATGATTCCTGCTAGGCCTCTTTCACATGTCAGTAAGGCCTCATGCACACGACCATGGTGTGCATCCGTGTCCGTTGTGCCTTTTCCCTTTTTTTTTTTGCGGACCGATTGACTTTCAATGGGTCCGTGGAAAAATCGGAAAAGGCACCGTTTTGCAGCCGCATCCGTGATCTGTGTTTCGTGAAAACTCAAATCCGACAGTATATTCTAACACAGAGGCGTTCCCATAGTTATAGGGACGCTTCTAGTTAGAATATACTACGAACTGTGTACATGACTGCCCCCTGCTGCCTGGCAGCACCCGATCTCTTACAGGGGGCTGTGATCCGCACAATTAACCCCTCAGGTGCTGCACCTTAAGGGGTTAATTGTGCATATCATAGACCCCTATAAGAGATCAGGGGCTGCCAGGCAGCAGGGGGCAGACCCCCCTCCCTCCCCAGTTTGAATTTCATTGGTGGCCAGTGCGGCCCCCCCCCTCCCTCCCTCTATTGTATTATTTTCATTGGTGGCACAGTGTGCAGCCCCCCCGCCCCCCCCCCCCCCTCTATTGTATTATCATTGGTGGCCAGTGTGCGGCCTCCCATCTCCCCCCCTCCCTGATCATTGGTGGCAGTGGAGAGTTCCGATCGGAGACCCAGTTTAATCGCTGGGGCTCCGATCGGTAACCATGGCAACCAGGACGCTACTGCAGACCTGGTTGCCATGGTTACTTAGCAATATTAGAAGCATCATACTTACCTGCTGCGCTGTCTGTGACCGGCCGGGAGCTCCTCCTACTGGTAAGTGACAGATCATTAAGCAATGCGCCGCACAGACCTGTCACTTACCAGTAGGAGGAGCTCAGCAGGTAAGTATAATGCTTCTAACTCTCGACTGCAACCAATGATAGGGGGGGGAGAGGGGAGGCCGCACACTGGCCACCAATGATATTAATACAATAGAGGGGGGGCCGGGGGGGCGCACACTGGCCACCAATGAAAATAATACAATAGAGGGAGGGAGGGGGGCCGCACACTGTGCCACCAATGAAAATAATACAATAGAGGGAGGGAGGGGGGGGCGCACACTGTGCCACCAATGAAAATAATACAATAGAGGGAGGGAGGGGGCGGGGGGGCCGCACTGGCCACCAATGAAATTAAAACTGGGGAGGGAGGGGGGTCTGCCCCCTGCTGCCTGGCAGCCCCTGATCTCTTATAGGGGGCTATGATATGCAAAATTAACCCCTTCAGGTGCAGCACCTGAGGGGTTAATTGTGCGGATCACAGCCCCCTGTAAGAGATCGGGTGCTGCCAGGCAGCAGGGGGCAGTCATGTACACAGTTCTCAGTATATTCTAACTTGAAGCGTCCCCATCACCATGGGAACGCCTTTGTGTTAGAATATACTGTCGGATCTGAGTTTCACGATCTAACTCAAATACGATGGTATATTCTAACATAGAAGCGTTCCCATGGTGATGGGGACGCTTCAAGTTAAAATATACCATCGGATTGGAGAAAACTCTGATCCTATGGTATATTAACTCCTGACTTTACATTGAAAGTCAATGGGGGACGGATCCGTTTGCAATTGCACCATATTGTGTCAACGTCAAACGGATCCGTCCACATTGACTTGCATTGTAAGTCAGGACGGATCCGTTTGGCTCCGCACGGCCAGGCGGACACCAAAACGACTTTTTTTTCATGTCCGTGGATCCTCCAAAAATCACGGAAGACCCACGGACGAAAAAACGGTCACGGACCAACGGAACCGAGTTTTGCGGACTTTGAAAAAATACGGTCGTGTGCATGAGGCCTAAATCACAGATGTGCACTTTTGTCTTCTCCATGGACAGCACAAGTATCCATTGATTTTAATGTGTTTTTGCACTACTTTGGTCTGTGATGCAGACTAGAGTTGAGCGAACACCTGGATGTTCGGGTTCGAGAAGTTTGTCCGAACTTCCCGAAAATGTTCGGGTTCGGGATCCGAACTCGACCCGAACTTCGCCCCGAACCCGAACTTTTCGGCACTAAAAAGGCTGTAAAATAGCCCAGGAAAGGGCTAGAGGGCTGCATAAGGCAGCAAAATGTAGGTAAATCCCCTGCAAACAAATGTGGATAGGGAAATGAATAAAAATAAAAATAAAAATTAACCAATATCAATTGGAGAGAGGTCCCATAGCAGAGAATCAGGCTTCATGTCACCCACCACTGGAAGAGGCCACTGTCAGATATTTTGGCCCCGGCACCCAGACAGAGGAGAGAGGTCCTATAGCAGAGAATCAGGTTTCATGTCACCCACCACTGGAACAGGCCACTGTCAGATATTTAGGCCCCGGCACCCAGACAGAGGAGAGAGATCCCATTGCAGAGAATCAGGCTTCATATCACCCACCACTGGAACAGGCCACTGTCAGATATTTAGGCCCCGGCACCCAGACAGAGGAGAGAGGTCCCATAGCAGAGAATAAGGCTTCATGTCACCCACCACTGTAACAGGCACTCCTGAGGAAGCCAGCAAGTCTGGCGATACTCGTTGGGCTTTTCTTCTGACCGCCACACACCCCCCATCATGCCATTTTTATGATAAGTATTTGATTCTTATTTATTGTTGATGGATTCCATGCACTTTATATCACTATATGCTGATGGATGTGGGGGTTTATATATGAATTTGTGGTGACTCAGATGGGCATGTGCCGATACACGGCTCACATGGCCCAGACCTGTTGTATACAACGATTTTAATTCTTTTTATGCTGTGTCTGTTGCCTTAATAAATTTGTAATTTTGTAGATGTGCGGCTCCTGTTTCGGTATTCTTTTTCTTTCTTGGTACATTGTGCATTATATACCGTGGGCCGGCACTCCCCTTTTCTATTTTTGGATGTTCCCCTATCTCCTATGATTGCACCACCACTGTAACAGGCCACTGTCAGATATTTAGGCCCCGGCACCCAGACAGAGGAGAGAGGTCCCATTGCAGAGAATCAGGCTTCATGTCACCCACCACTGGAACAGGCCACTGTCAGATATTTAGGCGCCGGCACCCAGACAGAGGAGAGAGGTCCCATTGCAGAGAATCAGGCTTCATGTCACCCACCACTGGAACAGGCCACTGTCAGATATTTAGGTCCCGGCACCCAGACAGAGGAGAGAGGTCGCATTGCAGAGAATCAGGCTTCATGTCACCCACCACTGGAACAGGCCACTGTCAGATATTTAGGCCCCGGCACCCAGACAGAGGAGAGAGGTCCCATTGCAGAGAATCAGGCTTCATGTCACCCACCACTGGAACAGGCCACTGTCAGATATTTAGGCCCCGGCACCCAGACAGAGGAGAGAGGTCCCATTGCAGAGAATCAGGCTTCATGTCACCCACCACTGGAACAGGCCACTGTCAGATATTTAGGCCCCGGTACCCAGACAGAGGAGAGAGGTCCCATTGCAGAGAATCAGGCTTCATGTCACCCACCACTGGAACAGGCCACTTTCAGATATTTAGGCCCCGGCACCCAGACAGAGGAGAGAGGTCCCATTGCAGAGAATCAGGCTTCATGTCACCCACCACTGGAACAGGCCACTGTCAGATATTTAGGCTCCGGCACCCAGACGAAGGAGAGGTTCATTCAACTTTGGGTTGCCCCGCAATATAATGGTAAAATAAAAAAAAGAGGATTAAATGAAGTGCCCTGGAGAATATATTGTTAAGGGGATGCAGTTATAAATGTCTAATCTGCACAAGGGATGGACAGGTCCCGTGGGATCCATGCCTGGTTCATTTTTATGAACGTCAGCTTGTCCACATTGGCTGTGGACAGGCGGCTGTGTTTGTCTGTAATGACGCCCCCTGCCGTGCTGAATACACGTTCAGACAAAACGCTGGCCGCCGGGCAGGCCAGCACCTCCAAGGCATAAAAGGCTAGCTCTGGCCACGTGGACAATTTGGAGACCCAGAAGTTGAATAGGGCCGAACCATCAGTCAGTACGTGGAGGGGTGTGCACACTTACTGTTCCACCATGTTAATGAAATGCTGCCTCCTGCTAACACGTTCCGTATCAGGTGGTGGTGCAGTTAGCTGTGGCGTGGTGACAAAACTTTTCCACATCTCTGCCATGCTAACCCTGCCCTCAGAGGAGCTGGCCATTGGAGACACAGCTGCGTTAACGACCTCTTGCTCCTCCTCTGCCTTCGCCTTGGGCTTCCCCTTGTTCCCCTGTGATATTTGGGAATGCTCTCAGTAGCGCGTCTACCAACGTGCGCTTGTACTCGCACATCTTCCTATCACGCTCGAGTGCAGGAAGTAAGGTGGGCACATTGTCTTTGTATTGGGGATCCAGCAGGGTGGCAACCCAGTAGTCCGAACACATTAAAATGTGGGCAACTCTGCTGTCCTTGCGCAGGCACTGCAGCATATAGTCTCTCATGTGTGGCAGGCTGCCCAGAGGTAAGGACAAGCTGTCCTCTGTGGGAGGCGTATCGTCATCGTCCTGTGTTTCCCCCCAGCCACGCACCAGTGATGGGCCCGAGCTGCGTTGGGTGCCACCCCGCTGTGAACATGCTTCATCCTCCTCCTCCACCTCCTCCTCATCCTCCTCGTCCTCCAGTAGTGGGCCCTGTCTGGCCACATTTGTACCTGGCCTCTGCTATGGCAAAAAACCTCCCTCTGAGTCACTTCTAAGAGACTGGCCTGAAAGTGCTAAAAAGACCCCTCTTCCTCCTTCTCCTGGGCCACCTCCTCTTCCATCATCCCATCATTGCCCTAAGTGTTTTCTCAAGGAGACATAGAAGTGGTATTGTAACGCTGATAACGGCGTCATCGCCACTGGCCATGTTGGTGGAGTACTCGAAACAGCGCAACAGGGCACACAGGTCTCGCATGGAGGCCCAGTCATTGGTGGTGAAGTGCTGCTGTTCCGCAGTGCGACTGACCTGTGCGTGCTGCAGCTGAAACTCCACTATGGCCTGCTGCTGCTCGCACAGTCTGTCCAGCATGGTGGGCACGTCGCATATAACGCGGCGAGCGGGAAGGCCGAAGTTACGCTGTAGCGCAGACAGGCGAGCAGCGGCCATTCTTAAGCCGCTGAGGAAGAGGTGAGGTCACCTCGAAACGCGTCTGGCGGACTAAAGGAACCAAACTACAGACCAAATCATCCTGCAGGATTAAAGATTAAAGAATCGAAAAAGTAAGGATCATACAAGATTTCCAACAACTTCATCTTTTTTCCATTCAATGCCATGTGAGACGCTGACAGCTGAACGAAATCAACACATCACATAGACAAGCGCTCTAGACTTGGGTGAGTAGCTTAACTGTGAGAGGGACGCCTCCACAGCAAGCACAATCGAATTTTATAACAAGACTATTTATATTGAACTATTAATTCGAAAATCACCCACTGATAAACCATATAGCTGCAGTGCTCTACTGTGAATATCAGATCTTTCATGGTATAAATCAAGGAAATGTATGAAAAATGATCGACTGAAACTAGAGCAATTATAATATATTATGAACATTCTGCAACTAATTTAACACTGGATTATGTTGGATTACCCATAAGAATAAGAAGACAAGTACACTTAGCGAATTTTCGAAATTATATTCATATAATATCCGAAAATTATATATGAAGGATTCTAAGGACACTTCTCTGCTATTTATCTGATTTTTATTCGACCACTTATCCGATTTTTTTTATCTGACTATTCAATCTTTTGAATATTCGATCTTTTTATCTGAATATTTAATCGATTTTTTACAAATTGACTCTACCACATTTATCCATTATATATTGATATATGGTTATTAACTTTCTATACTGTGTGCATAATTAAGATATATTGTTATCCATTTTATTTTATTTTTTAATATTTTTATTCATTTTGTTATTTAAAATTTTAAATAACAATAAATGTGTTATATATGTGTGAAATACAGATGGTGAGTGCCTGCTGATTATTTTATATTTATCGGATACTTGGTTGTGCAGGGAAGACACGGCTCTCTTGGAGAAGTAGTGGCGGCTGGTAACAACATACTGTGGGACAGCAAGCGACATGAGCTAATTGAAGCTGTCTGTGTCCACCAGCCTGAATGACAGCATTTCATAGGCCAAAAGTTTAGAAATGCTGGCATTCAGGGCCAGGGATCTAGGGTGGCTAGGTGGGAATTTACGCTTTCTCCCAAATGTTTGTGAGATGGAGAGCTGAACGTTGCCGTGTGACATGGTGGAGATGCTTGGTGACGGAGGTGGTGGTGTTGGTGGTACATCCTCTGTTTGCTGGGCGGCAGGTGCCAACGTTCCTCCAGAGGCGGAGGAAGAGGCGGAGGCGGCAGCAGCAGAAGAGGTAGCAGGGGGAGCCTGAGTGAGTTCCTTGTTTTTAAGGTGTTTACTCCACTGCAGTTCATGCTTTGCATGCAGATGCCTGGTCATGCAGGTTGTGCTAAGGTTCAGAACGTTAATGCCTCGTTTCAGGCTCTGATGGCACAGCGTGCAAACCACTCGGGTCGTGTCATCAGCACATTGTTTGAAGAACTGCCATGCCAGGGAACTCCTTGAAGCTGCCTTTGGGGTGCTCGGTCCCAGGTGGCGGTGGCCAGTAGCAGGCGTACTCTCTTGGCGGCTGGTGTTCTGTTTTTGCCCACTGCTCCTTCTTTTGCTACGTTGTTGGCTCGATCTCACCACTGCCTCTTCCTCCGAAGTCTGAAAGTCAGTGGCACGACCTTCATTCCGTGTGGGGTCTAGGACCTCATCGTCCCCTACCCAGTATTCCTCCCTGACCTCCTGTTCAGTCTGCACACTGCAGAAAGACGCAGCAGTTGGCACCTGTGTTTCATCATCATCAGAGTTGTGCTGAGGTGGTATTCCCATGTCCTCATCATCAGGAAACATAAGTGGTTGTGCGTCAGTGCATTCTATGTCTTCCACCGCTGGGGAAGGGCTAGGTCGATGCCCTTGGGAAACCCTGCCAGCAGAGTCTTCAAATAGCATAAGAGACTGCTGCATAAGTTGAGGCTCAGACAGTTTCCCTGATATGCATGGGGGTGATGTGACAGACTGATTGGCTGATATGCATGGGGGTGATGTGACAGACTGATTGGCTTGGTTTTCAGGCGCCATCTGTGCGCTTTCTGCAGAAGACTGGGTGGGAGATAATGTGAACATCCTGGATCCACTGTCGGCCACCCAATAGACTAATGTCTGTACCTGCTCAGGCCTTACCATCCTTAGAACGGCATTGGGCCCCACCAAATATCGCTGTAAATTCTGGCGTCTACTGGGACCTGAGGAAGTTGGTACACTAGGACGTGTGGCTGTGGCAGAACGGCCACGTCCTCTCCCAGCACCAGAGGGTCCACTAACACCACCACGACCATGTCCGCGTCCACGTCCCTTACTAGATGTTTTCCTCATTGTTACCGTTCCCCACAATAAGAAAAAAAAAAATTTGGCCCAATGTATTGAATTCAAATTCAGGCCTTTTTTTACAGGCACCTAACACTATCTGGCTATCTATTTAGGTACTGTATTACACTAATACAGGCACAGCAGTAACCACAGATTTAGCTGAATATAAATTGTAGGCCTAGTATTTAGGCCCTGAATGACAGGTATCCCTTTACGGACAGAATTACACTTGGAGATGCACTGTAGCGTGTGAAGTTATTGAGGATGACCCTATCAGCACCTTCAATGTACTATACCCTTTTATGGATAGATTTAAACTTGGCCTGCTACAGCAGAAACCACTGATTTAGGGAATTGCTAATTTGGGAATTGAATTTCAACCCAGAACAAAAACTGTGATTTGACGGACACTAAATAACTTGACCAGCCACAGCAGTAACCACAGATTTAGCTGAATATAAATTGTAGGCCTAGTATTTAGGCCCTGGATGACAGGTATTTCTTTACGGACAGAATTACACTTGGAGATGCACGGTAGCGTGTGAAGTTATTGAGGATGACCCTATCCGCACTTGAATTTGCACCTTCAATGTAATATACCCTTTTATGGATAGATTCAAACTTGGCCTGCTACAGCAGAAACCACAGATTTAGGGTATTGCTATTTTGGGAATTGAATTTCACCCCAGAAAAAAATATATCCTTTGCCAGACAGCAGACAGTATTATAATTGGCTAGCCACAGCTGAAACACCAGATTTAGGGTACTGCTATTTTGGCAATTGTATTTCACCCCTCAATAAAATAGCAAGCACAGCCAAGCCCCTGATGTAGGATATAGCAAAAAAAAACACACTTTTGATGGTTAAATGGACTTGGTGGCAGCTTGTGCTGGCGCACCACAAGACACAAAATGGCCGCCGATCACCCCAGAAAAAAGTGACAGAAAAACGCTCTGGGCAGCCTAAAAACAATGAGCAATTAACTAGCAGAAGTTGAATGATACACAGCTGTAGATCGATCACTTCATTAAGTGTTTTTGATGAGTAAATCCCTGCCTAATCTGGCCCTAACAGCAGCAGCTGCATCCTATCCCTACACTGATCAGAGCAGAGTGACGTGCGGCGCTACGTGACTCCAGCTTAAATAAAGGCTGGGTCACATGCTGCACTGGCCAATCACAGCCATGCCAATAGTAGGCATGGCTGTGATGGCCTCTTGGGGCAAGTAGTATGACGCTTGTTGATTGGCTGCTTTGCAGCCTTTCACAAAGTGCCAAGAAACCGCCGAACACCGAAACCGAACCCGGACTTTTACGTAAATGTTCGGGTTCGGGTCCGTGTCACGAACACCCCAAAATTCGGTACGAACCCGAACTATACAGTTCGGGTTCGCTCATCTCTAATGCAGACTAAACACGCCTATTGAAGTCTATGGGTCCATGAAAACCACTGATAGAACATGGATGGCATCTGTGCTCTAACAGTGGTTTTCCGTAACCATTGGTAGGAGATGCTCTGGAAATCCCCCTTTTCAGTCTAGCAGTGCATGTGGAATATGGATGACACACGGAGGGTAAAAAAACTAGCACACAAACAACGAACCCTTCACAGACATCAACACGGATGAATCACTGTTTTCTCACTGACATCATCACGACAGGGACGCACAAAAGACGCCTTAAGTTATTGCACTTTTGCCTTTTTATCAAGTGAGCATCCTGCTGCTGTTAGGGTCTATAGATCACCTTGCCACCCATCCACACACAAAAAACTGTTTCAGTTATCCAACAATCTTTTATTGCATTTTGTTATTGGGACATAATAGATTTGATTTGTTAAAATTTATATAAGTAATCATTATTAAAGAGAATATATTTGGATACATTGACAGTCATCTGGTCAGGTCTTCACTTATTTTTGATTCCACCTTTCAGTTGATCGACTGCCTTCCCTCCAGCATCCTTAGCAACTTGGCATCCTTTGTCTACAACTGGTGTTGGAATAAAATAGAAATGATTACTAAGTAGCTTAAATTAATTTTTTTATTAGGATTCCTAAGTATGATGAATTTGAGAAATGAAAAAGAATTGCTAAGTGGCTAACTACAATTTTTAGTTATCTCCATTGGCACATGTTCTAGTAAGTATATGTTCAACCAGCCACATCTGCTATCAGGGCAGGAAAGATTAGTCATGTAGGATTTTCAACATGCCCAGTACTTTTTGTAATATACATGATCTGTAAGTGTATGTTTGAGTGTGAAGAGTCGGGTATGGCCTACGGCTCTCTGCTGCATAGGTCTGGCTTTAGTTTTCAGCTATCTTCCCTTTTTAATATGTCAGCATTTTTACATTTTATACCCAATGCTCTTTATTGTGTTTGTTTTTTTGTTTACAGTGAAGCCGGTCATACAGATTAGATGGATATCGGCTGAAGCAACAGATATTGGTGGGAGCAGCTGACCATCTAATATGTATGAGGGCCTCCCAACTCTCCCCTGATAATGGTAGGTCACGTGCATGGTGCAATTCATGCTTTCCATGTTGGATGAATTTGGATATTGTACAGAGAGTGCCTACCTTCTTGAGCAATTTTCTGACCTTCCTGCACACACTGGTTGGCTGAGTCCTGGGCCGCCTCTTTTCCTTGCTGCACTGTAATAAAATCAATCAGGCTTATGGTATCTGCTTTTAACTTTCTTAGATTCTGTTTATAAGTTGGCAGCATGTTGCTGGTGCACATATATGTCTATACTGCATTCAGTGGCTGCCACATATTCAAACTGAGTAAAATGTTGTTTCCATGTGTGTTGTATTTATTTTATATACCCTTTCAGGTAATTACATAGACGTGACCCGCAAGTTCAAATGTTATTTAATACCCAACACAGTACAATTATTTGACTTTTATAGATTGACAAAGGTGGAAAGACATAAAAAGGAAAACATCAACATCATGCATAATGAAACATCAACAATGATTATTTGTTAAACCAGTTTCTTTCAGTGAAGCATGGGTAACCAGAACACTGCTGGGTGTGGTGCGGGGATTGTATTTTTTGTGCATGGTATGTGTAGAAGGACCGTGAGCTTCAAACACCATTCAACCAGATTGAAGGTGTGGTTCAACTTGATGAAAAGGCATTAGTCAAAATGAAAAAACATGAATTCTCAGGGCACACCCTAAAACAGACAGTTATCTCCAGCTCCCAGGCACAGTACAGTTTAGTGTCATGGTGATCCGTGAAGTTTATATTACAGCTTTAGGATCTAAGACATCAGACGTCTAATATTAAATACTTAGGTTTCTGTCTATCTCATTTAGGTCAGTAGTGGACTCATGATTCACAGGGAAAAACAAACTGAATTTACTAGCCGCCAAAAAAACTATATCCATGTAGTCATAAGTGTGATCGACAAATGCAGTTATTGGAAAAGGCTTTTGATGTAGAAAAATAAACTAAGTATCATTCCTTTTACACTTTTCTCTCCTTTTGGACCTACCGATTAGCTACAATGTAACCTCCATCAAAAATCTCCCAAAAATTGTATGTCTTAATTCAGGCCTAAGGTGAAGAAAAATGAATTTAATGAGTTGTCTCTCTTAGAGAACCCCCCTTTTCCGAATGGACATAATAAGGGGTTCCTCCAGCTCGTGACCACCATCTATGAGCCAAAGTTTTTTTCTCTGGCTGACCCAACATATCCATTTAAATGACTGCCAGGTAATAGTACACTTCTTTTGTAGTAGCCACTGGAGGGATGTCTGGCCACAAGTGGCCCCAGTGTTAGCAGCTGATCACTAGGGGTTTCAGAAGCCAGACCCATAGCGATCATCTGCCTTTATTTCAAGAATGGGTCAACCACTTTATTTTTAGCTGGATGTTTACCCAGTGATTTATGGTTTTCAGTGTTTCAGTGCAACATTAGCAACAAGACATTCTTTCTTGCTATAAATTTTGCTGACAGTGCATGTATGCTGAATGTGCTTGATGAAATTGATGACCTTGTATGCATAATTCAGCTTTCTGATAAACTTTCGTCAATCAACTGATACTCATCAGACTTTTAATTGCTAACCATTTTCAAGAGATCTGCAGCTGTCAGTGACTGGAGGCACTCTGGTTTAAACTCAGAAACTGAAAATGTATTCTGATTATATTCAACTTACAATGCACCCTCCATTAACTCAAGAAAATTACTAAATTATAAAAAAAACATGGTAAAAAGCTGCTTAAAGGATGGGTCTACAAAGTTTTTAATTCCTTGCTACATGTAATGATTTATTAAACTCTTTGACAAATGTAAAAAATATTTAATGTATGGAAATTGAATTAAATTTATGTCGATATGGTATGGATACGCTGTGGATTTTCTACTGCAGAATTACAGGCAGACAACACACAGGGTTTATAATAGCAGTAAAGTGGATGACACTTTACAAAATCTCATCTACATGTTATAGAAGAAACACATGCAGTATTTGCACAGTAATTGACCTGTGGTGTGGATGTTAAATCTGTAGCACTAGCATGCCAGTTCTTATGGTGGATTGTATCTGTGGATTTCACATTTTGCAGTACAGTGTGAAATCTGGGTTAAATCCACACAAAATTCTTATGTAAAACATACTTTTTCTAGTGGTTTCTGCTGTACATTCTTTCTGTTGCAAATGACATCCCATGTGGATATACCCTTAGAGTGGCTTACAAAAGTACTTAGATCCAGGTGCTGGTTTGAAAAATTTAGAATATTTTTGTAGCACAACCTGTTTAAGCTGTTTCTACGCATTCAGTAGCTGTCAGCCGAATGGCCATGAATTCAATGGGAAGAGAGGAGAAAATTGCTGTCAAACACTTCTGTCAACGGCTTATATCCTGAGAAAACAGAAGAATTGGGCAAAAAATTGTCTTTGTCTCCTCCAACATTATCTGTTGCAGTTCCCCACATACATTAGGTTGTTGGCCAAACTTACCTATCTCTTCGGGTTCGGCTGACAATACAGTAATATAAATAGGGCCTTTAGTGATCAAAAATAGTTTAGTGATGGAAACTTAAAGGTTTGTTACCATCTGAGACATTTATGGCATATCAAAGGTATATGTCCTAAATGTCTGAAAGGTGCATATTCTACTTCCACTACACCCACCTATTGGGATAATGATGGTCCCCTTCTCCACAATAAACATACCAGAGAGTTAGGAGACCATGCATGCATGTGGTCCTTTCGTTCGTAGAGTATGGGTGTTGTGGTAACTACTTAGCATTTCACAACTATAATGGAGGAGTCCACCTCTAACTTATAGGGGTTATTGGACCCCCATTCCCCTGATATATGAAGGTCCCAAAGGTGGATACACAGTGCACCATTAGTACTATGTCTGTACCTGCTCCTCAGCTGTGCGTTACCCCTCTTTGACATGGAAACTACATGTGAGTAGGCACACACAGACATGCTTTTTTGTATCTAGATGGTTGGTGGCTGCACGGAATGGCATTCTGGGCTACTTGTGGCACTATGGACCCTGGACTGTATACCCCTGGATTAGACTGTTTGGATTCTAGAACATTAATGTATATGGACAAAAAGAAACTTTACATACATGTGCATATATATATATCAGTTATAGCAAAATACAATTTACCTACATGTACATCTATTTATCATAACAATATATAAACTTCAATAGCTTTCAAAGTACTTGATAATAATTCCAGATTGTCTTGAGAATCACTGTGAAAACCTAGGCTTAGAATTTTAGCAAACTTGGCAAAAATGTTAATATTTCAAAGTAAATAGCAGTCACAGTATGACGGAACCAAAATATCTCATGACGGCTTCAACCATAAGTGGTTTCTCTAAACTCTGACAAAACTGTTAAGTAGTTATTGGTAGATAAGTAATCATTGCTTACCGAGGTTGCTTGTGTTTAAATTAACTCCCTTATTTAAGAAAGACATCTTTAAAGTCTGAGTCACTTGAATGTGATATGTCAGAACCAGGCAGCATATAAAGGAAACTGTTAGGCAGAGTTATCAGTGATGTGTTTTTATGTGAAGAATGATGCCCCTCCTTGTGCCCTACGGCAGAATGACCCATTGGTCGTGACGTTAGTAGATCATGGCATAGTTGTCACAATTCGAAAATCAACAAGTGGCGGAATTAATTTTTGAGCAGCATTGTTTTCTATTCCCTGCAGGCTGATCTGTTCATACTGGAAAATTCCACCCAGCTAGTCAAGGGCTCGCCTCTGGCAAAAAATACATTGTTGAGTTCTGAGTGTTTGTATGCTTTCAGCTGTGGCTGAATATTTTGACACTGCCCATGGTTTGCTGCTTTATTCCTTCTTTATTTAAATTAAATTTTAGTAGGTTCTAAGCATATTACAGTTGAAGCCACTACTGAAGAATAGTGGTGGGCGCGAATATTCGAATCGTGAATATTATTCACAAACATCATTACTTTGAGAATTCGCGAATATTTATAATATAGTGATATACGGTATATTCGTAATTTAGAATATTCTAGATTTGTTTTCATCAGTAACCTCCCTTCTTGCTTGTGGGCCAATGAGAAGGCTGCAATATCTTTGTCTGAGCTTAGCAACATCCCTAGCAACCAATAGGAAAGTTGCCTACCCTTTCCTGTATAAGAACCTCCCCAGCAGCCATTTTCTACATTTTTTTAAAGTTCTGAGCGAGAGAGAGAGAGAGCAGTGTCATTGCTGTGCTCTGTGTTTTCCACACTACATTAGATAGATAGTTAGATAGCTTATATATATATATATATATATATATTGTGGGGGGTTAGCTCTTCACCGGGGGTCATTCTCACAGATACACCTTTAGGACACCAGGTTTCAGGTCCAAACAGTGCATTTATTGTTCAACACCAGCAACAATAAAATGACAAAATAATAAACACTCGCCCGTCCAGGCTCTAACTAAACATTAAGTTTCCTGACTCACCTAGGTCCCAGTTCACACCCTGTGAACTCATGCGGCTTTGTCAGCCAATGTCCCACAGCCTCCTGGCTGTACAGAGCACAGTACGCCCACTGTCTCCAGTTCAGTATTTCTTGTGGGGGATTGGGGCTCAGTAGTCTGCCTGACTATGGCCCTGAGACCCTCCCAGGCTTCGCTGCGTCCCCCAACTCCAGGCTATCTCCCAGCCTTGTGGTCCCTCAGCCTTGCCCAGCTGAGACCACACAGACAGAGCCTCCAGGCCTCTGTCCACAGGTAACACACTACCCCCTTTCTGACACTCTGGGAGGTGCCTTATGCCAGGCTGATTACCTCCAGCTTCTCTCACCTGTGGTGGAACAGGGGTGTGGACCACACTATCCACCCCTTCCTTGCCTCTAACCTGAATGAGACCTGTCACTGTCTCACAATATATATATATATATATATATATATATAATACAGATAGTTAGTGGGAGATAGTCAGTGTAGGTTATATCCTGATATAGTAAAAGTAACAAAATAGGGAGGCTCAACACTCTGATGAACGGATAACGGTGGGTTCACTGCTTAATGGGTCACTCACTCAGTTAAAAATAGAGATATATAAGCAAAGAAGAGCAGGCACACCACCTTCTGGAATAATAGTGGAAATTTATTCAATTATAAAATATTATATTTTAAAAAGGCCAATATATATAAAACACTCAATACAATAAAACAGTAAATAAAACAAATAAACGCAATGTCACAAATTGAGACCGCACTCTGAGTGAATATCAGACTGTAATATAGTCTCCTGAGATAATGTCTCCTGAAATAGAATGTGGCAAAAATAAATATAGTCCACCTGTCAGTGGTTGCCAAATAGAATCGTCTCCATGAGACTCTTACCACTCAGTAGTACCAATGATGTTGATAAATGGTCTACTTGCACGGAGCGGTGAAGGAATGTGGTCACCAAGGCGCTGGACTTTGGACGCTGGATGTTGAGTAGGTAAAAAGGAAAGCGTGCAGCTTGGAAGACGTGCTCAGGGTGAGTGGTCACGTAACGGTGAGGGATGCGGTCACCAAAGCGCTGGACGCTAAACGCTGAGTTAGTTAGAAGTGCTCAGCTCGGAGGGCGTACGTTTGATCAGGTGATCCTGTGTGGATGAGTCATATGATCAGATCAGCTGGTGCAAACGCCCAATCACGTGCTGCACAGGTCCTTATACCATAGTGATAATTTGGCATAGCATGGGTCCAGGTCCTATACTGCAACAAAAGGTTATGTTGGCAGATAGCTGTTTCAAAGAATAATTTTCTTTGTCCACGGAATCTTTTGTACTTAGGGTCCGGACCAGTACTAGATGTGGAAATTTGCGTAGTCCGCTAGACGCGTTTCGAGGCTACCTGCCTCTTCCTCAGTAGCTACCAGACTGCGCTTTTCCAAACATTTTATAGGGTACACAATTAAAATAATTAGAATAATTGACAAAACCTGAGATCAGGTTAAAGAACTAAATAAAACATGAAATGGATTCTAAAATGGAGACAAGCATAAAAACAGACAAATGTCGAAATATCAAATATTATTACATATCACACAAACTATATATATATCCTTTATGTATTTTTCGCCAAATGTCCACAATCGCAAACATACTTATAATGACCAAGTTAGTATTAGCATAATTCCTTCATAGTGACACCATAATAGGTCTCAATGCACACATGCATTTCCTATGCGTTTTTTTGTTCTCATACATTTTAATGGAGAAAATTCATATACCCTTTCAATTATTATATATATAAGAATCCCTAACCTACAACCCAAGGTTCGCATAGTTGTTCAACAGACAATATTCTTATAGTAATTCAACAGAAACTTATCATATATTTTTGCACATCTTTCTTCATATGTTTATTCAGCTGAAATGTTGTTTCTCGCTGAATGTAGATATAGTGGTGCCTGGGAGCAAGGGGAGATCAGGGAGCTGGATTAAAAACAGCTAACCCCGATGTCTCATCGGTCCCAGGCAACCTATAGAAAGCCGAATACTTCTAATTCTGCGTTGAGACCTTTCGGAACCAACGAGCCAAATTCAAAAATCCTTTTTGACTCTACCCGGGACATATGCATAATGTGGTTCCCTCCCCTCCAATTGGGTTGTATTCTTTCTAGGGCCACATATCGTAGTGTACTCGGATCTTGATTGTGATGAGTTTTAAAATGCCTAGAGACCGTATGCTTCTCATATCCCTTGCGTATATTCGCAATGTGTTCCGACACTCTCTTTTTTAGTGTCCTTTTTGTTCTTCCAATGTATTGCTGATATAATGTATTGCTGTATATCCAGATATAGTGTAGCTGTTGCAGTGCAGTGTGTTGGGTAGTGTGATAGGTTCTGCTGTCCATACATACATGCAGACCTGCTAAAATGTGATGTTTCACGTATTGCGCCAAAACATTCGCATCCTTAGTGCCGATTAGCGCAATCGTGAATATACTGGAGCACTCTAACTGTATATAAAGCCATTTTTAATGTTCTGCTGTGCCAACCATTTTCTCCAGTCTCAGGAAACTTCTAGCAGCTTGGAAAATGTAGCAAAAGTGATCCACGCCTGTATTTCACGCGCATTATGCGCATATTACCGTACAGTGCCGATTTTTCGCAATCAAAAAAATGATCTCGAATTTGTGAATTCGCGAATATATGACGAATATTCGCCCAAATATTCGTGAAATATTGCGAATTTGAATATAGCCCCTGCCGCTCATCACTACTGAAGAAATGCTTGAGGAAGAAGTTAGCCAGTTCAATACTGGGCTATTTACCCCCCTGCCTAAGCAGACACATTTTTTTTTAGTACATGTGGCTTTGAAAGTCATAACTTTTTTCCTTCCATTTTTGTCTATGCAAGTTAAGGGGTTTATCCACAGGATAAAGCATAAAGATGGATTTAGACTGCACGATTTTTGGGAAGATTATTGCAAATGCTCGTTCCAGACTCTAAATGTGCCGATGATCACCCGATGCACAAGGGAAACACTAATTCATCAGGAGATCCTGTAGTTCGTGCAGGCACACCAATTATTGTTTCTGGGCAGCAGATTGTGCGATCTAAACAGTGATCTGCTGCCCAGAAACAATGGTTCTGTATGGGGACAAGGGATCGCAATAGCCATGCCTTGTCCTCATACTGTGAAGGAGATCGCTCCATGTAAATGCAGTGATCTCCTTCACTGAACAAGCAGCCAACTGTCGGGAAGGAACCCTTCCTTCCCAACAATCGGCTATAACATCGGGACGTGCAAACCTGCCTTAAGCGTCCAATCATTGGGCCACGCAATCTTAAGCAGTCGCATAGATGTGAACAGATCAGTGGTTACACAGGCGTACCCGCCGCACGATTCTCAAGGGGTAGTTTGGGACCTCTGTTTTCGTGATCCCTGTGGATCCCAGCAATCAGACCCCCAGCAATCAGATATCCTCTAACCTGTAGATAGGGAATATGTATTGTTAGTGGAAAAACCCCTGTAAGGAAATTGTCGGGTAAGCTGCCTAATATATATACACTGCTCAAAAAAATAAAGGGAACACTTAAACAACACAATGTAACTCCAAGTCAATCACACTTCTGTGAAATCAAACTGTCCACTTAGGAAAAAACACTGAGTGACAATCAATTTCACATGCTGTTGTGCAAATGGGATAGACAACAGGTGGGAATTATAGGCAATTAGCAAGACACCCCCAATAGAGGAGTGGTTCTGCAGGTGGTGACCACAGACCACTTCTCAGTTCCTATGCTTCCTGGCTGATGTTTTGGTCACTTTTGAATGCTGGCGGTGCTTTCACTCTAGTGGTAGCATGAGACGGAGTCTACAACCCACACAAGAGGCTCAGGAAGTGCAGCTTATCCAGGATGGCACATCAATGCGAGCTGTGGCAAGAAGGTTTGCTGTGTCTGTCAGCGTAGTATCCAGAGCATGGAGGCGCTACCAGGAGACAGGCCAGTACATCAGGAGACGTGGAGGAGGCCGTAGGAGGGCAACAACCCAGCAGCAGGACTGCTACCTCCGCCTTTGTGCAAGGAGGAACAGGAGGAGCACTGCCAGAGCCCTGCAAAATGACCTCCAGCAGGCAACAAATGTGCATGTGTCTGCTCATACTCCATGAGGGTGATATGAGGGCCCGACGTCCACAGGTGGGGGTTGTGCTTACAGCCCAACACCGTGCAGGACGTTTGGCATTTGCCAGAGAACACCAAGACTCCAAATAGACATAGTCTACCTGTCGTGCACTGTAATCACCCACTCCAAGTAGAATTATGACCCTGTATGCAGTTAAGTAAAAGTAGTATTTAATGTATCCCTGTCAGGAGACCATTATAGCACTGGCAGGAAATTGGAAATACTGCATGGTATAAATAACCACATAGCGGTAATAACCAACATTCACTGTTCTAAGTGCCTAAGTAAATTAGTATGTTCTTTCATCTATGGTTCTCACTATTTTTCTATTTATTATTTCACTATTCCAAATAATGGTTCTCACTATTAGGGTCCATTCACACGTCTGCTAAATGGGTCCGCATCCGTTCTGCAATTTTGCGGAACAGTGCGGACCCATTCATTTTCAATGGGGCCGGAATGTGCTGTCTGCAACCGCACTTCTGGATCCGCACTTCCCTTCCGCAAAAAAATAGAACATGTCCTATTCTTGTCCGCAATTAGGGACAAGAAAAGGCGTTTTCTATGAGAGTGCCCGCGATGTGCGGTCTGCAAAATGCGGAACACACATTGCCGGTGTCCGTGTTTTGCGGATCCACAAAACACATAAGGACGTGTGAATAGACCCTTATATTGTATTTTGTGAAAGATATGTTATTATTTTGTACACATTTTTTAATTACTAATCATATATGTAAATTATATTATACCTTTAACTATGCACAACTGATTTGTATGCACTTGCTTGGGAACAGTCCCAGTAAGGGCTCTTTCACACTTGCGTTGTCCGGATCCGGCGTGTACTCCACTTGCCGGAATTACACGCCGTATCCGGAAAAATGCATCATTTTTTCATTCCGGATGCGTCTTTCCGTTTTTTTTCCGGAGATACGGATCCGGAAATCCTGAATGCAATGCTTACGCTTTTTTTCCGGATCCGTCGTACGGATCCGTCGAAACAGCGGATCCGTCGTGTATTTTTGAGCGGATCCGGTATGCAAATTAATTTCTTATAAGAATCTTATCCTATCACTAAAAATTAATCAGAAACCAATAAAATATGCAAATATTTTGGTCTATAAAAAGTAAACCTTAATAAGGGACTAGCTCAGATTCTGTTAGGATTGTCGCCAGGATGATGCCTGAACAAGAGTTTGCTTTCAAAGCCCTGATCTTGGTTTCAAGATGGAGGAAACAACAGCGAGATAGACGTCGGCGTCGTCTTCGTCTGTATTGGGTTCATCCAATTTCGTCAGCACGGATTACCGAAGGAGCATTTGAAGTCCTGTACCCGGAATTGTGTCATTATCCTGAAAAATTGTATAATTTTTTTCGCATGAATATGGCTAGCTTTGATGAGCTCCTAGACCGAGTATCACAGAGACTGGCCAGGATGGATACGTATTTCCGCAGGAGTGTGTCACCTACAGAACGACTCATGTTGACCATCCGGTAAGATAATGGAAGATATATTAATTTTAATTATTTATATGTGTTGTTTAGTATTTACATTTCATTAAATTTTTTACAAATATTTTTTTTGCAGCTATAATAATCTGTATGTATTTAAATATTACGGTAAATATATATTGATGCTTTCAAGTATAGAAAAATTTTACTCATAACGATATTTATGATAATTATAGTGATTCAGGCCATATCAAATTTGACAAATTAATAATCTAAAATTTTTAAGTATTTCAAATTACTAATCTAATATTTTATTTATTTTTTCTTCAGCTTTCTGGCTACAGGTGACAGTTTCACGTCGCTACACTACCATTTCCGGCTTGAGATTTCAACGATTTCAACAATTGTTAAAGAAACGTGTCAAGTTTTATGGGAGGAACTGCATGAGGAGTTCATACCTACTCCCAATCAGCAGAGATGGCTTCAAATTGAAAAAAATTTTTATGAGGTGTGTCAATTTCCGCATTGTGTCGGCGCAGTGGACGGAAAACATATCCGTGTTATAAAGCCACCAGGTACCGGATCTGAATTTTTTAATTATAAAAAGTATTTTTCAATTGTTTTAATGGCCATCGCTGATGCTGAGTACCGGTTTGTGGCAGTTGATATTGGTGCATATGGCCGCACCAATGATTCAATGATTTTTAAAAACTCTTTCATGGGACGGAGCGTGTACAATCGGCAATTTGACTTTCCACCTCCTGAACCTATGCCTGGAACCGACAGTCCACCACTGCCATACGTCTTGGTGGGTGATGAAGCTTTCAAAATGTCTGGAAACCTGATTAAACCCTACTTCAGCCGTGGATTGGATGCCACAAAACGCATTTTTAATTATCGGTTAACAAGGGCACGAAGAATGGTCGAGTGCACCTTTGGGATCCTTGTCTCTAAATGGAGAGTTTTTGCTAAACCGATTCAGTTGAAGATTGAAACAGTAGACGAAGTGGTAAAGTGTGGGGTAGTTCTTCACAATTTCATACGGACTAAAGAACCCGCCATTGAGCGAATAATCAAGGACAGCGAAATGACTAGTATTGAAACTTTTGGAACACGTGGTACTGTGGCAGTGTCCGCCATGCGCGATTCATTTGCTGCCTACTTCAGCTCAGATGCTGGACGTTTACAGTGGCAGGACCAGAATGTTTAAATTGAAATTTTTTACTGTTGCTGTTTTTTTTCTCCAAAAAATTGTTCATTAATAAAGTTTAATAACTTTTTCAAATATAGTAGTATGGTGTTTCTTTTTAAATAAATTATATTATTTTTACAAAAAATCTTATCACCGCATGAGTAGCCACTATCATTGGCTGGCTCCCCAAGCGGTGTGAGAGCATGTCAGGCCTTTATCCACCACACCCTCTCCCAACGCCTGTAGAGCGACAGTTGCAGTGTCGCTCCACAAGCGGTGTGAGAGCATGTCAGGCCTTTATCCACCACACCCTCTACCACTGCCTGTAGAGCGACAGTTGCAGTGTCGCTCCACAAGCGGTGTGAGAGCATGTCAGGCCTTTATCCACCACACCCTCTACCACCGCCTGTAGAGCGACAGTTGCAGTGTCGCTCCACAAGCGGTGTGAGAGCATGTCAGGCCTTTATCCACCACACCCTCTCCCACCGCCTGTAGAGCGACAGTTGCAGTGTCGCTCCACAAGCGGTGTGAGAGCATGTCAGGCCTTTATCCACCACACCCTCTCCCACCGCCTGTAGAGCGACAGTTGCAGTGTCGCTCCACAAGCGGTGTGAGAGCATGTCAGGCCTTTATCCACCACACTCTCTCCCACCGCCTGTAGAGCGACAGTTGCAGTGTCGCTCCACAAGTGGTGTGAGAGCATGTCAGGCCTATATCCACCACACCCTCTCCCACCGCCTGTAGAGCGACAGTTGCAGTGTCGCTCCACAAGCGGTGTGAGAGCATGTCAGGCCTTTATCCACCACACCCTCTACCACCGCCTGTAGAGCGACAGTTGCAGTGTCGCTCCACAAGTGGTGTGAGAGCATGTCAGGCCTTTATCCACCACACCCTCTACCACCGCCTGTAGAGCGACAGTTGCAGTGTCGCTCCACAAGCGGTGGGAGAGCATGTCAGGCCTTTATCCACCACACCCTCTACCACCGCCTGTAGAGCGACAGTTGCAGTGTCGCTCCACAAGCGGTGGGAGAGCATGTCAGGCCTTTATTTTTAGATAAGTAAAAAAAAACACAAGGACACATAAAAACTTTTAACTGAATTTTACTGAATTTAAAAAAATAAAAATATATATAAATAAAACAATATTAATATAAAATTTCAAACAACAAAAATTACAAATCCTGGTATTGAGGATTTGGAGGAGGAGGTTGGGGGGTGGAAGGCAGTGCACGGCTTGATCCCTCTCCACCTTCGTAAGTTCTGGTGGAGACTGAAATGTGCGATGTGGGAGGAGAGACAGCGGGAGTATGGATTGGGGATTGGGTGAAGGAGTTGTCCGAGCCAGCGAAGAAGGAGTGGTGAAAGTTGATTGTTGAAAATAGTTAGGAGGAGAGAGAGAACAGTGTTGAAAAGGCTCGGGGGTTGTAGAATGGGGAGGTGGTTGAGGTGGACGGGTTGGAGTTTGCGGAGGTTGGAAGGGGTGAGGAGGTTGGAAGTGGTGAGGAGGTTGTGGTGGGGGATAGGAATGGGAGGGGGGATAGGAATGGGAGGGGGAATAGGAATTGGAGGGGGGGATAGGTTGGTGGTTGGGGGACGGAAGTTGTGCGGTGTCTCAAATCCCACACCGCATCCTCCACCCTACGTCTCAACTCCAACACCTGGTCGGGCGTGAAGTCCGCCACCAGCTGATTAACTGACAGCCAATAGGGTTGTAGCGGGCCCGGCTGAGAAAACTGCGCCACACAGTCCCGCAGACTTCTCAGCTCGGCCTCCATGGCTACAATCCTATTGCTGTAACCACACAAGGTCTCATACAAGAGCCTTGTGAGGTCTTCATAATCAGCTTGGCGGCTTCTACCGGCCCTCTGGCGACGCATCAACGCCTCAAAAATTGGCGCCATAACGGCCATTGTTGAGTCACCAGAGGGCACCAATAGAGGACGATTTGGGTCCTGACCAGGTGCTGGACGAGGTGGAGAGGGATCCGCGGGTGGCAGCTCAGCAGGGGCCGCCTCTTGATGACCTTCACAAGGAGGTTCTGGCGCCCGAGTACTGCTAGTTGTTCTGTAAAAAAAATAAAAAATTAGCATGGTTTTAAAATTGTTTTCAACATTTTACAATTTTTTTAGGCATTTTTTTTACTTACCTTCGCAGCTCTAGGGTTCTACGTAGAAACCCTAGGGCAGCTGCATAGCGGAACGGCTGCCGGCGGGTTCCACCAGACCCACTTTGGCGATTGACCTCCTCGTTGTAATCTTTCTTATAGCGGTCCCTTATTGAGCGCCATCGCACCATGACTGCCGTCTCTGAAAAATATAAAAATAAACATTACTCTCAAATTACTGGCATTACCAAACTGCAGCCCTACAGCTGTTGCAAAACTACTACTCCCAACATGCCTGGATAGGGCATGCTGGGAGTTGAAGTTTTGCAACAGCTGGAGGGCCGCAGTTTGGACATGACAGATAACTAATCAATTAAAAAAAATTAAGGATACTTACTGCAATCTTCCTGTTTGCCTTCACTGAGGTCGTCCCAATCCGTTAGCATTTTTCCGCAAATCTCCATCCACAGACTCCGGGTCAGGTAATGGTCTGCATGGCGGCGGTCGGTATGGTCCCAGAGTGGGATGCGTTCCTCCACCAGATGGATGAGGAGATCATTGTCGATATAGAAACCATACAATTCCTCCTCATCCGTTCTGGCAAAGGCCCTTGAACCCTAAAAAAAATGATAAAATAATTTATTAATTTAAAAAAATAATTTAATAATTTTTACACATATGATATAACAAGATTCAATATACTCACACGTCCCCGACCGCCGCGTGCTCCCCGGCGTCTTGTGGGTGGTTGCTGACGACCTCTTGAGGCAACAGTAGGATTAGACTAAAATAAAAGAATATCAAACTTTTAATAACCAAAAATTTTAAGAATTAAGAAAAAACACAATACATTTCTTTTTTTTTTAAATTACCGATTCATGGTGTCCACCCCCGACTTCCTCCTCTCCCGCTGTCGGAGCAGGGCCGGAATACCTCTCCTCCGTTGACGATTGCTGTAAATGAAAAAAAATAATAATATTTTGGACATGGATGGGATAGTAAAATAAAACTTTTAAAAATGACATACCGTTTCCAAGCGAACTCGTCGCCTTGGAGGAGAGTTCCCGGACTCACTTGAATCGCCTATTGAAACAATTAAAAATAATTAATCAATTGATTTTGAATCATTGAAAAAAAAAACTCAAAAATGATACTTACTGGACATTTTTTTAAAAAGTTTCTTGATCAGGTCTGTCTCCCAAAAAATATAACCTAAGAAAAATGAGAACAAAAAGATGAAAGTTAACACATTAATATTAAACAACAGTACCACCTTAACCAGGGGACTACTACCCCCCAACATCCACCATGCAGTCACCCCAGCCAGCTGCAGTCCCAAAGCAAAAGCACTTGGGACTGAAGCTGGGGTGACTGCACGGTGGGTGCTGGGGGCAGCATTCCCCATGTGACTACTACCCCCAACATCCACCATGCAGTCACCCCAGCCAGCTGCAGTCCCAAAGCAAAAGCACTTGGGACTGAAGCTGGGGTGACTGCACGGTGGGTGCTGGGGGCAGCATTCCCCAGGGGACTACTACCCCCAACATCCACCATGCAGTCACCCCACCCAGCTGCAGTCCCAAAGTAAAAGCACTTGGGACTGAAGCTGGGGTGACTGCATGGTGGGTGCTGGGGGCAGCATTCCCCAGGGGACTACTACCCCCGAAATTCATTTGCTGCCTCCTACATGCATCTACTATGTCTAGGACATAGTAGATGCATGTAGTTAATGTATTAAAAGACAAAACACACACTGAATACTCACCTCCAGGAGCTGAAGACACGACCTGTCCTCTCCCGGGCGGGTTGTCTGAGGAAGTTCGCGCCAGCCAAGACCTTCCTACTTCCTGGCGCAGGCGCAGACGCAACTTCCGGATCCGTCGTTGCGTCTGAAAATGTTAGGACGGATCCGGAATAATACATTTCAATGGGCTATTATTCCGGATCCGTCGATGCGGCAAGTGTTCCGGATTTTTGGCCGGAGCAAGAAGCGCAGCATGTTGCAGTATTTTCTCCGGCCAAAAAACGTTCCGGTCCGGAACTAAAGACATCCTGATGCATCCTGAATGGATTTCATTCCATTCAGAATGCATTAGGATAATCCTGATCAGGATTCTTCCGGCATAGAGCCCCGACGACGGAACTCTATGCCGGAAGAAAAGAACGCAAGTGTGAAAGAGCCCTAAGAGGACTGAAACGTCGCTATATGGTTAAATAAAAGGACAACACATTTTTTCACCATTTGGATGTGCTGCGGCCTTTTTTGGTATTTTGTTGTTGGGACACATTTGAACTGCTGGCACTCCGTTTAAGCTGATATAGATGATGCTGCTCTCAATACACTTCTGCTACATACATATGTAATGCGTGAGGGACCCTATGTTTTAGGCTATGTCTGAAACATGGCCGCCATCTTAAAAGCTGCCTTATTGGATCAAGGGCAAATTTTTCCAGTGGGAAGGGGGTCATGTAGCATATCAAAAAAGGCCAGAATTTCTCAGAAATCATTTGAGACAATCAGATTTGCAATATCTCTTGTGGTTCAAAAGTTATCAACACAGAAATTTCAAAACTTCAAAGTTCATCACCAGGGACAACACACTTAGCATGTCATATAGCTGTGCACAGGGGTGTACATAGAAATCACTGGGCCCCATAGCAAGAATCTAAATTGTGCCTCCATGCCCCATTCCCACTACCGTTCTTGGGCAGTATATACAGCAGTGTACTGATATGTGAGGTATGGGGTATAAATTGCAGCTTATACCTCACATATCAGTACACTGCTGTATATACTGTTGGGGTCATTTATTAAGACCGGTGTTTTAGACGCTGGTCTTAATACTCCTTTACCCCCCCTCTACATGACTTAGGTGCATCCACCGCCGGCCTAAATCTACGCCAGCTACCTTGCTGGCATAGGTTTAGATAGTTTTCTATTCCTAAAACAGATGTCGAAAATTATAAATAAGATGGGCTGGCCAGACCACTGCCTTCACCGTCCACGCCAAGCCCCCTCTTTTAGACCTTGCGTGAGCTGGGAAAAGACGCACATTTAGCTGCAAATCCCCATTGCGACCAGATCTGCAACAGAGATACGCCAAAAATTGGCATATATCTAATAATAAATGAACCCCTATATATCTTAACACACTGCATCTATTATACCTCGTGCCTCACATATCAGTATACTGCTGTATGTTAACATACTGCATCTATTGTACCTTGTACGTCATATATCAGCGCACTGCTGGGTATACTACATACCTGTGTCCACTGCATCTATTATACTGTATAATATATGCAGTGTGTATGTGTAGATATATATATATATACACATAATATTTATAGTGCAGTGTACTTATGTGACAAGGACAAGGTTTAATAGATGCAATGTGTACAGATATATATGGTCAATTATATACAGTATTATGATTATTGTGTGAGGTACATGAGGTAATAGTGGTTGTAACTAGTGATGAGCAGCAGGGGCTATATTCGAATTTGCGATATTTCACAAATATTTGGGCGAATATTCATCATATATTAGTGAATTCGCGATTAATTTCTTGATTGTGAAAAATCGGCAATGTAATATTCGCGTATTGCGCGCAAAATACAGGCGTGGGTCACTTTTGCTACATTTTCCAAGCTGCTAGAAGTTTCCTGAGACTGGAGAAAATGGTTGGCATGGCAGAACTTTAAAAATGGCTTTATATGCAGTTAGAGCGCTCCAATATATTTGCGATTGCGCTAATCGGCACTAATGATGCGAATATTTTGGTGCAATACGTGAAACTTCACATTTTAGCAGGTCTGCATGTATGTATGGACAGCAGGACCTATCACACTACCTAACACGCTGCACTGCAACAGCTACACTATATCAGGATATAACCTACACTGACTATCTCCCACTAACTATCTGTATTATATATATATATATATATATATATATATATAAGCTCTCTAACTATCTATCTAATGTAGTGTGGAAAGCACAGAGCACAGCAATGACACTGCTGTCTCTCTCAGAACTTTAAAAAACTGTAGAAAATGGCTGCTGGGGAGGTTCTTATATAGTGAGGGGTAGGCAACTTTCCTATTGGTTGCTAGGGATGTTGCTAAGCTCAGACAAAGACATTGCAGCCTTCTCATTGGCCCACAAGCAAGAAGGGAGGTTACTGATGAAAAAAAAAAAAATCTAGAATATTCGAAATTACGAATATATATCACTATATTCAAAATATTAGCGAATTCTCGAAGTGCCGATATTCACGATTAATATTCGTGATTCGAATATTCGTGCCAAACACTATTTGTAACTGTCTGCACTAATATATAAACATACAGTTGTGTTCAAAATTATTCAACCCCCACTGAAATTGAGTGTTTTGGCCAGTTTGACATTGATTTTGATCATTGTTTACAATTAAATCAAAGAGGCACTTGTAAGTCAGACAAATATAACATAACATTTATAATGAAATAACCACAAATGTCTTTTCTGTGCTCACATCATTATCAGTTTTATTCAACCCCCAAGTGACATTCAATCTTAGTACTTAGTACAACATCCTTTTCCAGTTATAACAGCTTTTAAACGTGAAGCATAGCTTGACACAAGTGTCTTGCAGCGATCTACGGGTATCTTCGCCCATTCTTCATGGGCAAAAGCCTCCAGTTCAGTCACATTCTTAGGCTTGCGAGCTGCAACTGCTTTCTTTAAGTCCCACCAGAGGTTCTCAATCGGATTTAAGTCTGGTGACTGTGATGGCCACTTCAAAATGTTCCAGCCTTTAATCTGCAACCATGCTCTAGTGGACTTGGAGGTATGCTTGGGATCATTGTTCTGTTGAAAGGTCCAACGTCTCCCAACCCTCAGGTTTGTGACGGACTGCATCACATTTTCATCCAATATCTCCTGGTACTGAAGAGAATTCATGGTACCTTGCACACGCTGAAGCTTCCCTGTACCTGTAGAAGCAAAACAGCCCCAAAGCATGATTGACCCCCCCGCCATGCTTCACAGTAGGCAAGGTGTTCATTTCTTCATAGGCCTTGTTCTTCCTCCTCCAAACATAGCGTTGATCCATGGGCCCAAACAGTTCTAATTTTGTTTCATCAGTCCACAGAACACTATCCCCAAACTTTTGTGGTTTGTCCACATGACTTTTGGCATACTGCAGTCGACTCTTCTTATTCTTTGGAGTGCGCCTGGGAGTTCTGGCATGATGGCCTTTATTACGCAGTGTGCGCCTTATTGTCTGAGCTGAAACTTCAGTACCCACATCTGACAAATCTTTTTTCAGTTCCTCAGCAGTCACACGGGGACTTTTCTCCACTTTGTGCTTCAGGTAGCGCACAGCAGGTCGAAGTCAGCATCTTCTTTCTGCCACGACCAGGTAGCGTTTCAACAGTGCCCTTTGCCTTGAATTTGCAAATGATGATTCCTATGGTGTCTCTTGGTATGTTTAACATCTTTGCAATCTTCTTATAGCCATTGCCCTTCCTGTGAAGAGAAATCACCTCTTCTCTTGTCTTCCTGGACCATTCTCTTGACTTCACCATGTTTGTAAACACACCAGTAAATGTCTAGAAGGAGCTGAGTATCACAGTTCTTTTAAATCTGCCTAATTGGTGCTTATTATGCTTGATTGCTGCTCCTTGACATCCACAGGTGTTTTCAATACCTGATCGAAAACACTTGAATGAACCTCTGTTCTTAAGAGTGGTAGTCTTTAAGGGGTTGAATAATTGTGTCAATGAAGAAATCACAAAAAAAACATTTAATACTGCATTACAAAAACAATTGATGTCATTTTAGTTGCATTTGGTTCTTTAAAAAGTCCTTGTAAGATTTCATTCTGAACACAATTACAAATGTACACTAAATTCCCTAAAACCCTTTACAGCATTGGGGGTTGAATAATTTTGAACACAACTGTATATATACGGTATATATATATATATATATATATATATATACACTCACCTAAAGAATTATTAGGAACACCTGTTCTATTTCTCATTTGCCTTCAGAACTGCCTTAATTCTACGTGGCATTGATTCAACAAGGTGCTGATAGCATTCTTTAGAAATGTTGGCCCATATTGATAGGATAGCATCTTGCAGTTGATGGAGATTTGAGGGATGCACATCCAGGGCACGAAGCTCCCGTTCCACCACATCCCAAAGATGCTCACAGTGGTAACAAGGCATGATGGATACATGTTCTCATTCTGTTTACGCCAAATTCGGACTCTTCCATTTGAATGTCTCAACAGAAATCGAGACTCAACAGACCAGGCAACATTTTTCAAGTCTTCAACAGTCCAATTTTGTTGAGCTTGTGCAAATTGTAGCCTCTTTTTCCTATTTGTAGTAGCCCATCTGCCTCAAGGTTGTGCGTGTTGTGGCTTCACAAATGCTTTGCTGCATATCTCGGTTGTAACGAGTGGTTATTTCAGTCAGCGTTGCTCTTCTATCGGCCCATTCTCCTCTGACCTCTAGCATCCACAAGGCATTTTCGCCCACAGGACTGCCGCATACTGGATGTTTTTCCCTTTTCACACCATTCTTTGTAAACCCTAGAAATGGTTGTGCGTGAAAATCCCAGTAACTGAGCAGATTGTGAAATACTCAGACCGGTCCGTCTGGCACCAACAACCATGCCACGCTCAAAATTGCTTAAATCACCTTTCTTTCCCATTCTGACATTCAGTTTGGAGTTCAGGAGATTGTCTTGACCAGAACTACCCCCCTAAATGCATTGAAGCAACTGCCATGTGATTGGTTGACTAGATAATTGCATTAATGAGAAATAGAACAGGTGTTCCTAATAATTCTTTAGGTGAGTGTATATATATATGCTCCTCTACCCCCTTCTCTATAGTGCCGCCATACTGTGTGCAAGTATAATGCCCCTATATAATGCCTCAATAGTGCTCCTCTCCCCAACTTCTCCATAGTGCCCGTCATGTGTGCCAGTATATAATGCCCCCCAGTAGATGCCCCCATAGTGCTCCTCTCCCCCACTTTTCCATAGTGCCAGCTATGTGTGACAGTATATTATGCCCCCCAGTAGATGCCCCATAGTGCTCCTCTCCCCCACCCCCTCCATAGTGCCCCCCATGAGTGCCAATATATAATGCCTCCCAGTAGATGCCCCATAGTTCTCCTCTCCCCCTTTTCCATAGTCCCCCCATGTGTGCCAGTTTATAAGATAGGGCCCCCAGTAGATGCCCCCATAGTGCTCCTTCCCACTTCTCCATAGTCCCCCCATGTATGCCATCATATAAGATAGGGCCCCCATTATATGCCCCATAGTGCTCCCCCTCTCCATAGTGCCCACCCATGTGTTCCAGAATATTAAATAGGGCCCCCAGTAGAGGCCACCTCAGTGCTCCTCTCCTCAACTCCCTCTATAGTGCCCCCCATGTGTGCTAGTATATTAGATAGGGCCCCCAGTAGATGCCTAATAGTGCTCCTCTCCCCCCTTCTCCATAGTGACCCCCATGAGTACCAGTATTATATAAGATAGGGCCCCAGTAGATGCCCCCCATAGTGTTCCTCTCCCTCCATAGTGCACCCGTAGGTAAATGAAAAAAATAAACACATATACTTACCTCTATGGCGCTTTCAGCAATGTGATGCAGGCCTCTTCCAGCCTGTGTCCGCTGTATGGTTCAGGAGGAGTGATGACGTCATCGCAATGCCTGCACCGGCCTCTGATAGGCTGCAGGTCTTGTGCCTGTAGCCTATCATAGGAATAGGGATAGGCTGCCCCTGCCACGCCGCACCATTTATCTGTATCGCTGTCCTAAGGACAGGCGGCACAGGTACAGATCAGGCAATCCAGGTTGGCAACAGGAGAGTCAAGGCAAGCAGGCAGGGATCAAACAGGTAGCGGAGTCCAGGAACACAAGCAGAGATATCCACAACATTTGCAGGACACAAGGACCTTGACACACCTGTGCAGGAGGGCTAGGATTGGTCAGCAAGGTCACATGAGCTAGCCCATAAAACACAGGAAGTGATGCGCATGGGCCCTTATGGACATGCTACAGGGAATAAGCAGTAAGTTTTTCTGTGGCCAGGGCTGGAAGGAAACTGTGGAACGGATTCCAGAACAAACAATGCCAGCAAAGACAGAGCCCAGGACTACAGCGGTGAATGGAAACACCGGCAGCCGATTACCGCTGAACACGGAGCCCGGGACTGCGGCGGTAAGCAGGGGAACATCAGCACTCTTACAGTACCCCCCCCTTACGCACTCTTTTCTTGAGTCCAAGACGAGACCTCTCCTCTGGGCCAAAGCCCTTCCAGTCCACGAGATAGTAGATCTTCTTCTCATGCTTCTTGATGTCCAGGATGTCTTTGACCTCAAATACATCCTCAGAATCTCCAGATACCGGAGTTGGAGTAGAAGGAGCAGTAGGGATGCAATTCAGAACTACTGGTTTCAGTAAGGACACGTGGAAGGCATTAGGAATCCGCAAAGAGAGGCAGATGTAACTTATGTGTTACTTTGTTGATCCTCTAATACTTCAAAGGGTCCAAGGAACCTAAAGGCAAACTTGAAACTGGGAACCCTTAAATGGGTATTTTTAAAGGAGAGCCATACCTTATCCCCTGAAGAGAACTGAGGCGATTTTCTTCTTCTCTTGTCTGCATTAGTTTTTATGCGAGTGACCGCTTTGTTGATGCAGTCCTTGGTCCCACGCCAAATCTTCAAAAAAAAATCCTTAAAAGAGGAATCTGCATCTGGTACCCCAGAAGTACTGTTGGGTGCGAATATTCGAATTGCGAATTTTGCCACTTCGAGAATTCGCGAATATATAGAATATAGTGCTATACATTCGTATTCGTGAATAGTGGTAAATATTCTAATCGCAAATTTATCGCAAATTTATTACGAGTATATTACATTGCCGATTTTTGCTATAAAGTAAACAATGACGAGATCACAAATTCTCAAATTTGCCAATTTATGGCGAATATTCGGCCAAAAATTAACGAAACATCGCAAATTCGAATATTGCCTAAGCCACTCATCACTACCCAGAAGATGTAGGAACAGGGAGAGGAGTAAGAGTATGTTGTCCATAAATGACAAAGAATCAACAGGATCCAGTAGACTCACTAGAGTGGTGATTATAGGAGATCTCAGCGCAAGGTAGCAATTTTACCCAGTTGTCGTGTTGGGATGAAACAAAATACCGGAGATAGTTCTCTAATATTTGATTTACCCGCTCTACTTGCCCGTTGGTCTGGGGATGATATCCAGAAGAGAACTCTAACTCAATTTCGAGCAGCAAAGAGCTCTCCAGAGCTTAGAGGTAAACAGGACTCCGCGATCGGAAACTATGTGCCAAGTTAGTCCAGTAAATTCAACAGTCGAGTGCAGTCCAGCCAAAGGAACGAAGTGTGCAATCTTGGAGAAACGGTCCACGACTATCCAGATAGCTGTACATCTGGCAGAAGAGGGCAGATCCGTAACAAAGTCCATGGCAATGTGTTGCCATAGGGCATCAGGGACAGGAAGAGGTAACAACAGCCCTGGTGGTTTGGTCCTGGAGACTTTATTCTGAACACAGACGGTGCAGGCAGACACATAATCACGTACATCCTTAGGCAGTGTGGGCCACCAGTAGTGTCGAGACAAAAAAGTTCTATGGTCTTGCGGATCCCTGGGTGACCAGCCAATTTGGGGTTGTGCCCCCAAGCTAGAATACATTTTCTCTTGGCAGATGGCACGAATGTCTTCCAGGGAGGGATGTCTTTGACCAGGACAGGAGCCACTGTGATCAAGCGAGCAGGATCTACAATGTACTGGGGCTCCTCTTTCTGGATGGAGAAATCAAATGACCGAGACAGAGGATCCGCCTTGATGTTCTTCTCGGCCGGGCGAAAGTGAAGCTCAAAATTAATCTGGTTTGGCGTGGGTTCAGATCCTGAGCTGTTAGCAGATACGTAAGGTTCTTGTGGTCGGTGAAGATTATCATCGGATGCAGGGCCCTCTCCAATAGATAAAGCCACTCCTCCAAGGCTAGTTTTATGGCTAGCAGCTCTCTATCTCCTATATAGTAATTACTCTCAGCAGGGGAGAAGAGCTTGGAGAAAAATCCACAGGTAAACATTTTGCGCTTGGAACATTTCTGTAGTAAAACAGCACCAGCTCCTATGGAGGAGGCGTCCACTTCTAAAAATAATTGGCTTGAGACATCTGGATGATGCAGAACAGGTGCAGAAGCAAAGAACTCCTTTAATTGGATGAATGCCGCTTTAGCCCCAGGAGTCCAGACTCTGGCATTCACCCCTTTCTTAGTAAGGGCGGCGATCGGGGATGTAAAAGATGAAAAATTAGGAATAAACTGGCGATAAAAATTAGCAAAACCTAGAAAGCACTGTATGTAGCGAAGACCCTGTGGGCGGGGCCAGTGCATTACTGCATTAAATTTTTCAGGATCCATCTGCAGGCTGGCATCAGAGATGATGTATCCCAGAAATGGTAAAGAAGACTTCTCAAAAATATATTTCTCGAGTTTGGCATGAAATCGATTCTCTCTCAACCGTTGTAATATTAAACGTACATGCCTATGGTGAGAGGTCAAATCTGGAGAATAGATCAGTATATCATCCAGGTACACTATCACGCAGACATAGAGTCAGATCCCGGAAGATGTCGTTTACCAACTCCTGGAATACCAAAAGGGGTGACGAGTTGAAAGCAGTCTTCCACTTATTGCCCTTGCGAATGCGGACAAGGTTGTATGCACCACGCAGGTCTAATTTTGTGAAGACCATAGCTCCCCGAATTATGTCAAAGAGTTTAGAGATTAGCGGTAGAGGGTATCGATTCTTGACTGTGACCTTATTCAGACCTCGATAGTCGATACAGGACTGTAAGGGTCATCTTTTTTCTGCACAAAGAAGCCGACACCAGCTGTCAAAGTAGATTTCTGGATAAATCCCCTCTTGAGAGTCTCCTTGATGTAATCAGACATCGATTAAGTCTCAGGAAGCGAGACTGGGTAGACTCGACCATGAGGAGAAGTGGAACCAGGCAGAAGATCAATCGGACAATCATATGGACGGTGAGGAGGCAGGGCCTCAGCCTCTTTCTTACTGAAGACATCTGCAAAACAGACATACTACTGTGGAAGTCCAGGCAGGTTTTCAGGTACTGTAGGCGAGGAAGCAGGTTGGACCTCCAACAATCAAGAGTGTGCGGACGCAGCCAGGGAAGACCAAGGATAACCAGATTCACAGACGCTGGCAGCACATAAAAGGAGATCTCTGAATGCAGAACCCCTATTTGCAACTTAGGCTACTTTCACACTTGCGTTGTTCTTTTCCGGCATAGAGTTCCGTCACAGGGGCTCTATAACGGAAAAGAACTGATCAGTTTTATCCCCATGCATTCTGAATGGAGAGTAATCCGTTCAGTTTGCATCAGGATGTCTTCAGTTCAGTCATTTTGACTGATCAGGCAAAAGAGAAAACCGTAGCATGCTCTCTCCGGCGAAAAAAACTGAAGACTTGCCTGAACGCCGGATCCGGCATTTTCTCCCATAGGAATGAATTAGCGCCGGATCCGGCATTCAGAATACGCATGCGCAGATCGGTAAAAATGTGAAAAAATGTACAAGACGGATCCGTCGGTCCGCATGACAAGCGGAGAGACGGATCCGTCCTTGCAATGCATTTGTGAGACGGAAGTGGCAGTCCATTTACAGAAGCCACTGACAGAGGCCTTTCTAGATGGATGGTAGGGAGCCGGTACTGATAGACCAGAGCCTGCTGAAAGAAGTTACCGGCTGACCCAAAGTCCTAGAATTCAGGCACAGACAGAGAGAGTCACTAGATCTGAAAGTTTCGAGAGGACTTCACCTTGTCTAGGACCACCTCTCCAACTGATTGTAGATATTGGCGTTTCCCAGCTTCTGTGGACAATTATGCACAAAGGGCGCCTTGCCTCCACAATACAGACACAGGTTCTCTGCTTTGCGGCATAGACGTTCCTGGTCAGACAATCAAAGGTGTTCTATTTGCATGGGCTCTTCAGATTAGGTGGACACTAGAGGAAGAACCGGCCTCTGGAAGGATAGAGCCAAGCAAGGTTGTCTTCTGCTGCATGCAACTTTCTTAGAACGTTCCCTGAAAGATAAATCTATTCTTGTGGCCAAAGTGATCAGGTCAGTCAGAGTGGACGGACGGTCGTAACCAGCTAATTCATCCTTAATCCAGTCAGAAATGCTCCCCCCAGAACACTGCTAGTTGAGCCTCGTTGTTCCATGCAAGTTCGGCAGCTAGGGTAAGAAAATCGCCACTTTGAGAATTCGCGAATATTTAGAATATAGTGCTATTTATTCATATTCACGAATAGTGTTGATCGCGAATATTCTAATCCTAAATTTATCGCAAATTTATCGAGAATATCAGCAATTAGCAACATCCCTAGCAACCAATAGGAAAGTTGCCTACCCCTTAGTATTCCCCTCGTGAATATTCTAATCGCAACTTTTTATCGCGAATATATTACATTGCCGATTTTCGCAATCAAGTAAATAATGACTGGAGATCACGAATTCTTGAATTTGCAAATTTATGGCGAATATTCAGCCCAAAATTCGCGAAATATAGCAAATTCGAATATTGCCTATGCCGTTCATCATTATTCCCAAATAGGATTTGCCCAAGCAAGGGCCTTATCAGAGAGCAGGGACACAATAAAGGCAACCTTGGACTGCTCAGTGGGAAGCATTGGTTCAGGAAGCCACGACAGGTTTTTAAATCTCCACAACAGCGTGAAGGTAGAGGGAGTTGCACACCAGTGGCACACAAATCCGGATTGCAGGGGTAGCAGCGACCCTACAGTAGCTGGAGAAGAGATGGCATCCAGGCGGCAGTGACATTGTGCATGAATTGCATCAGGACATCCTGTTATTCGCTCTGATGTCTCATCTCAGTTCCTGAACAACAGGCTTGGGGTGACCAGTGGGGTCCATGGCCTGAATTTACTGTCACAAACCAGCGGGTGTGAGCCACGTGTCTTACCTCTTCTAAGGGCATTGTCTAAGTGAGCCCCTCGTTCTTCACAGTACCCCTGATGGTAGGGATAGACTAGATAGGAGGACTTTCCGCCAGGGCCTGAGCTGGAAGACCTCAATATGAATTTATGGCCAGACCACCCTCAGTTCATCTTCTCAGCGTGAATTGGAGGCTGAAGAGGAGGAGGAGGAGCAGGAGACGGTTGTCTCAGCTACAGAGGGTAGTACCCATGGAAGTTTAATTCCATCTGTTCTGCGTGGGTGGGCAGGAGAGGAGGAAGAGGATGAGGAGATTGGGAGTGATCCTCCTAATAACGACAGGCACACATGGCTGACGTCATGTTAGGCAACCATAAAACAGTAGAACCGCAGGACTCTCTTGTCTCTATAAATCCTTTATTCCATCAAATTCATGCGACGTTTCGACCTGAGCGGTCTTTTTCAAGCAACTGACAATAGATCATTACCAGGCTTAAATATCCTCCTTCTAGGAAGGGCTACCACACATGTCATCACAAATTAAAAACAATCTTAAAACAGCATAGGGTAAGGCATCCTTTTAAAATTAGAAAATCAGCACTTACTTTGGTACACCTGGTGGAGTACTGGTGGGGATATATGGCTATCAAATTCCAGATGTCATGTCAGTGTGATAGTGTTCCCTTAGCTCCTGTGTATATGCGCAGGCGTGCCGTGGCTAGATGCGCGCCAAAAGACTTTGAATAACGGCGTCCCCTAGTTCCCAGTGTGCCGGCGCGTCAAAACGGAACCCGCGCTTGCGCATAAACGCTTTCGATGTACGCAGGCGTACACATGTACTGTCGGTTAGCGCAATGATGGGCATCTCAGTAATTCAGCCATATCTTTAGGGCACTAAGTAGGGAGGACATACAGTATCACATAATGATGTATAGTTTGGAGCATTAACAATGGTCTGTCTCAACAATCTTATTTAACTTTGTCAGATCGCAGAAGTAGATAACAGCAGAGTGCAATTGTTATAACACTTCAATAAAACCCTCGCTGACAGTCTAACAAGTTAATAGGGAAAACTCTGATGATTATAAATGTGTGTATCACTAAAGCAGGGAGATAGGCAAATAGACATGTACACGGACAGTGGTAGAATCACACTGTGATATGTGGCTACCCTATAGTCCTAAACCATTCAACGCTTATGGTCATAGTGTGACGGGGTCCAACCGGGGAAACGGGAGGAAGCCCCTTCATTCCATGCGACCGCCATTGCGTATGGTAAACGCCAACTCCATCATATTTGTAGGGGGAGGCGATTAACCATGTACATCTAACCAAGGAGGGGAGGCAGGAGACCCATCCCTGGGTCCCTCACTCCCTCAAGGGCTTACCCTCAAGGCACAAAACCCCTCTGTTAAAGTGAGATCACACAATACTAAAAATTTATTTAGTATGGTCAGTAACACTAATAGACTGTCTCGAGGGATTGGTGTGTGTATGCTTGCTGATACCTATATTTTACCTAGACAATGTGGAATATAATTCCAATAGCATTCCGCTAATTGTCATTACACGCTGCTGTTATCTACTTCTGCGATCTGACAAAGTTAAATAAGATTGTTGAGACAGACCATTGTTAATGCTCCAAACTATACATCATTATGTGATACTGTATGTCCTCCCTACTTAGTGCCCTAAAGATATGGCTGAATTACCGAGATGCCCATCATTGCGCTAGCCGACAGTACATGTGTACGCCTGCGTGAGCTCCCTAACAAGCGCTTGCGCAACAGGACTATGGACTGCAGTGAACAGGTGCGCCTGCGTGAGTCTTTGACCTGGTGCGCCTGCGCACATCAAACGTGCTTATGCGCAAGCGCGGGTTCCGCTTTGACGCGCCGGCGCACTGGGAACTAGGGGACGCCGTTATTCAAAGACTTTTGGCGCGCATCTAGCCACGGCACGCCTGCGCATATACGCAGGAGCTAAGGGAACACTATCACACTGACATGACGCCTGGAATTTAATAGCCATATATCCCCACCAGTACTCCACCAGCTGTACCAAAGTAAGTGCTGATTTGCTAATTTTGAAAGGATGACTTACCCTATGCTGTTTTAAGATTGTTTTTAATTTGTGATGACATGTGTGGTAGCCCCTCCTAGAAGGAGGATATTTAAGCCTGGTAATGATCTATTGTCAGTTGCTTGAAAAAGACAGCTCAGGTCGAAATGTCGCATGAATTTGATGGAATAAAGGATTTATAGAGACAAGAGAGTGCTGCGATTCTACTGTTTTATGGTTGCCTACTTGGAGGGGCGCTACGGACTGGCGTCTAACACTGAATGCACCACCACATATAAGGCCAGTATACCCTCATGTGCTGCTACACCTACTATACCGTTATGACTTCATGTTAGGCTGCCTTTCCCGTGAACCGCGTGTTATACGCATTTTAAACAACACAGATTACTGGTTGTTCACCCTTCTTGACCCCCGCTACAAAAATAACTTCTCATCATTTGCGTGCATGCTGCCTTGCTTGGATGTGGTAGCCATAGCCGTTTCTCAGGCTCCCTCTCCGGAATCAAACACTGATTCCCTGTTACCCTTAGTTACAATGGTTTTGAGCTGACTGTTACATCGAAAGTTGATAGGGAAGATATCCAAATGGATCATGGACGTCACGGGGACATGCGATCAGGCAGAAGTTATCTAGAGTCAACAAAGCGGCAGCAGGGCCTCTCCTGTATAACGTTTTCTCATCCAAAATACCGCAGTGACATTGTCACGGCCTATAGTGTACGCTGTGACACTGTTGCCACACTTGCTGTTGCCCGCGGCAACGTGTTGCTGTAAGAGCATGTGGTGGCAGTGTCTCAGCCTTCTGGGTGATTGCCGTGACATGGTTGCCACGCATGCTGTTGCCGGTGGTAACGTGTGGCTTAGTTTGCTTGTGTGCGCACTTCCCCTTTAAGTGGCTTCCTTCCTCTGTCTGGTGTTGGAAGGGTTAACTCCCTTCCTAGTGTTTTGTGAACACTGCGTTTATGTGTTTGTGGGTGTGGCTGCTTGGGCTATTTAGTCTCTGCTGGAAGCCTGTAGCTGAGTGTTTCTCCAGGCTTGGTGTGTGCTGGTGGTTCACTGCTCCTGGCTTTACCATCTTTCCAGTGAGGGCCACCTTTGTGGTCATAGATGTTCTATGTCATCCCGGTGTCTCCTTCCCTCCCTGTCCCTATTTGTATTGAGTGGGTTATGTTCAGGGTGTTTGCATGTCTAGCTTGGTGTTCCATGTCTGGTATGTTTGGTGATATCTTCCAGCATGGTTGCTTGACTTCCTAGCCTGTATGCAGTGCCGCCTGGGGCTGCCATGCACCTTGCGGTATGGGGGTCCTGGCGGAGTCTGGTGTGCTGGATACCTGTGTAAGTTGCTGGTCTGGTGTCCTGTTTGGTGTTAGGGCTCCGGTACGTATTCACGGGTTCCAGTCGTGGTGGCAGTGGCAGGTAAGTGTGTTGTCTTGTTTTCTTACCTGCCGATTCTCTTGCTGCATATGGTCTTTTCCTTTCCCTGCTTCTAGGCCTTTTGAGACTCCTGTTCTTCCGTGTCCTGGAAGAACAGGGCGCCTCTCCTCAGCTCCTTTGTGAGGGATTCTCAGGGCGACTCAGGGCCTTAGGTATCCAGGGTATGAGCCGTCCTACCATCCAGGTCCGCTCATACGGTGAGGAGTTAGGGCCAGGTATAGGGATGCATTAGGAGGTGACCTGCTCCCTTATCCTTGTGTTCAGGCCTAGTTGCTTTCCTTATCCTCCAGTCATCGTACGGTGGGGTTTTTTCCCCACTCCCCGTCGTGACAGACATTCCCTGTATTACTCATTCCAATAACAGGGCATCTTAAGAGTCCTGTATTGTTATTTATCGTCACTACCTCCACGCCACCTGCTTGCCTTCCTTGGATGTGGTAGCCATTTTTTCAGGCTCCCTCTCCGGAATCAAACACTGATTCCCCGTTACACATAGTTTACAAAGGTTTTGAGCTGACAATTACATCGAAAGTTGATGGGCCAAATATCTGAACGGATTGTCGCCGTCACGGGGACGTGCCATCGGCCCCAGGATAACTAGAGTCACCAAAGTGGCAGCAGGCCACCGCCCATAATGTTTTAGATGGTCAGATCAGCAGGCCCTTGCTCCTAATGTTTTTGAGGGTCACCAGCAGGCCATCAATCATAATTTTTAAAGGGTGTGTATGATGCCCTCCTTTATGTGTAACTAAGGGTGTATCGGAGTGCCTCTTCCTTGTAATTTTTCGCAGCACTTGCAATTTATATGCAAGTATATATTCAGGAAAGAATGTTTTCTATCAATTTTTCCTCTAAAATCTATTTTTTTCCCATTGGTTTTGTGCTCATTATTGTCATTATGTAAAAGTGGCGTACTATTCGGACAACATAGTTCCCAGCAGCGACCATCGAGTCCAAGATGCATCCATACATCCTCCTCATGCTGTTACAGAACCATTTCGGTGGTGTTACCAACAATTTCTGACATTTTCTTATGAACCAGGCACCCTCCCCTCTTCAGAGCAGGAGTTACCTGGTTTAATGCTCGGGTTCTCCCATTGACTTCTATTATAATCGGGTGCTCGGTCGAGCACCTGAATATCACGATGTGTTCGGCCCGAGCCCCCGAGCACTACGATGCTCGATCAACACTACCCATTATGTAACGCCACCGTTCACTCATATCTTTCCTGGAGTTGTGTGGCATTCATCATCCGGTTCCGCTGGGTATTGCTTACAATGAAGCAATCATCAATGTGAGATGGGGCCAAAGGACATCCACTTTTATGCCTTTCTGTGACTCTTCCAGTCTCTCTGTATCTCTGTTGCAACCTGCTGAGTGGCCACTTCCGTCTGAGAACATCATGCTTGAAGCAATGTCAAGGTACTGTTGATCAATTGTTAGGTGTCGTTTTGGTTTCATGATTCAAAATGTGAACAGCATGAAAAGGAAGACTGTTTAAATACCAATTCTAATTAAACAAGAAAATGTATTAGGTAAATCATGGATCAAACACCTGTTGTGAATTTTGCCATTAACCTCCTAGTTAGGGAACAGCAAGTTGTGCAAAAAGTACTGAAACATTGAACAGTTGGACACGTGCATTCAAATGTTTAGAGAAGGTCATATTAAGTTCATCCGTAAAGGTTAAAGTGCATTTTAAGTTCATCCTGACATTTCACCCACAAGCCAAATGTCCCTAACTTTTTGTGAGTATTGTAAGTTCGGATCATATCGATATCTTTTTACAGATAGTTATCTCTGACCTAGAAAAGATTGACAAAGTATTTTCATAATTTAAGGGAGAACTTGATGGCCTTCTTAGTCTTGAGAAAGGTGATTCGATTATAATCAAACCTTCCAACAAGGGGGACAATCTGGTGGTTTTGGACCATGACATTTATAAAAAAATGTGTATGAATTTGGCAGTTGACAATTGCTGCTATCAGGTTTTGAGTACTGATCCAACACAACGTTTTCTAACAGATCTTAGATGGATCCTTAACCTAGGTCTAAAGGACAAGGTCATAAACCAGTCTGAGCACCAGTTCCTGTTACCGAGTACACCCCAGATTGCAACTTTTTATGGGCCGCCCAAAATACACAAAGGTCTATCTCGTCTAAAGGGGAGTCCTATTGTCTCTAGGGTGGACTCGGTAACACAAAATAGTGGAACCTATATTGCTAAACCAATTTGTGGACAGCAAAACACGGCGCAGACGTCAAAATGCACCCTTATACGCGTGATACGATGGATTTTTTAAAATAAGAGTGAATCTCTCAGTATTGACCCATCTTGTCTTTTGGCAAGTATAGATGTTGAATCATTATCTTTCAATTCCACACAACTGGGGATTACCTGTTGTAAAACATTAGTTAAAAACCAGGGGTGTCCACTTCAGGCGCACAATAAATGTGTACTATCTCTCTTTGAATTTGTTCTCTGGCATAACTTTTTTTTTGTTTACTCACTTTATTACCACCGTTTAGATGGACCGCAATGGCGAGCCAGTGTGTCTCCACTTATGCTAATCTTCTCCTGGGCTGATTGGAAGACATTATTGTATTTCCAGACACACGGATGTGGTGGAGTGACAAGATCCTATACTGGACAGGGTATATAGACAATGTCTTTGTTATCTGGACCTGTGCCATTAATGAATTCACAGATTTTATCACTTCCTTTAATAACAACAATATCGGCCTTTCCTTTACTAGTGAAGTCCATTTGGATTCTATTGCCATTCTCAATGTAAAAATTACTAAGGAAGGAGACTAATTGGTTTCTACAGTTTTTCATAAGCCAAATGCGACCAATAATCTCCTACACTGGGGAAACTACTACCCTTAAGAGAAGGATTTTGAAAGGACAATATCTAAGACTTCTGAGAGATTGCTCAAACTCTGAGGGCTTCTTCACAGAGGCTAGGGTAATATAGGGAGAGTATCCGACCCCCCACCCCCATCTAGCCAATTCCGCTCTATGGCCCTCCCTTGTTCTTTTTGTTTTTGTCTCCAATTTTTTGGGCCCCTATGTTTTTTAAACAACATTATTGTTTTTTATTTCTATGTTTAGTAAAAGTTTTGTTTTAACTCCATGCTGTCTGTGAAAACATTCCAAAGTTATTATCAAATAAAGTGACACGTGAGATTTAAAAAATTTAGCTTTGGCATTTGGTTCAAACTGGCTTTTGCTGGAAGGTTATATCTATCTATCTATCTATCTATCTATCTATGCATCTGTCAAATATACAGTATGACTTATTTTAATCCTGCAGATCTTGCACAGAGCTGTGGTTTTGTGTGCCAGCCTTGTGGAGAAAATACACCATTTGAGAGTTGCCCACACAGAGCTAGCAGAAGCTGAGCTTATCGTAGGTCTGGCACGATTTGCACATGCGCCCACAGAATTAGCAGCACCACCAGTTCTCGAGCTGACGACTATGTAAGCAGATCTGGCCCTAGTAATATCAACAAAAATGAAAGTTCTAAATGTGTATAGGCTTTATGCAGCACTCCAATATCAAAACACAAAATAAGCCCCCAAGGGGAGAGTGTCAGTATCTAAAACATAACTTTTAATTAAATATGCAGATAAAACACACCACTGTGATGCAATATTCTAAAAACTTGGGGGGTCCAATCCTGGTACCCCAACGCTGGTAGAGAAAGAATAAATAAAAAAAACTGCTCCACCTAATGAAAGGTAAGAGCAGCGATGGTTTCAAGGGAGGCAAATCCAGAGGACATCAGAGTGTTGGCCCGATGGAAAGCCACAGTAATGGATGGGGTCTGTATAGACGACGGAGCACTGTGCCCTGTTAAGCCCTAATAGTAGGGAAGGGGACTGGTTTCATTCTACCTATCTATATCTTCTACCTATCTATAAAGAGCACCCGCCCCATCAGGGGCGACCCCGTCGGGATACCTGTCCCTATTTCGGACCTGGTCCCTATTTCTGAAAATGAACGTAGCCAGCTAGTGATCTCCTGATGAAATCCCGACGTGGCACATTTCTGTCCGTGACGACTCTTCAGGGGAATAAGTACAAAAGGAAAGAAAGCAAATATCCAGCCTGCAGGGATAACTGGGTCAGATGTAGAGATAATTGTAAATGCCCCCCAGGTGAGAGGGTGCAAATGTGCAAAGGAAATGGTGATCCTATGCTGGTTGGTCAGGAGGATATGATAATCCTACATATGGCAGGTCCCCTATGGTTGGGGGAAATAAAGAACTACCAGCCACGATAATGCACCTAACCAGTGGAATATAAATACAACTTGCGCGCGCTACTCCTAAGGAGAACGCCGCCCCTTCGGGCGTCGGCGTGTGACGTCAGACGCCAGCGCCAAGTGTGATGCCAGACGCCAGCGCCACGATCACATGGGAGCGGGCGGCCAGTAACAAGATAGGGAGAGGCGGCGCAGATGGTTGCCTGGAGACAAGGTAAACAGGAAACCATGTGGGACACACCAATCCTGTGAGTCCATAGTAACATTGTAAATACAGACGATAACAGCATTTTTGGCAGAATTAAGGGCAAGAGGACATGAAAGAAAGCGCAAAAAGAAAAACTAGCAAAATAAGGGAACACAGAAGCTCCCAAATAATAGTACCAGGGGCATTCGACCTAGTTGCTTGAACCATATATACACAATAAAGGAAAAAAATTGGTTAATGATAAAAAAGTGTGTAATTATATAAAGCAACCGTAATTAAGTCTCTCATTAAGGCCTAGAGTGTCACAGTAGGTAGGTAAGCAGGGGAATACCCAAACACAGGCAAAACAAACAGAACAATTGACTAGGCCCAAAAGATAGGGAGAAAAGGGTCACCCCCTAGCAATCCCTAAGGCTTTCCCTATACTCCTGTGCACATGTGCATACCCTAATGGCGGATATGCACATGCCCTCGTGCCTAAGTCTATACACCCTGGGAAAACCCTGAGCAGTAGTGAAAAGGGGAGAAGTGACCTGCATCTTCAAACAGGAGGAAGCAAGCATCTCCCTAGAGGCCTACATAAAAGACACCAAGGGAAGAAACAGAGAGGACTTATCTTGAGCTGAACTGAAGCAGACGATCCACAACACATCCAAAACCCACAGGAATGAACTATAACCCACACAGGCCACTGGGAGAGGGAGGAATAAATAGCCTCACTAACAATCAACCCAGTACACCTGAGGGAAGGTGGATCCAGCTCAAACCCAAACCAAAACAAAGAGAGGAGTCAGACATGGTCAGCCAGTCTAACAGATCTCTGCACATTCACAGGGCAAGGCGTGACAGTACCCCCCCTTCTACGGGTGACCTCCGGACACCCTGGACCAACTTTATCCGGGTGTGCCCTGTGAAAGGCCCTCACCAGGCGGCTAGCACTAACATCAGAAGCCAGAATCCACATTCTTTCCTCGGGACAAGGTACTGGAGGGAACCCCGAAGAACACGTGAGTCGAGAATCCTAGAGATCTCAAACTCTAAATTGCCATCCACCAGGGCAGGGGGAGGTGGCAATGGAGATGGTTCCACAGGCTCCACATATTTCTTCAGTAAAGACCTGTGAAACACATTATGGATCTTCCAGGTCTGCGGAAGATCCAGACGAAATGCCACTGGGTTGACTACAGCAGAGATTTTGTAAGGGCCAATAAATCTTGGACCCTTCCAAGATGGTACCTTGAGCTTAATGTTTTTAGTGGACAACCACACCGAATCACACACACACACACACACAGGTCCGGACCAGTCATACGTCTCCTGTCAGCCACCCGTTTATATCTTTCACCCATCTTTTCCAAATTAACTTGGATCTTCCGCCAAATAGATGACAAGGCAGAAGAGAATCTCTCCTTTTCTGGCATTCTAGAAGATCCAGTCCCAGAAAAAGTACCAAACTGTGGGTGAAAACCATATGGGCCAAAAAAATGGCGACTTATCAGTGGACTCCTGTCTACGGTTATTTAAGGCAAATTTGGCTAGAGACAAGAACGAGGACCAGTCATCCTGGTTCTCGGCAACAAAACACCTCAAATAGGTCTCCAGGTTTTGGTTAGTGCGCTCTGTCTGACCATTCGACTGGGGATGAAAAGCCGAAGAGAAAGACAGTTGAATTCCCAGACAAGAGCAAAACGCCCTCCAAAACCTGGAAACAAATTGCGTCCCCCTATCAGACACCACATCAGAGGGAATGCCATGTAGTTTTACAATGTTATCGATAAAAACATGAGCGAGAGTTTTGACATTGGGCAAGCTAGGTAACGGTACAAAGTGGGCCATCTTACTGAAGCGGTCCACTACCATAAAAAATCACAGTTTTCCCAGAGGAACTCAGTAAATCAGTAATAAAGTCCATGGACAAATGCGTCCAAGGACGAGATGGGATGGACAAAGGAAGAAGGGATCCTGAAGGCCGAGTGTGAGCCACCTTCGCACGTGCACAGGTCTCACAAGCTGCCACATAACCCTCCACACCCTTGCGCAACCCTGACCACCAGAATCTCCAGGAAATAAGATCTATAGTGGATTTGCTTCCAGGATGTCCCCCAAGGACCGTATCATGATGTTCCTTGAACACCTTGTACCGCAGTTCAGCAGGAACAAACAACTTGTCTGGAGGACAGGAATCAGTAGCCTCCTCCTGGGACCCCAACACCTCCATCTCCAACTCGGGGTACAGAGCGGAAACCACCACCCCATCAGCCAAAATCGGAGTGGGATCCTCCGAATCACTCCCCCTAGGAAAACTTAATGACAACGCATCTGCCTTGACGTTTTTAACCCCAGGGCGAAAGGTGACCACAAAATTTAACCTAGTAAAAAACAGTGACCACCTAGCCTGTCTAGGATTCAGGCGCTTAGCAGACTGCAGGTAAGCCAAATTCTTGTGGCCAGTATATACCATAACAGGATGAGTAGCTCCTTCCAACCAGTAGCGCCATTCTTCAAAGGCCAATTTAATGGCCAGTAATTCTCTATCTGCTACATCATAATTTCTTTCAGCGGCGAAGAGTTTTTTGGAGAAAAAAGCACACGGATGCCATTTGCTAGGGGATGGATCCTGCGACAGAACTGCTCCGACCCCCACTTCTGATGCATCAACCTCCACTACGAACGGTTGAGACACATCAGGTTGCATCAGAATGGGAGCAGACGCAAAACATTTCTTAATAGCAGAAAAGGCCCGTAATACCTCATCCGACCAGACAGAGAAGTCGGCGCCTTTTTTAGTCATATCTGTCAAAGGTTTTACAATGGTGGAATATTTCAAGATTAACTTTCTGTAGTTATTGGTAAAACCCAAAAACCGCATCAGAGCTTTCTGATTCTCAGGCCGGTCCCATTCCAGTACCGCCCGGAACTTTTCGGGGTCCATACGAAAACCAGAGTCAGAAAGCAGGTATCCCAAAAACGGTAGCTCCTGGACAGGAAATAGACATTTTTCCAATTTTGCATACAATTTATTCTCCCAAAGGATCGACAACACCTGTCTCACGTGATCCTGATGGGTTTCCAAATCGGGTGAGTAAATTAGTATGTCATGAAGGTAAATAATAATAAACCTTCCCACTAAATGATGGAAAATATCATTGACAAATCGCTGAAAGACCACTGGCGCATTAGTTAAACCAAAGGGCATGACAAGATTCTCGAAATGACCTTCGGGTGTATTGAAGGCCGTTTTCCACTCATCTCCTTCCTTTATTCTGATCAGATTATAGGCTCCTCTTAAATCCAACTTGGAGAACACCTTGGCTCCGACAATTTGATCAAATAGATCAGAAATCAAAGAAAGGGGATACGGATCACGGACCGTAATAAGATTCAATTCCCGGAAATCTAAACATGGTCTAAGTGATCCGTCTTTCTTTTTTACGAAAAAGAAGCCGGCGGCCACAGGGGACTTAGATGGCCTAATATGTCCCGTTGCCCGTAATTTCTGCAAAAGGAGGATCTACTAAATATTGATTTCATTTCTTTTTTGTGGTGCCAAAATTTATGCACCTGCCTAATTTTGTTTAAACAATTATAGCACACTTTCTGTAAATCTAATAAACTTCATTTCACTTCTCAAATATCACTGTGTGTGTCTCCTATATGATATATTTAACTGACATTTTTTATCGTAACAACCAACGATTTATACAGGAAAATCATGACGATTAACAAGGTTGCCCAAACTTTCACATCCCACTGTACTTCCGCATAGCCTCTCTTTCGGGTTGGGAAAGGTTGTATAGCCGAGATTTTGGCAGTTTAGCTCCAGGGATGAGATTGACCGGACAATCATATTCTCGATGGTTGGGCAGCTCCTGAGCTCCACCCTCTGAGAATACGTCCACAAAATCAGAGAGAAACTGAGGTATGACCGTAGTTAACACCCCTGTGATAGAAGCACAGAGACAGTTGCCTGTACAAAATTCACTCCAGCTACTGATTTGTCTTGTTTGCCAGTTAATAGTAGGGTTATGCTTTATCAACCATGATAAACCTAGAACCATCGGAGCAGGCAAGCCCCTCATAACAAAACAAGAAATGTACTCAACATGTGAATCACCCACCCTTAACTGAATGTCTTGAACGATATGAGTAAGACTCTTTTGTGAGAGAGGGGAGGAATCAATAGCAAACACTGGTATTGCCTTTTCTAATGTGCTAGTTCTAAAACCAAGATTTTGGAGAAAATGAAAGTCAATAAGGTTTACCCCCGCACCACTGTCAACAAATACCTCAAAATCAAAATTTCCTGAGTCTAGCGCCACCATGGCTGCCAGGAGGAAACAGGTATTGCAGGGAGAATGCATATTAGCTTGCTCAGACTCTTCATTCACACTACCAAGAGTCAGGGAAGTCTTTTTTTTCTCTTTATGTGAATACTTCCGTAGTTTTTCATTACCATTTTGAGGTTTAACAAAAGGACACGCATAAACAAAATGACCTTCTATACCACAGTAGTAACATAGCTTATTCAGCTTCCTAAAATTCCTATCACTTGAGTGAAAGTTAACCTGGCCCAACTGCATAGGCTCCTCTCCTGCCTCAGATTCAAATGTCATATTTCCCCGGGGAATAGGTGGGATGAATCCACTTTCAGAGGGGACCCCCCGCTCGAGAGGAATCTTATACCTCTCTCTAAGACGTCTATCCAGCCGCACTGCCAAAGACATGGCCGTCTCCAAAGAATCGGGATATTCATGAAAAGCAAGGGCATCTTTCAACCTCTCAGATAGCCCCTGACAAAACTGACTCCGGAGTGCAGGATCATTTCACCACGAGTCAGTTGCCCATCTTCTAAATTCTGCACAATATGACTCCGCAGTACGTTCTCCCTGTAACAAACTGCGCAACTTAGATTCAGCCATGGAGACCCAGTCTGGGTAATCATAAATCAAGCCCAAGGCTCTGAAAAACCGGAGACCGGAGGGATGGTGAATCGGTCGACATAGAAAAAGCCCAGGTCTGCGCGTCCCCTTTGAGCAGAGATATAATTATCCCTACTCTTTGGTTCTCGTCACCAGATGAAATTAGCCACAGACGAAAATACAACCTGCAGGACTCCCTGAACCGAATAAAGTCATCACCACCCCCTATCAGTGAGAGCGATTTTAAGCTCAAAGCAGACCTGATTTCCTCCAACTGCGCCAGACGCCAGAGCATTCTGACAACTGTGCAACAGAACTGCAGAGGTCAACAACCTCCAGCGATAATCCCTGTATGCGATCAACCAAAGCATCTAAAGCCTCTATTTCGCGAACAGCAGGCAAATGACAGTTTTATGGTGGGTTATAATAAGCAGGGGAATAACCAAACACAGGGAAAACAAACAGAACAATTGAATAGGCCCAAAAGATAGGGAGAAAAGGGTCACCTCCTAGCGATCCTTAAGGCTTTCCCTATACTGCTGTGCACATGTGCATATCCTAATGGTGGATATGCACATGCCCTCATGCCTAAGTCTATACACCCTGGGAAAACCCTGAGCAGTAGGGAAAGTGAAGAGGCGACCTGCTTCTTCAAACAGGAGGAAGCAAGCGTCTCCCTAGAGGCCTACATAAAAGACACCAAGGGTAGAAACAGAGAGGACTTATCTTGAGATGAGCTGGAGCAGACAATCCACAACACATCCAAAGCCCACAGGAATGAACTATAACCCGCACAGGCCACTGGAAGAAGGAGGAATAAATAGCCTCGCTAACAATCAACCCAGTACACCTGAGGGAAGGTGGATCCAGCTCAAACCCAAACCAAAACAAAGAGAGTAGTCAGACATGTGCAGGGCAAGGCGTGACACAGAGGGGCTGATGTTTTTAGGTAGAATATCCATCGTGATTTACGCTGGAGAAGATTACTATCCCAGTTGCCCCCTCTGGGTGGGGGTTTGACCAAATCAATGCCCATAAAACGTAATTGGGCCCTCCTTTCATGCATTGAGTGTACATATTTGGCTACCGGAGTGTCTCTTTTGTGTAAGATGTGCCCCAGGTACTCACCCACCCTCCTTCAAAGTTCTCGTATAGTTTTGCCAATATACTCCATTCCACATTCACACAGGATGCGGTAAATCACTCCCTTAGATTTGCAGTTAATGAACTGTGAAATGGAGTAGGTTTTGCCAGTAACAGAACTGGTAAAGGATTTGGTGGTCTGTACATGCTTGCAAGCTACACAGTTGCCACATTTGTAGCAACCCACGACATTAGACCGCAGCCAAGTTGGCTGTGTCCGGATGGAAGAAAAGTGGCTGTGGACCAACTTGTCGCGTAGATTACGGCCCAGTCTGTACGTAATCTGGGGGTATTCCCCCCAAACCTTCCCTAAATCCATTTTGATGATCTCCCAGTGGCATTGAAAAATTTGTCTCACTTGTTTTGATCCACTGTCAAAGGTGGTAATTATGCGTAACATTTTGGCATCTAAATTGCTGGACCGATTATGAGTAAGTTGTAAGGGTCTATATTGGGACAAAGCTGTCTTGTAAGCGGGTCTGAGGACACGGTCGGGGTATTCCCTTTGTTGAAACCGTGTCCTCAGATCAGCCGCTTGGGTGACGAAATCCTGCATGTTTGAACAATTTCTACTCAAACTGAGATATTGGCCCCTCGGAATGACTACTCTCCCACCTCAGGAGGGAATTGGTGGAATTAGATTTCCTGTGAATACAATTGTCTAGTTCGCCTTTAGCATTCCTTGTGATTTTAATATCCAAAAATGGCAGACTAGCAGGGTGTGATTCACAGGTAAAGCGCATCCCTATCTGATTAAGATTCAATTGCGAGACAAAGGACTCAAACTGCATTTTGTTGCCATTCCATAAGATGAAAATATCATCGATATATATCGTGCCCACAGACCAATTCTGGATAAATATTCCGATTCCTCATCCCTGAATACCAGGGTCTCGTCCCACCAGCCAAGGAATAAGTTAGCGTAGGAGGGGGCACAGGGGCCCCCAATCGCTGTACCCCTGAGCTGGTGGTAGATTTTGGAGTAAAAATTCCTGGTCATGGTAAATTCAAGGATACGGAGGATGAATTGGCTGTGAGCGCGATATTGGCAACTACGAGATTTAGGAAAATGTTCCACTGCCATCAAGCCAAACGATGCGGTATAGAGGAGTACAGAGCCTCTACATCAGTGCTTGATAAAAAGACAAATTCCCTCCACTACCAGACCTTCCAGACTTTTTAGAAGGTCCGTGGTGTCCCTCGTATAAGATGGCAATGCGGTGACAAAGGGGGCCAAAATACGGTCAATGTAGATACCCAGATTTTTACTTAGGTTTCCTACGCCAGACACTATTGGTCTCCCTTTGAGGGGTGACAACCCCTTGTGGATTTTGGGGAGACAGTAAAACGTGGATCTACGAGGATGTAGAGGGAAAAGGAAAGCATGTTCTTCAAGTGAAATAACATGAGAGTCCTTTGCTTCATCCAAAATAGATTTCCGTTCGCTCTTATAAACGTCAGTGGGGTCTCTATCAAGGATCTCATAAGTCTCACCGTCAGATGACCATAGGGGACCTGCCATATGTAGGATTATCATATCCCCCTGACCAACCAGCATAGGATTACCATTTCCTTTGCACATTTTCACCCTCTCACAATTATCTCTACATCAGACCCAGTTATCGCTGCAGGCTGGATACCTGCTTTCTCTCCTTTTGTACTTATTCCCCTGAAGAGTCGACACGGACAGAAGCGTGCCACCTCGGGATGTCATCAGGAGCGCACTAGCTGGCTACGTTTATTTTCATAATTAGGGACCAGGTCCGAAATAGGGACAGGTATCAGGGTGTCAGGGCGGGTGCTCATTATAGATAGGTAGAATGAAACCAGTCCCCTTCCCTACCAATAGAGCTTAACAGGGCACAGTGCTCCGTCGTCTATACAAACCCCGTCCATTACCGTGGCTTTCCATCGGACCTACACTCTGATGCAGGGGCGTCGTTAGGTCAAAACATTCGGGGCTTGAGCCCCGGATGTTTTGACCAGTGCCCCGAATGTATTGCTGGCAGTGCACTGGCAGGGCCGGCCGGCGCATTGACTCTCCTGCGCTACACCGGCCCCGCCGCTCATGTCCTAATCCGCCTGCAGAGTGCAACTGCAGACTTAACTTAACTTGAAAGATTATCCGAAGATTCCGCAGCCCGTAGGTGATTCCTACTGCAGCTCCGCCTCCGGCAACAGCAGGCAGTGCGGGCGGCGCTCGCTCACTGGCGTCAGGCGCCTGCTCCTCCCACTAGGCGACGCAGGCGAGTGACATCAGTGAGTGAGCACCGCCCGCACTGCCTGGAGGCTGGAGCTGACTAGCTGTGGGAGACTCTCTGACTGAGTAAGACTAGACTAGGTCACTATCATTCATCATCACTATGAGCAAATTAAGTTAAAGGATTACAGTTTAAAATAATGTGGAGGGGAGGGGGATCTGTGGTGGATGGCACTGTTATGTGGAGGAAGGGGGATCTGTGGATGGCACTGTTATGGGGAGGGCTGGGATCTGTGGATGGCACAGTTATGGGGAGGGGGGTCTGTGGATAACACTATTATGGGGAGGGGGATCTGTGGATGGCACTGTTATGGGGAGGGGGATCTGTGGATGGCACTGTTATGGGGAGGGGAATCTGTGGATGGAACTGTTATGGATGATCTGTGGGGTTGCCCAGATGGCTAGGCCCTTCACTGTAGTTATTAACCCCATTCAGCAGTCCCCCGTTCACTGAAGGGGGGACTGCTGAAAGGGGTTAATAACTACTGTGAAGGCCCCCCCTTTTTGGTGGTGATGAGGGCGTGGCTTCATGGGATGGGGGCGTGGCTTCATGGGGTGGGGGCGTGGTTTCACTTGGGCTCGTGCCCCGGATGTCTTCAGACCCTAGCAACGCCCCTGCTCTGATGTCCTCTGGATTTTGCCTCCCTTGAAACCTTCGCTGGTCCCATAGTATATATTGGTCTGGTAAGACTGCTCGCATTTTTCATTAGGTGGAGCAGATCTGGCCCTACCAGTTCTTTTGGAGGTTTGGGCTATACATTGCCTCCACTCTCTATTGCCACCATGGCCACTACCCTTCTCCTCAGATTTCTCCTCCTCCTCTTTGGCACCCCGATCTGGCTCCCAGTTCCTGTCCAACACAAAATCATCACTGGAGTCCTCACCCTCTCTGACATATTTATCAGACTGTGATATATCATGGTGGGCTCCTCTGCCTCCTTCACGATTTCCTGCTAGCCACTGTTACTGCTCCCACTTCCAATACTGTGGCTATGACCACCACCACCAACACAGTTATATATGGGGGTTCCCCACCTCTTCCTCAATGTCCTCCTCAGAGCAGTTCAAATGCTGACTTGCTCTCTCACAAGTTGTCAACAGGAAGAATCTACTGACTATCTACCATATGGCATGGTGGGATTTTGTTGTTTCTTCTTAGGAAACAAAAAGGCGCCCACTAGGAAGGGGCAGTAAAGACAGAAAGGAGCGCACTGAAAGGCTGCAAATAGAAGGAAGAGGAGAAATGCTGTGACCCTTGGCTCCAAGGCACGGTGTCAGACTCAGAAGTCACCTTTGCAGTACATCATCGTGCTGTGACTCCTCTTTCTCCTCATGTTGTGCCTTTCTAAAGCCAAGGAGAACTGTGGCTTACTACTACTACTACTACTACTACTACTACTACTACTACTTATACTACTACTGGCTATATAGCTGGTGCTGCTACTACCCGCATTCTGGCTCTAAGAGGAAAAGGCCTGGCCCTGGGTATTTGGTTTGGAACCCTTCCATATTCCAAACATTTCACCTAATGTACACAGTCACACAAAGTATGAACAGGTAGGAACAAGAGTTAGGGACCACTCATGAGACAACCTTGACGCGGTGAGTGGCTTACTATGCTTTGGCCAAAATATAAACCAATGTCTCGTCCAGCATGGAGGGCAGAGTGCTGGATGTAGTGTGCGATCACATTTGCATTTTCCGTTTGTATATGTATTTCGCCATAGTGATTGTAAGGAAAATTTACTCTCTTCCCTAACGGTGTGTCCCTGACACATGATTTCAGTGGCCAGCTTGAATTAAGTCTTACCGGTACCGGGAGAATGAAGAAGATAGACCACATGAACACATGTCTATTTCCAATCCATTCTGGTTTATTCACAGCTGGCAAACAGTTTTAATAGAGGGGGTTGAGCTTCCTTTACATCCAATCATATGTTAGCATTAGTATGTGACCAATAGTATGGTCACACATAAGCTCTGCATTAACATCATAGCTGACTCATAGTAACAGCATTTGACCAATCAGGTATATACACATAAGCTAGTAGACACTTGAGCCAGATGTCCTTTTATGGCTAGAAGGCTGTTCATACTTTCAACATGTATGGATTTCATGAAACAGTTTAAGGAAGTGTCTCACATTCCATAGGGGGGAGGGAGGTTTTGTAGTGCACTAACCAAATGTAATACACGTGGCTAAATGAGACAAAATGGAGTCACATATATCCCATCAAATCCCCTCTTAGAACCTTATATATATATATACTATATGGTTCTTTCTCCGCTCTTCCTTGGTTTGCTTATAAGCCTTTAGGTATTCCATATACCCTTCAGGAGTATAATCCTGAGGCTTTGTTGAGGTTGTGTTTACCTCTTCTACCTCTACCGGAGTATAGAGGAATGTTGAGTGGTAAGAAGGGAGGGCACACACTACAGACAACAGCAGAGACACACTATTGCAGCGACCACGGCGAGTACCACTCCTAAAACATATCTTATTTGACCAAAGTCAGGTATTCAGCCAAAAAGCCAGTCCCACCAACCTTGGTCAACATCCTGTTTTATATGTTTTCTCATCTCCTCTAATTGGCCTATTTTATCTTTTATTCCACGGGAGTGATCTAATAAATTGAAACAACACATCCCTGCGAACGCTGAGCATCCTACACCATGTTGGAGCAATAAATAGTCAATAGTTGCCCTATTCTGCAAGATAGCCTTTTCATACGATTGTATATCCAGCAGCATATCTTGCAGAACTGCACTAGTGACATTTATCTGTTTTATCATAAAACAGGCAAGTTTTGATATTGTCCTGTGGTTATATATGGCCAACCCTGGTACTCCTATCAAAGACATCCCTAAACTCATATATTCTGATCTAGAGAGGAGATTCATATTATAATCGCAATTTTCTGGTAACTGTAGGGAAGTGTCTCTCGTGTGTCGTATCTGCATTGCTGGGAATCGTGGTATCATTGCTAATGTCAACCTAGCTATTGTACAGGGTCCCTCTGTAATATTGGCCGGTATGTATGTGTAACTAGTATTCCCACAGGCCAATACCCATCCTGCTGGTAGAGATACATGTTTGTCTAGGGATGGTACTGTTTTTGTAATATTACATTGCATATTCTTTCCTGATATTATCTTTTTACAACTACCTAAATCTCTATCACAAATATTTGGCTTAATCTTATTCTGCATTTTTGCTTGTATGCAGGGAGGCAATAGTGTCTCATCACAGGTGAAGTTATAACATATTTCTGCTGCTGTGACAAGACCTGTAATTACTTCTATCATATTACTCTGCAGATTCTCATATGTAGGACAGTCATAACAAGCATGATAAGGATTTACATATCCATATTTAACATCATGATCCTCCATATCTGCGTCATTCCATTGGGAACGTAGGAGCTCCGTCCATACGTCTAGTGGGGTGGGGACTGCTACCAGACATGTCTCCAAAATGTTAGATGCCGATAAAGTGGTTTGGAGACAAAAGTCAGTTAAGTTCAGAGTTTTGGCCAGGTACAGCCATAAGTTCTCCTTTGTCTTGCATAGACTGTCTTCCCCTCTGCATTCTGTTTCCAGGTATATCTGTCTGTTCCACAGCCATGGGACAGTAAGTAGGAGACACAAAATTACAATTATTAAGGCACTACATCTCAGCCATCTCGAGGAATTTCCCGACTGCGTCATCTTGTTGGGGGTCAAGGCTGTCTGCCTCCGTTAGTACCCCTTCTGTATCTTCTTCGAGGTCAAGGCTGTCTGCCTCCGTTAGTACCTCTCTTTTCTTCACCAACTTAATCCTTGTGGCGTGGATCCACGTGGGCGATTGTTCAGTGAGGACCGCTGTTCTGGTGATCACGACTACCTCGGTGGGTTGTCCGTAGGTGAAACTTCCTGGTTCCTTTCCCTTCTTTAAGATCTTGATCATCACCTGGTTGCCTATCCGGAATGGACGGGTTGATTCCTGTGAAAGAGAAGGAGACTTACAAGCCACTTTTTCTTCAGTTTTACTGAGGACTTTGATCAGATTAGTACTTCTCTCTGATCAGGTCCAAGTCCCCTTCCTGCACCACCAGGGGGCGTCTTGCCCATGGTGTGGGGAAAGGCCTACCCATGAGTATCTCAATGCTGTTTATGTCCTACTCTGTGGAAATGTGCTACTTATGATGGAAGCACTGTGTTGGGGGAATGCATAGCTTCCCCTCTTCGCAGACTAATCCTATCTCAGGATTTTTCTGCAATACTGGATAACACCAGTCCTGCTGTTCCTGTTCAGTGACATACCACTGAAGATCAGTAAGTATTTGCAGCATCTCAGGGGTTGGAGATGCCAAACATGGCATCTCCCAATGGTTATACAAACCTGTGAGGTTGCTTTTGGCAACTCATTTCGCCATCTTAACTGCCAGCGCATTGCCCTGTGAGACATGATCCTTACCATCTGCTGCCGTGAATCCTCTCCTCTGCCAGATCATACCATGGTCCCACACTACCCCATGTGTGTACCTACTCTCAGTATGAATGGTGACAGGTCTATCAGCATGTAGAATACATGTCCTAGTGAGTGCAATAAGCTCAGCTGCCTGCTGTGTTGAGTGCAGATGTCCTTGAGTAGGCCTACAACATCATGAGTGGTGTGCAAAATGGTGTAATGTCACATTGTGAAAGAATTTGCCGACTCTACCATCATAGCACAGGCTGCAAGAGAACGCAGACATGCCGGCATCCCCTGGACAGAGGTGGGCATTACCTTTGAGAAAAACACACAAGGACGCAACTTGCCTCCGTTTTCTTGTGTCAGTACACCCGCCATGGTTTTACAATTTTGGCGTGCAAACATGTGGAAGGGCATATTATAGTCAGGGAGGCCCAGCCCTGGACTCGACATGAGCGAACATTTCAGATAATCAATAGTGTTGAGCGCGAATATTCGAATTTAGAATTTTTTTCTCGAATATCGCAATTTCGAGATTTCGCGAATATTTAGAATATAGTTCCAAATATTCGCGAAATCGAATATTCGTATTTTTATTCGAAAAAAAATTTCGTACGATTATTTTAATCTTATGATTTTTTTTTTTTCCTATGACTATGGCTAGGCTAATATGTGTATTTTACGAAATTTCTTAATATTGCTCTAACTTCGTCTTTTAGAATATTCGTAATATTCTAAAAGACGGAGTTAGAGCAATATTCCGAATATTCTAAAAGACGAAGTTAGAGCAATATTAAGAAATTTCGTAAAATACACATATTAGCCTAGCCATAGAAAAAAAAAAAAAAATCATAAGATTAAAATAATCGTACGATTATTTTAATCTTATGATTTTTTTTTTTTCCTATGACTATGGCTAGGCTAATATGTGTATTTTACGAAATTTCTTAATATTGCTCTAACTTCGTCTTTTAGAATATTCGTAATATTCTAAAAGACAGAGTTAGAGCAATATTCCGAATATTCTAAAAGACGAAGTTAGAGCAATATTAAGAAATTTCGTAAAATACACATATTAGCCTAGCCATAGAAAAAAAAAAAAAAATCATAAGATTAAAATAATCGTACGATTATTTTAATCTTATGATTTTTTTTTTTTCCTATGACTATGGCTAGGCTAATATGTGTATTTTACGAAATTTCTTAATATTGCTCTAACTTCGTCTTTTAGAATATTCGTAATATTCTAAAAGACAGAGTTAGAGCAATATTCCGAATATTCTAAAAGACGAAGTTAGAGCAATATTAAGAAATTTCGTAAAATACACATATTAGCCTAGCCATAGAAAAAAAAAAAAAAATCATAAGATTAAAATAATCGTACGATTATTTTAATCTTATGATTTTTTTTTTTTCCTATGACTATGGCTAGGCTAATATGTGTATTTTACGAAATTTCTTAATATTGCTCTAACTTCGTCTTTTAGAATATTCGTAATATTCTAAAAGACAGAGTTAGAGCAATATTCCGAATATTCTAAAAGACGAAGTTAGAGCAATATTAAGAAATTTCGTAAAATACACATATTAGCCTAGCCATAGAAAAAAAAAATAAAATCATAAGATTAAAATAATCGTACGATTATTTTAATCTTATGATTTTTTTTTTCCTATGACTATGGCTAGGCTAATATGTGTATTTTACGAAATTTCTTAATATTGCTCTAACTTCGTCTTTTAGAATATTCGTAATATTCTAAAAGACGGAGTTAGAGCAATATTCCGAATATTCTAAAAGACGAAGTTAGAGCAATATTAAGAAATTTCGTAAAATACACATATTAGCCTAGCCATAGAAAAAAAAAAAAAAAATCATAAGATTAAAATAATCGTACGATTATTTTAATCGCATATTATTCGCGAAAAATTAAATAATTACGAATATTCGATTTTGAACAAAAATAATAAGAATATTTATTCGAATATTTGCGAAATATCGCGAAATCGAATATGGCACCTCCCGCTCATCACTAATAATCAAATGCATTGTACATTTCAGAAGACCATTTAATCAAATCTGGATTTCCATCCAGAGTGGCTTGCCTCAAAACATTGTCAATAGTGGGAGCAACCAGTAATCCATTGTCTACCGTTTATCATACCAAGGAAAGATAACATTTCTTTCTTGGTGTGCGGGGCGACCAAACCCGCAATAGACTGGACTCTTTCTGTGCTGATTCTCCGTTCACCTTTTGTGAGGACAAAGCCCAAGTATTCAACCTGCATTTTACACCATTGCATTTGCTTAAGTGTCACTTTGTGACCACATCCTGACAACCATTATAACAGTGATAAACCATCCTGAATGCTGGCCTCCGCTGACATGCTACACAGTAATAAATCATCGACATATTGCAGCAGCACAGAACCTTGGGGGGATGTACCATGACTCTAACATCGCTCGGAGGACTATGCTGTACACTACAGGTGAATCAGCATATCCCTGGGGCATCTCTGCACCAGGTCAGTTGGCGTCTGTCAAAGGAAAAAGCAAAAAGTAGTCTGGTTATCTTATCAACTGGGATAGAAAAGAAAGCATTTTTCAGATCTATCACACTGAACCAAACAGCGTCTGCTGGAATGGCAGATAATAATTAAGTGACATCAGGTACAACAGGGGCTATAGGCACAATGATGTTGTTGATGGCCCTTAAATCCTGTACAAAGCGGGCAGCACCATCTGCCTTTGTAACTGGATTCACGGGCGTGCTGTAGGGTGAAATCACCTCTGCCAGGATTCCCTTTTGTAGGAATTCCTTTATCATTGGCCTAAGTCCATCAAGTTTCTCTTTTAACAGCAGGTATTGTTTCTGGAACACTGAGATGACACCTGGTTTCACAGTAGCTTTGTAAGGTGTGCAATCTATGCAATATTCATTTGAGGACCATAATGCAGGGTTAATGTTATTCTGGGTGGTCCTGTATGTTTGCAAGAATCAGTGGCACTGGTGTAGAGACTGGAATGAGACCTGAGTGTACTCTTATGTCCTGATTCTTTGCTGATACCTGCAAGTTAAGCCTAATGAACAAATCTCTCCCTAATAGGCTGACTGGGCAATCTAGTATAATGCTAAATACATGACATGATGTATTCCCTGTCCATGGTTTCTACTGGTAAGGAATCTGTTCTGTATGTCCTTGTCAGTACCCCATTTATTCCCATAGAGGGCTCACATTTCCTTCCTGACACTCTGAGTCACCTAAGTCCGCCCCTTTTGGTGGACGCTTTGGTCTGTCTTCTGTTCTGCCATTAGTATCTTAGCTGTCCATACGAGCAGAGCTCTGATGTTAAGCACAACACTGAACATGTAACATGTAACTGCAAACATTGAAACAAACAGATCTGACAATACAGACATGAACACACAAAGGGCCCATAAAAACTTTTCATTGAAATAAAAATGTACAGCTTGATCAATGCTGTTGGTACCAATAAAAAACCCCAAAACTTCCAATAAAATAAAATAAAATTCTTAATGCGCATATTTAAAAACAAATACCGTATTCCATACGCATTCATATACATTTTCATGTACTCACCTTCACAAACCAGCTCATAACCACGCCCTTATACATAAAATATGAATTACACACACAGCTCTGCTACGTACATATAACTCAGAGCCACACCCATTCACATTCCACTGAATCATGTATCTTTCACCCAATCACACAATCTCTTTGTTACATCCCAAAACTTGCAGCACAGACAAACACAGCAATTGCTGATGGTCTGTCGCTGTAAAACAATATACATGTTAATCATACAGTCATTTTGTTAAAATTAACAAATCATCTTATATGCCATGTCGTTTTTTTTTTTTTTTTTTTTTTTTTTTTAGTGTTACACACATCGCCACTTATTGTATATAACTAACCCTTCCCCCATTTCCTCTGCCTTGCGTCTCCTATTTCAGGAGTGTTCAAACAGGGGAAGTAAAGCAATACATCAAGGACATTCAGCTGTACCACATGTTCCTCAAACTTTTACTCACATCTGAATAAGAACTTATTGGGTGCATCCTTAGATTGATACGAGTGGACACTTCTAATTAGCATCATCACTGCAGGCACATTTTAAACCATCGGAACATGCAATTTGGAAAGATACAATGAATACTGGAGCCCTGTCTGGAATATCTTATAGATAACACAGGTTAGTATCTTCACATTGCTGCTTATGCATTACCAATTAGCAGCCCCCCTCCCCCCTCAACCCCCATATGAAATTCCTGAGCAGAGGAGGGGGGTGAGATGGGAGGGGGCTCTCTCTGAAAACACATCTCAGACAGAACAGGAAGAATTATTTTATTTTTTTTGTGGGACTACAAGTGACATTTTGGAGTTTACTGCAGATGTGGTGGGGGGGGGGGGGAGTGATGCCTCATGGCAACCTTTGTTCTCTATAGGATTCAAAATCCTCCATCTTGAAATAAGAAATGCTGCTCATTTCATTTCTCTAACTTCAAGTTCTCTCAGTCACTTCCATATACACTTTTTCACCATAACTCAGCTTGCACCAGGCAATTATTATCCTTCAACAACTTCTCTCTTCAACTATCAATACACTTATGCATTAACTGTCCATCTTTTAGTGCTGTAATCTCTAATTCCAGGGACTATAAATCGTCACTATTTAAACACACACAGATCATTAGGGCAACAAAACTTAACCAGTTCATTTCTGAACGTTTAACACAAGCCCTTTCTAATTGCAAACACTGAGACACTTTTTCCCTTGCCATGAATTAACTTCCTGACTCTGCTGTGTCTTGTCACTCACTATAGCCCCCCTTCACAATCACAGGAGCTCTGATGTAACTGATTTTCATCCCTGCCAGCCTGGCATAACATTCTGTTTCACATTTTAACTGTCAATTCTCACATCTTGCCCAATTGTCTACTCATGTGTTAACTAGAAAATAATTTGTGGGACTAGACCGTGCAACAAAGTTTACATGTTGGCAGTGATAGAAACAGAATGATTTCAAAGCGGGATGCGACCGTAAACTTACCACCCGGCCCACATCTCACACAGACAGATAATCTTAATACTTCTAAAATACTTATACTATATATACATAAGAGTTAATTCAAGCTTGTATCCTTCTGTTCCCGGAACAGATATCCTTATATAGTGCACTATCTCTTAACGATACGGACTCAAATGAGCCTCTTACAATCAACATTTTATAACGATATGGACTCAATGATATGAGCCGCTTACAATCAACATTTTATAACGATATGAACTCAATGATATGAGCCGCTTACAATCAACATTTTATAACGATATGGACTCAATGATATGAGCCGCTTACAATCAACATTTGCGTGAACCAGACATCGCAATCCACTGAAATCATAAATAGATGGTTCGACTTACTTGAATGGGATTTTTGGTCATTGCTCCCAGGTCCAAGGCGGACAAAAATTGATGTCTTTCACGGTAGACCTGAAGAGTTGACCCTCCCAATCCCGGAAACTGAGCCCCCAAATCTGTAAGGAAAATTTACTCTCTTCCCTAACGGTGTGTCCCTGACACATGATTTCAGTGGCCAGCTTGAATTAAGTCTTACCGGTACCGGGAGAATGAAGAAGATAGACCACATGAACACATGTCTATTTCCAATCCATTCTGGTTTATTCACAGCTGGCAAACAGTTTTAATAGAGGGGGTTGAGCTTCCTTTACATCCAATCATATGTTAGCATTAGTATGTGACCAATAGTATGGTCACACATAAGCTCTGCATTAACATCATAGCTGACTCATAGTAACAGCATTTGACCAATCAGGTATATACACATAAGCTAGTAGACACTTGAGCCAGATGTCCTTTTATGGCTAGAAGGCTGTTCATACTTTCAACATGTATGGATTTCATGAAACAGTTTAAGGAAGTGTCTCACATTCCATAGGGGGGAGGGAGGTTTTGTAGTGCACTAACCAAATGTAATACACGTGGCTAAATGAGACAAAATGGAGTCACATATATCCCATCAGTGATGTGCACCTACAGGCAGGTTGTGCTGACCCAACCCCTTATTTTTTTCTTTGTAGTATATATTGGAGGCGTGGCGATCTCCTTGGAGTCATTGCACACCTGACCAGTTAATCTGTCCTTGAGGCTGGTTTTAAAGTCAGTATAAAACTGAGTCTGCTTGTATAGAACCTACCATTAGCCATCTGGCTCCAGGAGAAGTATATGGTGGGTTCAGCATGCATGTTGGTACTTGCATCCCTGGATCCGATGAAAGCTGTAATGGCACCGGACGGGGTTACAAGCAAAGTGTACTTGGCTTGCATGCTGACCTGCATTCCCTGGATTTTATGTGGCTGTCATGGCCCATGAACAGGTAGGAACAAGAGTTAGGGACCACTCATGAGACAACCTTGACGCGGTGAGTGGCTTACTATGCTTTGGCCAAAATATAAACCAATGTCTCGTCCAGCATGGAGGGCAGAGTGCTGGATGTAGTGTGCGATCACATTTGCATTTTCCGTTTGTATATGTATTTCGCCATAGTGATGTGCACCTACAGGCAGGTTGTGCTGACCCAACCCCTTATTTTTTTCTTTGTAGTATATATTGGAGGCGTGGCGATCTCCTTGGAGTCATTGCACACCTGACCAGTTAATCTGTCCTTGAGGCTGGTTTTAAAGTCAGTATAAAACTGAGTCTGCTTGTATAGAACCTACCATTAGCCATCTGGCTCCAGGAGAAGTATATGGTGGGTTCAGCATGCATGTTGGTACTTGCATCCCTGGATCCGATGAAAGCTGTAATGGCACCGGACGGGGTTACAAGCAAAGTGTACTTGGCTTGCATGCTGACCTGCATTCCCTGGATTTTATGTGGCTGTCATGGCCCATGAACAGGTAGGAACAAGAGTTAGGGACCACTCATGAGACAACCTTGACGTGGTGAGTGGCTTACTATGCTTTGGCCAAAATATAAACCAATGTCTCGTCCAGCATGGAGGGCAGAGTGCTGGATGTAGTGTGCGATCACATTTGCATTTTCCGTTTTGGTTTGCAAGTCTGTTTTCTGGAACTTTAAGACAGAGAGGTGCAATTACCGTACAAGATGTACTTTTTCCCTCCCAAAGTGGTGGTGGGAAATATCAGTGCGTCTTATGGGGCAAATACTAATTAGCGATTCCATTATGAAAGTGCTCTTTAGTACAGGAGGACCAGGGAGCAATGAATGCAATGCTCCCCGTGTGGGCTAGTACTCACTGCTTCCTCGTCTTATCCTGTAGGCTCCTCATGCTGTGCTGTGACCTGCACACAGTGTGAGGACATCGGTGATTTGTGACCTCAAGCTGTGACCTCAATTTCCTCTAAAATCTAGGTGTGTTTTATGGGCATGTGCCATGTGCGTCTTATAGGATGAAAAATATGGTAATGGTCCTTCCCTTTCTACACACACACTGAAGACAATAATGCATTATCAGCACCACTAACAGATTTGGTTCTAATGTGTTATGTGTGTTCAAATATGCAGATTCAGAAAAAAAGCTTTCTCTATTGTAAACCACAAGTTGTCAACCTACAGATTTTGGCCTAATATTTTTGGTGTTTCACTGAGATATAAAACAGTATCCTCTGAATTGTAAAACATGCATTGTAGATCAGAAGAACGGAAAAATAAACAGTGATATCAACATGGCCAAACAGGGTCACTAGTGAAGGGTCACAATAGTGGCCACAAGACAGAGTGGGGGCTGGGCAACAGCGGTGGAAGATCACAGAAGGAGCAGATGGCAGTAGAGGCATCAGGCATGTGGCATCAGTTGGGTGGCAGCATCAGAATAGTGGCCGCAGCACTTTGCCATAAGTAACAGGCAATTTGTCATGTCTGGTGTCGCAGCACACTACAGTCAGATCATTACTGCAAGAAAGATATAGTCCACCGATGCTCAACCTGCAGCCCTCCAGCTGTTGTAAAACTACAACTCCCACCATGCCCTGCTGTAGGCTGATAGCTGTAGGCTGTCCGGGAATGCTGGGAGTTGTAGTTTTGCAACAGCTGGAGGGCCACAGGTTGAGCATGCCTGATGTAGTCTGTTGCATCAGGCACTGGTGTCTGGAAATCCTTGTTGATCAATTCCTGATTCATCTTTATACATGTTAGTCTTTCAACATTTTGTGTTGTTGAGTTCTCTTTGGGTAACCACCTGCTGCACTAAACACCCACTCTGATGCCACAATATTGGCTGGGCAGGAAAGCTTGCCCAGAGAAAATTCGTCCAGTTGCGGCCACAATTCAAGTTTAGCTGCCTTGTAGTCCAGGGGAACTTGGATCTGGGGTGACAGGGTGCACTCCAAGTATGCCACCACCTGCTGGTTCAGGTTCTGGTCATTGTCCTGCTGCTGCTGGGTGGTTTCTTCAGTAGGTTGCTCATCAGAGACGCAAGACTCAAGTTGCTGCTGATGGAGTTATTGCTTCTCCTGCCCCCCCCCACCCCCCTCCAGCAGTTGTGGCAGTGGAGCGTGAGCTCAGAGGGTCCCCTCGGTAAGACCTTCCAGAGAATGGGCGATGGCGCATGTAGGCAGCGACCAACCAACTACAAAGGATGTCTCGATAGTAGTTGGGTTATTTATCCCTATCAGAAGGTGTAAAAAAGTCCCCCATTTTGGCCCCTTAACGAGGGTCCAACATTGTGGAGAGCAAGTAATCATCCCTCTGCCGAATGGTGATAATGCGGCTGTCACTACGCAAGCAACTCAGCATGCATCTGGCCATTTGCGCAAGGGACTAGGAGGGACTCCCTGCCTCTATTGCATACTGTCACGGTCTGTTGGGGTCATCTGTGTCATCTTCATTGTCACCCTCTAGCTCCTCATGCTCCTCCTGCTCTTCCTGCTCCTCTGCTGTCGCTTGGGCAGATAAATCACCTAGTTCTGTACAGAATTCCTGGCCTTGTATGTCCTCCTCCTCGTCCTCCTCCTGTGCCAGTTCTGCCTCCACAGGACTCAGGTGGCCATGAGATGTAGGCGCCATGTCTTCTGTCCTCTCACCAGTCAGATTTATCAGCATCCTCTCCAGGACGTGAAGGGGTGGAGTGATATCATTCATCTCGTATTCCTGGTGACTGACAGATAAAGTCAAAGTTACACCAGTGAGTAGTCCGGTCCATCTGCATTATCAAGAAATCGGTCACTGGCTTCCTCTGCTCATACAGTCAGTCCAACATGTGGGGCTTGGAGTTCCAACCTGTGCAAACGTCGCATATGAGGCAATGTAGAGGAATACCATTCTGCCTTTGCAGCTCAAGGAGTGTGTGTTTTGCACGGTAAGAGTGGCTGAAGTGCATGCACAGTTTTCTGGACATTTTCAAGACGTCTTGAAGTTGGGTGGAAGACTTCAGGAATTGGGTTGTTACGGATATCTTACACTCCAGCTGAGTAAATCCATACAGCGTCTCCCGAAATCCAAGTAAATCCGAAGGTGTTGTAAATATATAGCTCCCAATCCCCCCAAAAAGGAGCCAAGACTTCAGGAAGGGGTAAAAATGATCTATTTTATTGATGGCCACAGCTCTGCCTTTTATGCAAGTCATCCAGCAAGAGTTACTCCAACGGGGACATTGTGGAGGACAAGCACACAAAATACGGTGACCATTCAATATACAGTAAGATATAACACACTCCCACATGAACAGTAAAATCCCTCCTCTCTTTCCTGGAGATAATTGGATAAAGGGGCTGGACATAGATCCATGCGGTCGACGACCAAGCCCATTGTGTTTGCTAAATGTATCCTAGGCAATGCCCATTGTGTTTGTCAATTGTGTCACAGGCAATGCCCATTGTGTGCGCTAACTGCGTCACAGGCAGAGGGGGTGGTTTGTGTACATTTAAAGGTGAAATAGGGCTAACTACACGAACAGCAAATGAAATACAAAAGGCTGGGCATTCCTAAAACAGGGATTTTGTCACACGGTGACAACCAGATTGAAGATGATATGCAGGGCACATGGGTCAGCTCTCCCTGACACAGTTTAGACTGAATCTTCTTCCTGTTATCGGTGGCAATGGTTCCTATCTTCAGTTGACGAGGAGACAGACAGATTTCGATTTGTTGGTGTGACTCCATTCGCCCAGGCTGACCAGGTGCAGAACCGTGTGACAACTTTATGCTTTGCATAGCTGACCAGCACTCTGATATCAAACTGACACAGGACAGGAAGTCAGTTACTTCTCTATTTAATCCTATGAGACTGGCATTGAGGCTCCCTAAAGAAATACATAGAGAAACTGGTTTACTGTCCACACATAAGATGCTGTTTTATTTGGAGAGTCAGTGTTGGTCACATGGCACAGCTGAGGACCAGAAGGGAGGTTATAACTCACAAATACAGTCACTGGTAAGAAAATTACCTTCACTACAATTTACATCATGTACCTTTTAATAGGTCAGCACCACCACCAAAACAACTATGCTTTGGGTCCCCCACCTACCGTGAACCTCCTATCATGGCAGTCCAAATGCTGACTGTTCTCACACAAATTATCAACAGGGAGGCTCTTTTCAGTATCTTCCATAGCTAGTACTGGAGTTTTGTTGCCCCTTAGGAAAAAAGATAGCATCACACTAGGTGGGGTCAGTGAAGACAGAGATAATGCAATTGAAAAGCTGTTGTAACTAAGAGGAGGAGTGAGCCTTCCAGTCTACAATGCCATCCTCTCTTTATCCTCAATAATAATGTGGTGCTTATCAGAGAACTGTGACCTACTATTAATGGCCAGATGGATAATACTGTTTCTGCTGCTACTACCCACATTCAGACTTTCAGATGATGAGGCATGGGTCTTTTGTTTTCCAGACATTTCAGTATGAGGCCTATAAATGAAAAGTCTCGACTTTGGAAAACAGATTATTAAATGGTACTAGCAAAATTGGAAAAATAAATTTCTGTCATTTAAAGACAGAGGCACATTTAAATGTCCCTCTCCTTCTACAAACACACTGCACACTGGTACTGACAATTTGGTAATAAAGCAAATTTTGCAGTGAAATGTGTTTGAACTATATAGTATATTGCAGTAATAGAATGTGTTCATCAACCAGTATAACAATCCTACAAACTACACTTTGTATTGCAGTAATAGAATGCCTTCACTAAGAAAAGGTATAAGGAGGAAGTTTTTGCAGTAAAATTTCTTTCAGCTTTACGGTATATTGCAGTAAGAGAATGTGTTCACTAACACCAGTATAATAAGGCAGTTTTTTAAGTAAAATGTGTTTGAACTACACAGTATAATAGAATGCCTTCACTAACATGGGTATAACAATGAAGTTATGAAGTTAGACGGTATATTTCAGTAAATATAAAATGCATTCTATTACATCATTTAACAATGGTGTTATTGCAGTATTACTGTCCGTTATCTTGCAGTAATATACGTGTTCAATAACACAGGTATAAAGGCGGCGTTATTGCAGTAATATATGTTTGCTGTAGCTACCTGTTATCTTGTAGTAATATACAACACATTCAGTAATCCACTGAAATATCGAGTTACAAAGAGTAAATTTAAACTGATATTTAGAAAAAAAAAAGGTGTAATTTATCAGCATATGCAGCAGAATGTATTCTATTGGTTTGCTGGCAATTAGAGATGAGTGGCATTTCTTGGGTGAAATCTCGCATGGCCAGAGATGACCTTGTCACACTGTCAGGCATGGTGACGTCATACCTTATACCTCACCACACACAGGATTTTAGGTTGACGATGATTAGCCACTGTCAGCAATCGAAGATCTAACCATTGGCCTCAGCTGGACATGTGTGAAAATCATTACAGATCCATTCCTTTAATACAAGTTTTGAGGATAATTTTGTCTGATATGTGCGGTGATCAGAAACAGTGTTTCTGACTCCCTTGGGTCAGCTATCAACCACGCCGGGACTACTGCAGGAGATAGTAGACTGTTGGCTCCCCTGCAGCAAAGTCTAGATCATTTTTATAAGGGTTATAGATTAAATATCAGGGGACTGCAAGGATAAAGCCCTTAGGTTTACCCCAAAGTCAATACACATGGTTTACACAGTGGTTCCACACCCATCGACCATTACATTATGTGCTGGAGAAGAGGCACAGTCCAGATAGGACCGAACCTAGTTGTTCAGGTAGTGCATATCAGTTTGCTAATGTGCATCATCTTTGCGCAGGTATTGCTATTTTCTGTTATGGATGGCAATGGTGCAAAGGAGTTGCAGGAGAATCAGTAGCTGATGATGTTGACTGTGATGATGATCACAATTTGGCCTGGCTGATAGAATGATGATGGGGAGGTGGAGGTCTTGGTCACACTGATAGCCAGTTTAATTTTCCCATGTGAGCTTGTGATTGTTGATTTTCAAAAATGTTTGAGAAAAAACTTCTCAATTGGACCCAGTACAATATATTATAAATCAGGTACACAACTCTGACAAATCAATTTTTGGGAAGACAGTTTTTTTTGAAAAACAAAAATATCAATTGGACAAAGACCATTACAATTAGAGATGAGCGAATCGAAGTTGATGAAGTGGAATTTGATCTGAATTTCAGGAAAAATTAGATTCGTCCGGAATTTCCTTGCGCTTCATGGTAACGAATCACATTTTTTCTAAAATGGCTGCTGCACATGTTAAAAAGTGAAAGTAAGAAGTCCGGGAACGAGGGAGCACCCACAATGCCATGCAGACAGCCAATCAGCGGATAGCCACGTCTGTGACCCTTGTGATGTCACAGCCCTATAAAACGCCTCCTCATGCCCGGCCTCCGCCATTTTACAATGAACTTAGTGCAGGCAGCAAGAGACGTTGCAGGCACTAGGGACCGTGTTTAGCAAAGACTTTATTTAAAAAAATAATAATAATTGAGCTGTTCAGGGAAAGATTATTCATAGTGTAGGGAAAGGATAGGGAGGCATTATCCACCCTGTAGGGAGAGAGCAGGGACCAATAGGAGAGTATAAAGCCTGGGTATTAGGAGCGATTGCTTGCTGCACTAATTGGGGTTACTAAAAGAAGCGATCTATTACTACAGATTGTAGGTTGTTTTAAACAGTAATTGCAGTAATCCTAGCATCTGTTATTGGGTTGAAAGTGCTGTCTGATTCAGCCAGTTTGGGGGTGTATTTAGTTGATATTTAACTACAGTACTTGCATTCATCTTTGCTTCTGTACTGAAAGTGCGGTCTGATACAACCAGTTTTGGAGTGTGTTTATTTCATATATAAAAGTATGTCCATTCATCCTTGCTTTTGGGGTGAATTTGCAATATGATACAACTAGTTTTGTGGTGTATTTATTTTAAATATATAAAATCACCTCCATTCATTCTTGCTTTTGGGGTGAATTTGCCGCCTGATGCAACCAGTTTTGGGGTGTGTTTATTTCATATATAAAAGTATGTACATTCATCCTTGCTTTTGGGGTGAATTTGCAGTCTGATACAACTAGTTTTGGGGTGTAATTAAGGGAAATATATAAAAGTACCTCCATTCATACTTGCTTTTGGGGTGAATTTGCCTCCTGATACAACCAGTTTTGGGGTGTGTTTATTTCATATATAAAAGTATGTACATTCATCCTTGCTTTTGGGGTGAATTTGCAGTCTGATACAGCTAGTTTTGGGGTGTAATTAATTTAAATGTATAAAAGTACCTCCATTCATCCTTGCTTTTGGGTTGAATTTGCCGCCTGATACAGCCAATTTTGGGGTGTGTTAATATTAAATATATAAAAGTACCTCCATTCATCCTTGCTTTTGGGTTGAATTTGCCGCCTGATACAGCCAATTTTGGGGTGTGTTAATATTAAATATATAAAAGTACCTCCATTCATCCTTGCTTTTGGGGCGAATTTGCCACCTGATATAACCAATTTTCGAGTGTATTTATTTCATTTATAAAAGTACGTCCATTCATCCTTGCTATTGGGTTGAATTGCCGCCTGATACAATCAGTTTTGGGGTGTGTTTATTTCATATATAAAAGTACTTCCATTCATCCTTGCTTTTGGGTTTAATTTACAGTCTGATACAACCAGTTTTGTGGTGTATTTATTTCATATATAAAAGTACATCCATTCATTCTTGCTTTTGGGGTGAATTTGCCACCTGATACTAGTTTTGGGGTGTGTTTATTTCATATATAAAAGTACCTCCAGTCATCCATGCTTTGGGGTGAATTTGAGGTCTGATACAAACTGTTTTGGGGTGTATTTATTTCATATATAAAAGTAAGTCCATTCATTCTTGCTTTTGGGTTGAATTGCTTCCTGATGAAACCAGTTTTGTGGTGTATTTATTTTATATACACTGCTCCAAAAAATAAAGGGAACACAAAAATAACACATCCTAGATCTGAGTTAATTAAATATTCTTCTGAAATACTTTGTTCTTTACATATGTGCTGACAACAAAATCACACAAAAATTAAAAAATGGAAATCAAATTTTTCAACCCATGGAGGTCTGGATTTGGAGTCACCCTCAAAATTAAAGTGGAAAAACACACTACAGGCTGATCCAACTTTGATGTAATGTCCTTAAAACAAGTCAAAATGAGGCTCAGTAGTGTGTGTGGCCTCCACGTGCCTGTATGACCTCCCTACAACGCCTGTGCATGCTCCTGATGAGGTGGCGGACGGTCTCCTGAGGGATCTCCTCCCAGACCTGGACTAAAGCATCTGCCAACTCCTGGACAGTCTGTGGTGCAACGTGATGTTGGTGGACAGAGCGAGACATGATGTCCCAGATGTGCTCAATTGGATTCAGGTCTGGGAAACGGGCGGGCCAGTCCATAGCATCAATGCCTTCGTCGTGCAGGAACTGCTGACACACTCCAGCCACATGAGGTCTAGCATTGTCTTGCATTAGGAGGAAACCAGGGCCAACCGCACCAGCATATGGTCTCACAAGGGGTCTGAGGATCTCATCTCGGTACCTAATGGCAGTCAGGCTACCTCTGGCGAGCACATGGAGGGCTGTGCGGCCCTCCAAAGAAATGCCACCCCACACCATTACTGACCCAATGCCAAACCGGTCATGCTGGAGGATATTGCAGGCAGCAGAACGTTCTCCACGGCGTCTCCAGACTCTGTCACGTCTGTCACATGTGCTCAGTGTGAACCTGCTTTTATCTGTGAAGAGCACAGGGCGCCAGTGGCGAATTTGCCAATCTTGGTGTTCTCTGGCAAATGCCAAACGTCCTGCACGGTGTTGGGCTGTAAGCACAACCCCCACCTGTGGACGTCGGGCCCTCATATCACCCTCATGGAGTCTGTTTCTGACTGTTTGAGCAGACACATGCACATTTGTGGCCTGCTGGAGGTTATTTTGCAGGGCTCTGGCAGTGCTCCTCCTGTTCCTCCTTGCACAAAGGTGGAGGTAGCGGTCCTGCTGCTGGGTTGTTGCCCTCCTACGGCCTCCTCCACGTCTCCTGATGTACTGGCCTTCCTCCTGGTAGCGCCTCCATGCTCTGGACACTACGCTGACAGACACAGCAAACCTTCTTGCCACAGCTCGCATTGATGTGCCATCCTGGATAAGCTGCACTACCTGAGCCACTTTTGTTGGTTGTAGACTCCGTCTCATGCTACCACTAGAGTGAAAGCACCGCCAGCATTCAAAAGTGACCAAAACATCAGCCAGGAAGCATAGGAACTGAGAAGTGGTCTGTGGTTACCACCTGCAGAACCACTCCTTTATTGGGGGTGTCTTGCTAATTGCCTATAATTTCCACCTGTTGTCTATCCCATTTGCACAACAGCATGTGAAATTGATTGTCACTCAGTGTTGCTTCCTAAGTGGACAGTTTGATTTCACAGAAGTGTGATTGACTTGGAGTTACATTGTGTTGTTTAAGTGTTCCCTTTATTTTTTTGAGCAGTGTATAAAAGTACGTCCATTCATCCTTGCTTTTGGGGTGAATTTGCCACCTGATACAGCCAGTTTTGGTGTGTGTTTATTTCATATATAAAAGTACTTCCATTCATCCTTGCTTTTGGGGTGAATTTGCAATCTGATACAACTAGTTTTGGGGTGTATTTATTTGAAATATATAAAGGAACTTCTATTTGTCCTTGCTTTTGGGGTGAATTTGATGTCTGATGCAATCAGTTTTGGTGTGTGTTTATTTCATATATAAAAGTACGTCCATTCATCCTTGCTTTTGGGGTGAATTTTCAATCTGGTACAACTAGTTTTGGGGTGTATTTTTTTAAATCTATAAAAGTACCTCCAATCATCCTTGCTTTTGGGGTGAATTTGCAGCCTGATACAACAAGTTTTGGGGTGAATTTATTTGATTTATAAAAGTAGGTCCATTCATTCTTGCTTTTGGGTTGAATTGCCGCCTGATACAATCAGTTTTGGGGTGTATTTATTTCATATATAAAAGTACTTCCTTTCATCTTTGTTTTTGAGATGAAAGTGCGGTCCGATACAACCAGTTTTGTTGTGTATTTTTTTATATCTAAAAGTACATCCATTCATCCTTGCTTTTGGGTGGAATTTGCAGTCTGATACAACCAGTTTTGTGGCGTATTTATTTCATATATAAAAGTTCGTCCATTCATTCTTGCTTTTGGAGGGAATTTGCCGCCTGATACAACCAGTTTTGGTGTGTGATTATTTAATATATAAAAGTAAGCCCATTCATTCTTGCTTTTGGGGTTAAATTTGCTGCCTGATACAACTAGTTTTGGGGTTTTTATTTCCTATATAAAAGTACCTTCATTCATCCTTGCTTTTGGTGTGAATTAGGGTGAGGGGAAAAAACAGGCTTTCACAACCTGAGATTAATCTCCTCCACTTCTGTGACCCTCAAGAGTGTAGGCCACAGCACCTGTGCAGAACACAAAAGGCATGTAGTGTGCAGACGACAGAAGTGCAGCAGGGGGTGCTTATTCGATATTTGGAGAGGCATCACCATGACATCAGGGAAGAGGGGAGGAAGGATTTGGAGGTTAGGGGAGGAGCAGGGAAAAGAGGCAGGCTTGGGCACTTTGAAAAGCAAAGCCTGCCCAGCTGCACACTTGGGATCCAATTTGCATATAAAAAAGTATTTTCCTGGAGGTTCAGTGAACACCCAAATGACATACAGGTATGCTGTGAATGCTTATACTGTACCATGTACTGATGACCATTACTAGTAGTTTTATTAGTAAAAATTTGGTGACCAAAATCGCTTTAATAGTTACTGTTACTGTATTTCTGTGCTAGGTAAGGAATTGGTTAATACAAAATATTCCATTCTCTTTGTACAGAGATCTAGCTTTTCCATTTGCACTGCATTCCTCCAGGGTGAATCATCCCTAAGCTTTATTTGATGTCCCTCTCATTGATTCTCAGATTGTGTATTCTGCAATAACAGTGAAGCCTGATGCCTTTGCATGCACAAACACAGTGATCCATCTATATGTATGAAAAATAAGCTTATGAGAATGGGTAATTAAAACCAGTCCAAACACAAGCTAAACAGTCAATTAATGTACAGAAAACATAATATAGATATATTTATAGTTCATTTTTTAGGCTTTCTTACACTTGTAGTTTTCACGTGTATCCTTTTGGGGTACATAACACTTTTTCACCGCTTTTTATACCATTTATTTGGTGCCGAGCAAGCAAAAAACAGCAATTCTGGCATTTTTTAATGGTGCTCATTGTACAGGATAAATTACATAATAATTGTGTAGTGTGAGTCGTTATGGATGCAGGGATACTAAATAGTATTTTTTAACTTGGATTTTTAAATTTAATACAACTTTTTTTTAAAATTTTAACTATTTTATAGTTCCACAAAGAGAATTTAATAGGCAATCTTGATTGCTTTTATAATTCTCTGGACTGCTTATGCACTGCAGAGAATAATACTGTCTGTGATATACTAGCTAGGATACACTGCAGACAGGGCTGGGGCCTTCATTAGGCCCCAGAGCATGCTATGCACAGACACTAGCACCCTGAAATCTTATTTGTGGGGTGCCAGAGGGAGATAGAGGGAGCCTGCTTCCTCTGTAACTGCTAAGGGGTTTGTTAGTCCAGGTCGGTACTTCTGCTGATTGGGGATGTTATAGCCGAAGCCCACCTATCATGTGAGATCCAGGCCCCCACTCTCCTCTGCATAGGAGACCCATGCAACTGTTATTTCAGGCTGCTGTAGAAAGCCGTCATCTAGGAATAAAGCGACATGTACGCCGGAAGGCGGCACTTTAAAAATGGCATCCACTGCATGCGCCATCTTCTGGCATACATGTACATGTCGCTCCGTACAGTATTAGAATGTATTGGCTCCGATGAGCCGAAGTTATTGCTTCACAAAGTCTCGCGAGACTTTGGGTAATAACTTCATAAATTAATTTGTACTGTAAAAAATAATTTCCCGAACAGTTTTTACAGTACAAATTAATTTATGAAGTTATTACCCGAAGTGTCATGAGACTTTGCGAAGCAATAATTTCAGCTCATCTGAGTCAATACATTCTAATACCGTACAGTATTGGAACAAAGTTTTATGCGAATCGACTTCTGATGTTTCATCCGAAGTCGATTCGCTCATCCCTACATTTAACCCCTTAGATGCCATGGTCAAATATGATCACGGCATCTGAGCAGTCCGTAAGCGGGAGCCATGCGCTCCCATAACAGCGTTCCCCCGCTCAGATTGGGGAACCTGTTACATTACAGTAATAGCTAGAAGCCTCAAACAGGCTTCGGTAGCTATTACTAAAATTTACCAATACATGCCAGCAGGTGGCAGCACTATATTGTTATATGGTAAATGAAGTGTTCAATGATAGCTATATAGCCATCACAGAACACAATGGGCAATCTAATGATTGCCAGTTATATTGACCCAGGGTAAAATATAACAATAATAATTCCTTACGGCGTAAGAGAAAAAAATAAATAAAAAGGCCAATTCAAAATTTTTTGTTACTCCAATTCCCCAAAAACTTTTAATAAAAGTTATCAAAAAGTCACACACATTTCAAAATAGTACCACTGAAAAGTACAGATCTGCCCACAAAAAATGAGCCCTCAAACAGCTCCATATACACATAACTACAAAAAAGTTATAGAGTCAGAACATGGTGATAAAACACATTTTTATAAAGGTTTTTAGTTTTTCAGTATTAAAATGTAAAAAAAACGATACAAGTGTGGTATCATTGTAATCGTATTGACCTGGAAAATGGAGGTAACAGGTAATTTTACAGCATAGCGAACTGTGGCAGGATTTTTTTTCCCCACATCTCACTACATTTTTTGCAACTGTAAATTGTGTCATTAGAAAGTAAAACTTGTCCCGCAAAAGATAAGCCCTCTTAAGGCTATGTGAACGGGTCTCTTCAACCTATGGGGCTAAGGTGTCCCCTACTGATGGTGTATGAGAGATAGTAACTTTCTCTCTTTTTCCCCTTTTCCCTTTTTCTTTTGATAGGCTGTTAGAGTAGGATGAGGGCCATCGATAATCTAAAGTGTACCTTGATAAGCTCTGGATACTGAAGACGGAGTCAAGATCATGAGGACTGGTGTGATTTGTATATATGTGTAATCAAACAATGTGGATGAGCTGTCTGTGACTTACAGTATAACTTCTGGCGACATATTTGGATGGCAGATACACTTTGGGCTGTCATCCAAAAAGAGGTAATAGGGGTGGATTTATCAATGAAATTTGTAATTGGTGTGGCATAATCAGGGCCGGTGCAAGGATTTTTGCACACACAAGCGAAGCTACATTTTGGCCCCCCCCCCCCCCCCCCACAACTCGGTGGGGGTGATGTAAAAAGGAGGGCGTGATGTGACATGGAGGGGGATGAGAAATGTGACATGGAGGGGGTTGAAGTGTGACATGGAGGGGGATGAGAAATGTGACATGGAGAGGGTTGAGAAATGTGACATGGAGGGGGTTGAAATGTGACATGGAGGGGGGAAATATGTGACATGGAGGGGGAGAAATGTAACATGGAAGGGGATGAGAAATGTGACATGGAGGGGGATGAGAAATGTGACATGGAGGGGGATGAGAAATGTGACATGGAGGGGGTTGAAATGTGACATGGAGGGGGGAGAAATGTGGCATAGAGGGGTGATGTGACATGGAGGGGGAGAAATGTGACATAGTGGGGTGATGTGACATGAGGGGGAGAAATGTGACATTTCTCCCCCTCCATGTCACATTTCTCCCCCTCCATGTCACATCACCCCCTGCTTTTTACATCACCCCCTTTGTGTCACATTTCTCCCTCCCCCATGGCACATTTCCCTCCTCTATTAATGTTGTGTAAAAATAAACATTATGCTCCTCACCTGGGCCTGTTCCCGTCTGCAGCAGTTCCCCTTCTTCTCTGTGTGGTCCTGGTATCTTCTCTCTGTGCTCCCGACAAGACTTTGAGGACCTTTTGCACTCAGCCAATCAGTGGCTGCAGCTGTGTCATGTGTCAGACCAGTGATTGGCTCAGCGGGAAATCACTGCCCTGACACGTGACACAGCTGCGGCCACTGATTGGAAGAGTGGGAAAGGTCCTCAAACAAAACCTGTCAGGACTCGGGAGCCCAGAGAGAAGATATGAGGACCACCACACAGAGAAGAACAGCCGCAGGAGGCCGGCGGCATGCAAGTGAATAATGGAAAAAAAAAAAGTTTCATTTTTCCGCTTTGTCTGCCTTATTATAGCACCGGGACTGGGCATAATCATCTGGTGTCTAATTCATAAAACTAAGTAATAGGGGTAGGTGTGACATTGAGATTTGTAATTGGTGTAGCTCAATCACATGATGTTACTCCGACGGGATGATGCAATTATTTATTATATAAAAATTGCTTTTATGTATTGTGATACGTATGATAAGGTGGACACTGCGGGAAGAGGTGTATATCCCACTCAGATACCTCAGCTGGGTGTGATAGCTAAAATACGGGAGGTAATAGTCTCAGCAGCATGTAGGTTGCTGAGACAAGGTTCTTGTTGGTGTAGTCTGGGCCGTATTTTAGTTGGATTGGCAGATAGGATTGGAAGTGGGATCTGCCAATCCCCACCCTTCCAGCACGGGTGTTCCCTTGGACCAGAGAGGATCGCAGGTGATGTCTGCGATAATCAGACTGGGATAAAGATCCTCCCAGGGTGTCAGTTAGTGGGGAATGTACAGACAGAGGCCTGATGAGGCTCTGTCAGTGTGGTCTCAGCAGGACAAGGCTGAGGGGCCACGGGGCTAGGCGCTAGCTGAAACTTTGGGGGACGCCTTGAGTGTCTGGGAACAAGGGTCACGAGGCCAGAGTCAAGATTACTACTGGGTCACAATCCCCCAGAACGTGTTGAAGGGTCACAGCCCGGGAGCTTCTGGACTGTATGGATGAAGAAAGACGAATTTATGTTCCATGTGTGAACAGCGCTCTGTATAGATGAGTCAGGGATCATGTTATATGTTTAGGTAGAGCCCATACGGGAAGGTTTTCATTTTGTATTGTTCTTTATGCTGGTGCTGGTATCAAAATAAATGCATGTTTGAACATTCAACACGGTTGTCAGTGAGAATTTTGTGACTGAGACCCAGCACTGCTGCAAAGTGGAGTTTTATATGCGATTTTAAAGCTGCTATCCTATGAGTAAATAAGAGTCTATTTGGCGCAATCCATGTTAGTGGACCTTCACTATTGGTGCTACAATTTTGTAAGAGGATCAGCATTTCCGGTGCCTTGCTGTTCCAGAGAGGAAAGGCACGGATGGTGTGAATTAAGTCACTAATTACATTTAAAGTGAGAAAGAGGATCGAGAAGACTTATCTCACATTAGACTTTTCGGTTGTTCCAGAGACTGAGCGTGGATCCAATATTATTACCATAGGATACAAACAGCATGTTTAAAAACACACTGTGCTGTCACATGTGATATGCTTTATATATTATAAAGCTTCCAAAAATTGTCCCTTATTCCGGCTACACGCTAGATGGTGTTTAAACACACTTGGTTTTATGGGAAAAAACAGTGGCATGTTGGTAACAAGTGTCCGAAAATAAAGCCTCAACGAGGGAATATTCCTACTCCTGTTTATACAGGCACACATTAATATTAGAAAAAAGAGTTGCTTGTTCTGCACAACCATCCAAAAGTTGTGCCTTAATGGGGGCAAAATGCCTATCTGTATTTATACATGCACAAATGTTGATTGTCAAAAGTAAGAGTGGCTTGTTCTGAAGCCTGGAAAGATTTTCCCTTTTAATTGGGAACAGCAGCAGTACAGTGTTGATGTGGAAATGGTAGGGTAATAGTGGCATGTAGCCCTAATAGTAGTGGCTACAGCAGTAGCACAGCATGGAACAGACAGACAGAGATGTGTGTGTGTGTGTGTGTGTGTGTAGCTGTTTATGGGTAGTAGTAGGGGACTAGGATCAGGGAGTAGCAGCTGTGGCGGCAGCAGCAGCCATATGGTACAGAACATGATGGTAGGCAGACAGACATTAGTAGTGACATGATAGCAGTAGCTGCTGCCATATGGTACAGAACATAATGGCAGTTAGATATATGTGCCATCTATGTATATGTCTTTTTAGACGAATAAAGGAATCCTTTTCAACAAATGGTGAGTGCCTGCAATTCGTTATATGTTTTAAGATAATGGTAGTTAGACAGACAGCGGCAGTAGCATAATGGCAGTAGCAGCCATGTAGTACAGAACACATTAGCAGGCAGACAGCAGCAGTAGCATAATGGAGCACCATAAGTGAGGTCAGATCTATTTCATGGGCCTCAGCTGGAGGAGTGTGAAAATCCTCACAGTTCCATGCCTCATTCATTTTGACAAAACTGATATTTTGTACACTGGTGAAAGACAACTTTGTCCATTTGGGTGTCACAATGACCCCTGCTACACAGAAACCCCTCTCTGAGATGACACTGGAGGCTGGGCTAAAGAGAACAGAGAGAACATACGGGGCCAGTTCAGGTCTCACACCATCAGCTCCCTACAGGGCCATAGACCTTACAAGGGAATTTCCGAAGCCCAGAAGGCCGCCTGGGCCCTCCTCACGGCTGGCTAGTGGAAGTTTTGGGGTATTTTGTGCTGCTGGCAGTAGTATTTTGTCAAAACTGTGGTATTTGGCTCTTTTGGGGTGGTATAATGTGCCACAATATGGTATTTCTGGCCCTGCCTTCCATCAATTTGGATCCGACTACAAAACAGGGCCACTTTTAGTATTTTTTCCAGTCCACTTTAAGTTCCCAGTCCACCTCTGGCTCCCTAAAGGCGGCAGAATATACTAATTGATATGGCAGACACTGAACCACCAGCAACTTGGCTAGGTCAGAATTAAGCCTGCGCACCAGCAGATTGCTGAGCATGTACAGTTCTTTATTGGTCACACATTCCATTATCAATTGCTGAAGATGGAGCAAAGGAGGAGTCTTAGAGGGGGAAGCAGTAATTGATGATGATAATGACAAGGACACTGTACTATATGTTGATGTGGCCTGGCTGATGCAAAGGGGAATGACAGTAAGAGAAAATTCTTGTGCTACCAGGCAGCCACTTTTGTTTTCCCACAGTAACTGTGTGATTCATGTGATTCAAAAGAGCCGTGGTGGCTATGTTTGTGTTCGAACTCTCACAACTTATTTTAATCCTGCAGATGTTGCACACGACAATGCTTATGTCTTCTGACACTGTGGAGAAAAACTACTGGATGGGAGAAACTCGACAGAGGTAGAGGTTTATTGGGAGGTGGGGGACCCCACGTATAGCTATTGGTGGTGGTAGTACCTGTTGGTAGGGGCAGTGTAGAAAAAGTGGCATTCGGGGCAAATACAGAGCAGGGAATCAGGAGGGGGGCCAAGGAGCCCTAGATGAAATATCACAGTCTTATAAAAGTGGCGGGTGGTGAGTACAATGACAACGATTGTGAGTTGGACAGGACCTGGGAGCCAGATCAGGGTGCTGAGAAGTAGGTAGCATCAGAGGAAGAGGGTGGTGGCAGAGGCAGCAATAAAGACCAGAAGCTAAATATAAACCTCCTCCTCATGGAAGTCCAAATGCTGACTGTTTACACACAACTCATCAACATGGAGACCCCTTAGTAAAAAAGAAGGTAGCTCACTAGGAAGGGGCAGTGTAGAAAGAGAAGATACAGCTAAAAGGCTTCTCTGGGGTTGCAAGGAGGAGGAGCACAAGGAATGCAGTGACCTCTGGCTCCACGGCATGGTGTCAGACTGGTACTGGCTGGTTTTGCCACTGCTGCTGCATACATTCTGAGAAATCTCAGAACTGGAGGATGAGAAATCACAGAACTGGTTTTCACGCCACCAGTTAGGCCCATAAATAGAGGATTAATAGTCAAACACAAATCACAGTAACATAATAACCTCTCCTAAAACCATAACCTTTATTAAAATTGTTGATTCTCGTCGGGTCCACCGCTCTCTTCAATATCTGGTGCATTGGAGGGGTTACGGTCCCGAGGAAAGAATGTGGGTTCCAGCGTCAGAGGTAAACACCAACAGGTTAGTTCTGGCTTTTCATGCCTCTCATCTTGAGAGACCTGGTCCTGAGTGTCCGGAGGCCCCTCGTGGAAAGGGGGGTACTGTCACGAGGGTTTTAAGAGCCACGTCTGACTCCATTATACCTGGGGTCAGGAAGTCGCAGCGAGTGGCTGCGCGCTCTATGTCTAAAGATCGCGCTGTTACTTAATGGTAGCTTTCTGTGTTTGCCTTGCAATCCTTTTTGTCTCACTCAGGGATCCGTAGCTTCTTCTCCTCAGCTGTTTCTTGTCCGGCACGCCCAACCTCCTTATATTCCCCTCTCCCACTTCTCTGGTTGCCAGATATAGAGCTTCCTGCCTGGACTTCTATACTGACCCATTGGGGCTGTGTAGCTGTTATTTCTGGTTGTCGTACCAGAGCATTACCTTCCGGATCCCTGTTGGTCTTTTGTTGTCCGCTTTTGTCGCCCACCTGGGATTATATGTTTCGTCAGTATTGTCTGTCCTCTCCCTGGTGTTTTCCTTTAGTGTTAGTGGTGCGGACTAGTGTTCCCACTGCCATATTCACTACTTAGGGCTCATCTTAAGGAAAGCCAGGGTTTAGGCACGTGATCGGCGTACGGGTGAAAAACCCATCTAGGGATGTCAGGGAAGTCAGGTGCCAGCCTCAAAGTGAGTTAGGGGGTCACCATCTTTCCCTCTCCCTTTGACAGGGCCTTCCCTTTTCCCTCCCTTTGCATCACGTATGTGATCGGCACGCCGGTCGTGATAAATTGTTTATCTATTAAACAAAGTGGACACTGTTCAATTAGATAGCTCTGTGCCCTACACAGGGATAGATGCAAAATGGGCTGTCACCTATGGATCCCTTCAGCTTCAGATTACAGATCCTGCACTGTCCCTACAGTCTTTCTATGCCCACCCTACAGTGTGTAAAAACTCTCCCTACAAACTTCCTATACTGTCCCTGCAGTCTTCCTATTAAATATTCCACAATTAAAGACTTCTTGTACAATGTCCCTAGCACTTGTGAAGTCTCTCCTTATGCACAGTTCACAATGAAGTGGCTGAAACTGCACGGGGTGAGGTTTTCATAAGGCTGTGACATCACAGGGACTGGCTAACTGCTGATTGGTTGTCTGTATGACATTATGGTTGATCTCGCATTCCCCAGCTTCTTGCTTTCACTTTACAACATATGTAGCCGCCATTTTAGGGAAAAAATACAATTCATTACCACGAAGTGTGATATAATTTGAATTTGTTGCAAATTAAATGTTTCCTAAATGTTTGGTTTGATCTGGGTCTGAGGTATTGTATGTCAAGTCTCGTTTCAACTTACGATGGGTCAGAAAAGACCATTGTATGTTGAAAATAATGTATCCTGAGGCCATTGTATCTTGAGGGATCACTGTATTCTGTCACAAGATGTCTATGCTGCATCTTTCTATGTGTGGTCACCCAATAGTTGTGTTGTGAATTGCAGCTATTCCTATTCCTTCCTGGCAGACTTCATCATGCTCTTTGTTGCAATGAACTGAACGCTGAGAGGGTCATTCATTAAGTCCAGCGTTCTAGACGCTGGTCTTAATAACCCCTATTGCTGGTGGTGGAGCCGGCCTCTACATAACTTCAGCGTATCCAGCGCAAGTCTAAATTTAAATGTCATTCAACTAAGAGCTATCAACTTAGTTATCTGCGTCCCAGACTCCCAGCAGGGGACTTCATTAGACTCGGTTGTTCTTGTTTTTTGTATAAATGTTCTTTCCTATATACAGATTCAATTCAGTAGCCTGAGGCTAATAGGTTCCCGTTTGTGGTCGGGATTAAAACGTAACATTTATTTTGTTTTTATTTTAAAATGTCAAATAAAAAGAAAAAGAGGATCGATATTTAAAATTAGATACGGCTGGACTCTGTGGCTGGGTAACTTCACCAAGTCCTTCTCACTCTCCAATTGGAGTACTCTGTTTTAGAGTGTACTCATATGGGGATAACCATAGGGATATTACAGCATAACCCCTAGGTTACCATGTAATGCTGACTAATTTGGATTCGCTGTGGCAGTGACCGTTTACCCCTGTATATTGTAAGCGTTCATACTGTAGTAGCTCCATTTCCCTTGAGGACGCCACAGTTGTGGCAAAACATGTCGGGGGAGCTGCAATTTAGTTTTTAAACAGTAAGGCTGTGCTGTGATGTGTCGGCATCCTTGTGTACTGCAGACATACAGTATGCAGACACAGGCGACAGGGTAACGTACTCATAGGGGAAGAGTAGCAAGTATAGGTACTATCTTAGGTTAGAATCGCAGGCACCGGACAATAGCTCCTCTCAATAATAAAGTATAGGGATATCTAGTTAAGATCTACATTAGCAAAGGGGCATACAGCCAGAAAGCTGAGGAATCTTAAAATACAACATATACTGATTCCCTAACATTGGCAGACAATATACAGGGGTGAACGGTCGCTGCCACAGCGAATCCTAATTAGTCAGCATTACATGGTAACCTAGGGGGTATGCTGTAATATCCCTATGGTTATCCCTATGGTTATCCCCATATGAGTACACTCTAAAACAGAGTACTCCAATTGGAGAGTGAGAAGGACTTGGTGAAGTTACCCAGCCACAGAGCCCAGCCGTATCTAATTTTAAATATTGATCCTCTTTTTCTTTTTGTTTGACATTTTAAAATAAAAACAAAATAAATGTTATGTTTTAATCCTGACCACAAACGGGAATCTATTAGCCTCAGGCTACTGAATTGAATAAGCATTAATTTCCCGGGTCCAAAAGGGTCCCTGATGCAAAAAAATTCTTATATACAGCACACTTCATGTGTTTTGCTGCCAGTTAGCCTGCATTGGGTTCTATAAGTATTACATTATTAATGTTCTTAAAATTCAAATCACTCCTCTTTCCCCAAAATAAAAATAAACAATGAAAAAATTAACATCATGGCCATCGCACCGTGCGAAAATGCCTGTATTATTAAAATATACAAATAATTATATCATACAGCAAACGACGAAAAAGAAAAAAAGTCAAAATGGCCGATCGTTGTTTTTTGGTCACCATCTCCCACAAAAAATTGAATAAAAAGTGATATACACCCCAAAATGATATCAATGAAAAGTACATATTGCCCTGCAGAAAAACGAGCCCTCATACAGCTCCATACAAATAACTACAAAAAGTTATAGGGGTCAGAATATTGCAATGAAAATAATTTTTTCAAGATATTTATTTTTTATGTTCAGTATTAAAACACAAGAAAAACTATACAAATTTGCTATCCCCGTAATCGTACTGACACAGAGAATGAAGAACATGGAGAATGATCAGAATGAAGTCAGTTTTACCGCATAGTGAATGGTGTAAAAACAAAACCCATAAAACGTGACAAAATTGTATTTTTTTTCCAATTCCACCACATTTGATTTTTTTTTCCAGTTTCCCAGTACACCCTATGCAATATTAAATAGTGCCATTAGAAAGTACAACTTGTCCTGCAAGTCCTCATATGGCTATGTGAATGGAAAAATAAGAAAGCTATGGCTCCAAGATGGCAGGGAATAAAAAACAAAAATGGGAAAATCACTTCATCAGCAAAGGGTTAATCTACATGGACACATCATGCCTGGGTCTATCTAATTGTATACTACTAACTACTACTAACTTGGTTGGATCTTTGTTGATTTCAGAAGGCTGTATCCATACCACCCAAGTTTGATAAAGCCAAACGAGGAACAACATTGGTGGTGCTCCTAGCACGTCGTGGCAGGTTTTTTTCTACACCAAACCATGCCTTTTAGTGCTCCCCACACAGTACTTATGTTCTCTTTGTGCCTGCACACAGTAGAATGCCCCCTTAGTGTTTTCCATATTAGTTATGTGCCCACACTGCGGAATGTCCCCTTAATGACCCCTCAATGTAAAATGCCACCTTAGTACCTTCACATAGTAGTTATGCCCCCTTCGTGACTCCCTAACAGTAGCGCTGCTCCTTAGTGTTAATAAAATAAAAACAGTAATACTCACCTGATCTCCCAGTGAACGGAACACATCATGCTCTCTCTTGAAGCAGGCATGATGCAGTGAAGTCATTGCACCTGCTTAGCTGGACAGAAAAGCACAGCTCAGCAGGCGCAATAATGTCCCTGCACTGCTCCTGCTGCAGTGTAGAGCACAGGCCAGTGAATGTCAGGGTCTCCACAGAGCTTTTGCTCTGGGCGACACATGGGGTTCGGAGTTATATGCTATATTGGTGTACTTTTTTTGGTTCTCTCAGTTTCTCCCCCATCCCCCTTTTTCTTATATGTAGGTGGAGTAATTTATTGCAGGTATTGAACCCTGAGGAGATGTGGTCCACTTGACTTCAGCTGCCCTGAGGTATGAACCAGTTGTCCTAATCTGCCCCTGGCTGCTAGGCGAAAAATCTAACTACTGTGATTTGCTGTCATCTCCAATGGCGGGAATAACCTCTCTTTTTAAACCCTGTTCTCTTGTGATGTGTGTCAGTTGGGGAGCAGAAGAGCGGCAATGCCGTGCTCCCACCCTCCACCTTTACAGTCACAATGTTTGTTATAGGGATGTTGTCGCCCAGCTTTTGCTTGGTGGACTTGTTTTATGACTGCAGTACGATATGGTGGTTTAACTATTTACTTAATTAAAAGATATATTATATATTTAGGTTTCATTCTGGTTATTTATTAATTAAATTATTAAATAAACATCTCGGCCAATTTTATCCACAAGGAGGTATCTTTATTTATTTATTTGTTTGCTTTATTAATTGCTTGTTAAGTAATAGAATTGTGTTGCCATGGTGAAGCAGGGAGATGACAACTCCCTGCTTTTTTATTGCATTAAACTATATCTATGCCCTAAGGACGCAGATACAGTTGAAATAGGGACATATATCCTGGGGCTATGGGACAGCCGCCAAAATCTGTACTGTGCTGGATCCAGGACGATTGGGAGGTATTGTTGTACCCCTGTAACAACTTAACTGATGTCTGTTATCCCATATCTTAAAGGGAACCTGTTTAATTGAATGCGACTTTGATCAGCAGACAACTAGTTGTAAAGCAGGAGGAGCTGAGTGCTTTCTTGTACTGTTCAGTTTTGTGGGATAATACTAAGTAAAACTTGCAATCTATCCCCTTAAATATCTGGGTTTATAAATCAAGTGGGCAAAATCACTTAAAGGATAACTGTCACATTTAGACCCTAATTTCAATTTTCATATATGTAGTTACTAATAACATAATATTCCAGAATCAGTTACTATTAGACTGACTTACCACATATTTAATAAGATTCAGCCCTTAGCAACCAGTCTGCATAAAACGGCAATTTCACTATTCAGTTAAGATGCCCGCCACTGCCCTCACCCTGAGGCTAATCCCGCCTGCCCTCACTAGCCAGTAACAATAGCCCCCCAAACGTGTAAGTAACCAGAGCCCTCCCCCCTAAAGGGTTAATCTCCTGCAGCACAAAGGGGTCCTCTTACCACATGTTGCTTTCATTTATACACTGAGCAGATGGCAGATCTCCATTCCTTGGTCTGCGCTGCTTCAACTCTGCATTCTCCAGCTCTGCTGAGTGAGGGAGCGTCTGCCAAGCGCAGGGACAGGGAGTAGTGCACACAGCCCAGGCACTGTTATCAGCTGCTGGGAAGGACCTGGCTTTAATCATTTACTTAGAGTCCCTGGCTGTCAGTAATGTGACCTTGCACGCAGCCTGCTTTTGCGTGCTCCGTCTATTAACAGATAGAAGGACCATGCCTAGCAACCCTATTTTAAGCACAGGTAAAAGTAGGCAGTACAGGAAACAAAAATGTGGAATTAAGGGTTAATTGAATACACAGTGAAAAGTTTAAATAGGGCCACCAAGGACCTCAGCCGTGTTAGCCCCCCATATCAAAATTTTTTAACAAAACATATGCAGTTGTTAAATCTTTGTTAGATCAGGTTAGATCAATTGTTGTTTGCGTTAGATCTCACACAGAAGTAGAGATATTAACAGTTATTTGCAGGGGGGGCTAAACTGTCATCAGCCCCCCCTTATCAAAAAATTGACCAAACAATTAGCTATTTCGGAAGATATTTGTTAGATCCGGTATGATCAACTAGTTGTTTTGTTAGATCTCACATAATTACAGACTTATTAAGTGATTAATGAGGGGGAACTAGCCCCCCCACATGCAATTTTCAGGTACAATTTGATGCAGACTAATAGGCCTTCGTTAGATCCGGTAAGATCAAGTGGTTTCAATGTTAGATCTCATATAATTACAGAGATATTATGGATATTTGGTATTACATAAGGGGGACTAGCCCCCCCACATGCAATTTTCTGGTAAAATTTCATTCAGGCTAGTGCACATCCATGAATCCCAGAGGGAAAGCAAAAAACATCTATCCCTGGGTTAGATGATGATGTGGTATTGAAGGACAGGGTGGGCAAAGAACTGTCCCTGATATTGCCCTACAGGGGGGTGCTATTCTGGCCCTGATAGCCTAACCACAGACCACCTGCCCTGATAACAGCGACCCCGTCTGGAACCTTACCCTATATAAAAATGGCCCTAGTAAGCCCCTAGGCCCTTGACTTCCAGGTGATCACTATATAGATCTGTGTTTTTGACTCATTTTAAAAGTATATTATAAATATATCGCACCCCTCTGTGTACCACACATATAGATAGCACACCTATACTAGTCCTTAAAATTACTTTTGTGGCCCTATTAGCTAGCGTTTGATGTCCCTAACAGCCTGTAATATAACAAAATAGCAAAGACAGGTGCACTCTGCGGTCTTACTAAACCCTCAAACTGATGTTAAAATTGAGAGATTAGCCAACATATCCTACGGTGTAGGACATGTCTGAGCCCGAGCACCGCGCCAAGGTTTCTCAAGTAGCTCGGGAACCTAACACTCACCTACCTGCGCCATATGGGCACTACCAGGAGCCAGTGGGCAAATTACAGGAGCATGAGGCCAACTCACAAACAACTCACCAGTTACCTCCAGCATGTAGCCATGCTTGCAATGGGAGGAGGGAGGAGGGGGGAGTTTGCGAGTCCCACTCAAGACTGGCTGGTATGGCCCAGGCCTCACAGGTGCACCTAAATGTAGCCTTTAGATGGAAAACAGGCACATTTAAATTGGAGTTTATACACCTCCAGGCATCTGTATAAATATAAACTGAAAAGAATGGCGTGGCATTAACCAAGCAGGAAATGCTCAAACCCACATGCAGTTGTGCATATATATAGGGGAGCAAACCCTGCACTTGTGACCCGTTGCTAATGACGATCCCCAGCAAAAATGCATACAGTGGAGGATGCCCGCAGCGAACCACAAGTACCAAAATAGACATCCTACACAAGATAGCAATTATGTGGATGTAGTAATCAATATAGCAATATAACAAAATAGCAAAGACAGGTGCACTCTGCGGTCTTACTAAACCCTCAAACTGATGTTAAAATTGAGAGATTAGCCAACATATCCTACGGTGTAGGACATGTCTGAGCCCGAGCACCGCGCCAAGGTTTCTCAAGTAGCTCGGGAACCTAACACTCACCTACCTGCGCCATATGGGCACTACCAGGAGCCAGTGGGCAAATTACAGGAGCATGTGCCTGTTTTCCATCTACAGGGTACATTTAGGTGCACCTGTGAGGCCTGGGCCATACCAGCCAGTCTTGAGTGGGACTCGCAGACTCCTCCCTCCTCCCATTGCTAGCATGGCTACATGCTGGAGGTAACTGGTGAGTTGTTTGTTAGTTGGCCTCATGCTCCTGTAATTTGCCCACTGGCTCCTGGTAGTGCCCATACGGCACAGGTAGGTGAGTGTTAGGTTCCCGAGCTACTTGAGAAACCTTGGCGCGGTGTTCGGGCTCAGACATTTATATTTATAGAGATGCCTGGAGGTGTATAAACTCCAGTTTTCCATCTACAGGCTACATTTAGGTGCACCTGTGAGGCCATACCATCCAGTCTTGAGTGGGACTCGCAGACTCCTCCCTCCTCCCATTGCAAGCATGTGTCATGCCCCACTCTGACGATGTGCGGAGGTCAGCCAGGATTGCAGCACGAGTATTTGTTTTGATGCTGTGCTGGATCCGCCTCGCATCAGGTGCACTGGGTGGAGTCATTAGTTTAAATAGTCTCCAGCTAAGTGCTCTGAGCGTATTATACTGTTCATTATAGTCTGGGGAGTTTGGAGGGAAGGTTGGCTGTTTTTTCCTGCTCTCAGCAGATAAGTGTCTTTTCTTGTTTGGTTGTTTGTCATCTATCCCATCCAGGTTCTGTGCGAGCAGGCTGCTCCTTTCTCCCCACTTCACCATCTCAGGGAGTTCAGGGTTCTGTTAGTATAGGCTGGAGGACACAGCAAATCTACCTTCAAGGTTTGTCTGTGGGCTGAGCATTGCAGGGAAAGAGGTCAGGGATAAACTAGGAGGTGACCCTTCCCCTGTCTCTTGTCCAGAGCCTGGTTGGTGTGTTATCTGTTAAACTGTGCACGTCCGCCGTGACATTATAATCCCCCATACTGTGACCGCCATTTCTCAGTGTTTATGTGATGGTGTCAATTGATGCACTGGTTGACCGCATGCAGGGTTTGTCCCTGGAGGTTGCGGATCTACGTAGTACGGTCACACAGTGTCAGAGGGTGTTGGCTTCAGGTATAGGTCAAATTGTTGGGGAGCCTAAAGTCGCTCTTCCGGAGAAATTTGCAGGGGGTACTGATGATTATTTCAGTTTCAAGGAATCATGTAAGTTGTACTTTCGATTGTGCCCATTTTCATCAGGTAATGAGGATCAGAGGGTGGGTATCGTCATGTCTTTGCTGAAAGGGGATGCACAATCCTGGGCTTTTTCCCTGCCGCCCGGTTCTCTGGCTCTCCGGTCGGTGGAGGAATTTTTTTAAAGCCCTGGGATTGATTTACGATGACCCAGATCGAGTTTCGATGGCAGAGTCAAAATTACGTAACTTACTACAGGGTAAACATACTGCTGAGGTTTACTGCACAGAGTTTAGGAGGTGGGCTACTGAGTCGGGGTGGAACGACCCCGCGTTACGTAGCCAGTTTTGTCAGGGGTTATCTGAAAGGTTGAAGGATGCTCTGGCTTTTCATGAATACCCAGATACTTTGGAAAATGCAATGTCTTTGGCGATACGTTTGGATATACGTATCAGAGAGAGGTGTATGGGTCCCTCTGTGCAGGGGATTCCTCCCGCGTGTGGTTTTGTTTCACCAGCTGCCCAGGGTGATATTGCTTGTTATTCTGGGGTAGGGGAGGAACCCATGCAGTTAGGTCAGATATCTTTCCATTCAGATAGTAGAGACTTTCGTAAAGCGCACAATTTATGTTTCTATTGTGGATAGAGGGGTCATTTTGTTTTTTCTTGTCCGTATGTTGAACCACAGGGGAAAGTGATAAAGAAAAAAGAAAAAGAAAAAAAAAACCTCCCTCACACTTGGTAGTATGAATGGTGTGGTAGCGCAGACTGGTATGCAAGTTCCCTGCAGTTCCCTTTTTCTCCTTTCAGCTATGGTGGCGCTAGAGTCTAGAAATGTGTTTGTTGATGTTTTTCTTGATTGTGGTGCTGGGGTAAATTTAATTGACTTTCTGTTTCTTGAGGGTTTGGGACTAAGTATTTGCACGTTAGAGAACGAGATTCGTGTTTTTGCCATTGATTCTTCCCCTCTTTCTCAAGGGAGCCTTACTCACGTTGTTCATGATATTCATTTAAGGGTGGGTGATTCACATGCTGAGATTATTTCCTGTTTCGTCGTGAAGGATTTGCCAGCTCCAATAGTTTTGGGGTTGCCATGGTTGTCTAAACATAACCCAATTATAGACTGGCAGGCGAGACAAATCATTGGTTGGAGCAAGTTTTGTTCGGATAATTGTCTTGTCACATCTATTTCTGAAGTGTCCGTTACGGCCTTGCCTCAGTATCTCTCTGGTTTTTCGGACGTGTTTTCGGAAGGTGTGGCTCAGGAATTGCCCCCTCATCGTGACTATGATTGTCCTGTGAATCTCATTCCGGGGGCTAAGTTGCCTAAGTCTCGGCTCTACAACCTCTCTCAACCCGAGAGAGAGGTCATGCGAAAGTATGTCGCCGAGAGTTTGGCAAAGGGTCATATTAGACCATCTAAGTCTCCAGTGGCTGTAGGTTTGTTCTTCGTGAAGAAGAAAGATGGATCACTGAGACCGTGTTTGGATTTCCGGGAGCTGAATCGTATTACAGTCCGGGATCCATATCCCCTGCCTTTGATCTCTGATCTTTTTGATCAGATTGTTGGAGCCAAGGTGTTCTCCAAGTTGGATTTGAGAGGAGCATACAATCTGATCAGGATCAAGGAGGGGGATGAGTGGGAAACGGCCTTCAATACGCACGAGGGTCATTTTGAGAACCTGGTAATGCCTTTTGGGTTGACGAATGCACCAGCGGTATTTCAGCGATTCTTCAATGATATTTTTCATCATTTGGTGGGGAGGTTCGTAGTAGTCTACCTAGATGACATTTTAATTTATTCTCCTGATCTGAAGACCGATCAGGATCATGTGAGACAGGTTTTGACGATCCTTCGGGAGAATAAGTTATACGCCAAATTGGAGAAATGTTTGTTTGCGGTGCAAGAGCTTCCATTTTTGGGATACATGCTTTCTGATTCTGGTTTTCGTATGGACCCCGAAAAGGTCCGGGCGGTTCTGGAGTGGGACCGACCGGAGAATCAGAAAGCTTTGATGCGATTTTTGGGGTTTACGAATTATTATAGAAAATGTATTTTGAATTATTCCACGCTAGTCAAACCTCTTACTGATATGACCAAGAAGGGCGCTGATGTCTCTGTCTGGTCGGATGAGGCATTGCAGGCCTTTTCGGCTATAAAGGAGCGTTTTGCTTCTCCGGCTCCCATTCTGGTGCAGCCGGATGTATCTCAGCCATTCGTGGTCGAGGTTGATGCATCAGAGGTGGGGGTTGGGGCGGTGCTTTCGCAGGGTCCTTCTCCTGGCAAGTGGGTCCCGTGTGCCTTCTTCTCCAGGAAGCTCTAGGTCGCCGAGAGGAATTATGATGTTGGAGATAGGGAGTTGTTGGCGATCAAGTTGGCCTTTGAAGAATGGCGTCACTGGTTAGAGGGGGCTTCTCACCCCGTTACTGTGTATACAGACCATAAGAATTTGGCTTACCTGCAATCTGCCAAGCGTCTGAACCCTAGACAGGCCAGATGGTCATTGTTTTTTACCAGGTTCAATTTCGTGGTTACCTTTCGCCCAGGGGTCAAGAACGTCAAGGCAGATGCCTTGTCTCGCAGCTTCCCTGGGGGAGGTGATTCAGAAGATCCAGCGCCGATTTTGGCGGATGGAGTGGTGGTCTCCGCTCTGTACCCTGAATTGGAGATGGAGGTGTTGGGAGCTCAGGAGGGGGCTGCTGGTTCGTGTCCCCCAGGGAGGTTGTTTGTTCCTGAGGGCCTACGATACAAGGTGTTCAAGGAACATCACGATACTGTTCTCGCTGGACATCCTGGTGGTAAGTCCACCTGTGATCTGGTGTCCCGGAGGTTCTGGTGGCCAGGTTTGCCTAAGAGTATTGAGAATTACGTGACAGCTTGTGAAACCTGCGCTCGGTCTAAGGTTGCTCATACTCGACCACCTGGTTCACTTCTTCCATTGTCTATTCTATCTCGTCCTTGGACACATTTGTCCATGGACTTTATTACGGACCTACCGAGTTCCCCTGGGAGAACAGTGATTTTGGTGGTAGTCGATCGTTTCAGTAAAATGGCTCACTTTATACCACTAACAAGTCTGCCTAACGCTAAGACTCTTGCGCAGATTTTTGTGGATAATATTGTTAAAATGCACGGTATTCCTTCGGATGTTGTCTCTGATAGGGGCACGCAGTTTGTCTCCAGGTTTTGGAGGGCGTCCTGCTCTCGACTTGGCATTCAACTTTCTTTCTCGTCGGCTTTTCATCCACAGTCGAATGGTCAGACGGAGCGTACCAATCAAAACCTGGAGACCTACTTGAGGTGCTTTGTGGCTGAGAATCAGGAGGACTGGTCCTCATTCTTGCCCTTAGCAGAATTTGCATTGAATAACCGTAGGCAGGAGTCCACGGGTAAGTCCACGGGTATGTCCACTAGGAATATCAAGTTGAGAGTGCCATCTTGGAAACTGGGTCCAAGATTTGTTGGTCTGTATAAGATTTCTGCTGTGATCAATCCTGTGGCATTTCGACTTGATCTGCTGCAGACTTGGAGGATCCACGACGTCTTCCACAAGTCTTTACTAAAAAAAATATGTTAAACCGGTGGTACCATCGCCATTGCCTGCTCCTCCTGTTCTAGTCGAGGGAAACTTGGAGTTCGAGATTTCCAGGATTCTCGACTTGAGAGTTCTGCGGGGGGGTTCCCTCCAGTACCTGGTTCACTGGAGGGAATAAGGTCCTGAGGAGAGGATGTGGGTTCCGGCGTCAGATGTCAACGCCAGCCGTCTGGTGAGGGCCTTTCATAGGTCCCATCCGGATAAGGTTGGTCCAGGGTGTCCGGAGGTCACCCGTAGAAGGGGGGGTACTGTCATGCCCCACTCTGACGATGTGCGGAGGTCAGCCAGGATTGCAGCACGAGTCTAGTATTTGTTTTGATGCTGTGCTGGATCCGCCTCACATCAGGTGTACTGGGTGGAGTCATTAGTTTAAATGGTCTCCAGCTAAGTGCTCTGAGCGGATTATACTGCTTATTATGGTCTGGGGAGTTTGGAGGGAAGGTTGGCTGTTTGTTCCTGCTCTCAGCAGATAAGTGTCTTTTCTTGTTTGGTTGTTTATGTCATCTATCCCATCCAGGTTCTGTGCGAGCAGGCTGCTCCTTTCTCCCCACTTCACCATCTCAGGGAGTTCAGGGTTCTGTTAGTATAGGCTGGAGGACACAGCAAATCTACCTTCAAGGTTTGTCTGTGGGCTGAGCATTGCAGGGAAAGAGGTCAGGGATAAACTAGGAGGTGACCCTTCCCCTGTCTCTTGTCCAGAGCCTGGTTGGTGTGTTATCTGTTAAACTGTGCACGTCCGCCGTGACAGCATGGCTACATGCTGGAGGTAACTGGTGAGTTGTTTGTGAGTTGGCCTCATGCTCCTGTAATTTGCCCACTGGCTCCTGGTAGTGCCCATACGGCGCAGGTAGGTGAGTGTTAGGTTCCCGAGCTACTTGAGAAACCTTGGCGCGGTGCTCGGGCTCAGACATGTCCTACACCGTAGGATATGTTGGCTAATCTCTCAATTTTAACATCAGTTTGAGGGTTTAGTAAGACCGCAGAGTGCACCTGTCTTTGCTATTTTGTTATATTGCTATATTGATTACTACATCCACATAATTGCTATCTTGTGTAGGATGTCTATTGTGGTACTTGTGGTTCGCTGCGGGCATCCTCCACTGTATGCATTTTTGCTGGGGATCGTCATTAGCAACGGGCCACAAGTGCAGGATTTGCTCCCCTATATATATGCACAACTGCATGTGGGTTTGAGCATTTCCTGCTTGGCTAATGCCACGCCATTCTTTTCAGTTTATACCCTAACAGAGCCTGTCCCTGCTCCACACAGCAACCTCTCCCTACACTGGCAAAACACTGAATGTAAAATGGCGGCCAGATCAGGTTTATTTATAAGGTAGGGGGTATGTCCATGTGCTTAAATGTCTCAATTGGCTGTCCTGTACCACCTGATGGATGTGTCATGGGTCAAAGTTCTTCATAATGTAAAAGAATATGGCAGGCGCGAATTTCTCCATATGTTCGCATGTTCGGCTGTAACGGATCTCCTGGCACCCCGACCGGGTACCTCCGTCGATGGATGCTCCAAGCGCTTTCCGAGCACTCCAAGCACTCCGCTCTACACCGTAAGCACTGCAGACCCCACGAACCGCCGAAGCTTGGTTGAGGTCTCGCCGTCTCCTACCCACCCTGGACCTATGACAAGGCTCCAGTGGGTGAACCTCTCCTAAATCTAGAGAGCAGGAACAGCTCTTACAAGAGCTAGTAGTTATAGCCACGGGAGTATAGCAAATCTTCAGCGCATAGCAATCCCCAGTGTCAATCAGTTACCCAAACACCAGCCTCAACATGATGAAGGGTAAAACAGGAACTCTTTATTGAACACATAAGCATTGACTTATATACACATTTTCCAACAAGGGTACCACCCCCGTGGACCTGGTTGGGAACTGAGGACATGACATGGCAGCCAATCCTTTACAGCTTTACAGTTTAAACATAAAAACTAACCCTATTCCACAAACACAATGGCATTGTCTGTAACGCAATTAACAAACACAATGGCATTGTCTGTGACGCAATCAACAATGAATAACATGCAAACAGACATCTTCAACCCCTCCATAATGAATGAATAGGGAGGGAGGAGACACATGTGATGGGATTATCTCCTGAGTGTATCATATGGTGATCTACTCCGCTAGGAGTCGGCTGCTATTATAATCAACTATCTTAATCCCATCACTAACACAATCAGTGGGAATCTCAGTGCAGAATTAACCCTTTTTGTGTTGCTGAATCCACACCATGCCTTTTTAATGGGCAATAGGAAATATGCGGCATATAAATTACACACATAAATCAGGGTTCATAGTTCCTTGTAACCCCAAAAGGTCTTAGGGGGTCTCCATAGTTCTGGGTCAATAGTCTGTAGGAAGGAGGCTGGCTCTCAGGCTTCTCCAGCAGCCCCAGTGACGGTTCAGTCTGTCACAGGCGAATCGCGAACACGCAAAGTTCGCCGCGAAACGACCGCCGGGCGAACCGCAAGGCCATCTCTATTGCTGTAGTTGCCAATACATTTTCTATTGTTTCCTAGTTAAAGAGCACAGGAAATTCTTAAGATTTCTTTGGTTCAAGGACAACGACCCTACCCAAGACATCATCGAATATCGCATGAAGGTGCATGTTTTTGGCAACAGCCCATCTCCTGCAGTCTCAATTTATGGACTCAGACTTTCTGCCCAAGAAGGTGAAAAAGTCTTTAGAGAGGACGTTAAGAAGTTTGTTGAAAGAGACTTCTATGTAGATGATGGCTTAAAGTTGCTTCCCTCACCAGAGGCTGCAATCGGTCTACTCAAAAGGACTCAAAGTATGCTTTCCTGTTCAAACCTCAGGCTGCATGAGATAGCTTCAAACAGCAAAGTTGTTATAGAGGCCTTTCCTACTCAAGATCATGCCAGTGATTTGAATGATCTAGACTTGGCAACAGACCCATTACCCTTGCAGCGCAGCCTAGGGCTCAGCTGGGACCTCAAGTCTGACACCTTTACCATTCAGGACGACCAAGAACAGAAACCCTTCACACGACGTGGAGTCCTGTCCACCATCAACAGTCTATACGATCCACTTGGATTTGCAGCCCCTGTGATCATCCAAGGTAAGACTCTGCTCAGGGAGCTAACCACAGATATACAGTTGTGTTCAAAATTATTCCAACCCCAATGCTGTAAAGGGTTTTAGGGAATTTAGTGCACATTTGTAATTGTGTTCAGAATGAAATCTTACAAGGACTTTTTAAAGAACCAAATGCCACTAAAATGACATCAATTGTTTTTGTAATACAGTATTAAATGTTTTTTTTGTGATTTCTTCATTGACACAATTATTCAACCCCTTAAAGACTACCACTCTTAAGAACAGAGGTTCATTCAAGTGTTTTCGATCAGGTATTGAAAACACCTGTGGATGTCAAGGACCAGCAATCAAGCATAATAAGCACCAATTAGGCAGATTTAAAAGGACTATGATACTCAGCTCCTTCTAGACATTTACTGGTGTGTTTACAAACATGGTGAAGTCAAGAGAATGGTACAGGAAGACAAGAGAAGAGGTGATTTCTCTTCACAGGAAGGGCAATGGCTATAAAAAGATTGCAAAGATGTTAAACATACCAAGAGACACCATAGGAAGCATCATTCGCAAATTCAAGGCAAAGGGCACTGTTGAAATGCTACCTGGTCGTGGCAGAAAGAAGATGCTGACTTCGACTGCTGTGCGCTACCTGAAGCGCAAAGTGGAGAAAAGTCCCCGTGTGACTGCTGAGGAACTGAAAAAAGATTTGTCAGATGTGGATACTGAAGTTTCAGCTCAGACAATAAGGCACACACAGATCACGAACCTCTCTTCGTCGGCGCTGGTGGATGACGTGTTTGTAGCAGTTTAACACTGGATCCAAAGGTTTCTTTTCTTTGTAGTGCACTTCATGAAAGATGGGGTATTCGTCCAAGGGTATGACGCCAGACGCGTTTCGGGGAGACGTTTCCCCTTCCTCAGTGCCACTGTTATTTTATCTAATTTTGTGTCAAACATCAGATGGATATTGTTTGTGCCAATTTATCCCTCTAATTTAATCTGCTTACAACACATCCAAGACTGAGTTTTAGTCTGGGTGGAAGCAGAGAGAGATATTTGACACCATCAGTACCTATCCTGGGGTTGTTACTATTTCAGTAAATATTTAATAGTCAAGTAGAGAATAGATACAAGATAGTGTATTGAACATTTCCACAAAAGTTTTTTATGTAAAGAATATTATATGTATTTTATTTATGTATTTTTATCTATTTTAATGTATATAACAAATAAAACATCCTATATTTCCATATAAGAGTGACCAATCCATTCCTTTTACATATTTATTCAAAAACCTTTAAGGGGTGACTCAAATTTTGGATTGGAGCACCTGTCCTGAGGGAAATAGAGGTGAGCGGATCCCATTTGTTTTACAAATTACCTCTTTAAGACCTTGTCTGGATTTCAGGGAGCTGAACCATATCACGATTCGTGATCCATATCGGCTTCCTCTGATCCCGGACCTGTTTAACCAGATTGTTGGGGCTAAAGTTTTTTCTAAGTTGGATTTAAGGGGCATACAACCTAGTCAGGGTCAGGGAAGGGGACGAATGGAAGACGGCCTTCAATACCCCTGAGGGTCATTTTGAGAATTTGGTTGTGCCCTTTGGTTTGATGAATGCTCCGGCCGTCTTCCAACATTTTGTGAACAGCATTTTTTATCATTTAATGGGGAAATTTGTACTGGTGTATCTAGATGACATTTTGATTTTTTCTCCTGATTTCAAAACTCATAGGGACCACCTACGTCAGGTCTTGCTCATTCTGCGGGAGAATAAATTGTACGCAAAACTGGAAAAATGAGAAGGTCCGCGCTGTGCTTGATTGGGATCTTCCTGAGAATCAGAAGGCGCTGATGCGGTTTTTGAGTTTTGCCAATTATTACAGAAAGTTCATTTTGAATTATTCCTCTGTTGTTAAGCCACTCACTGATATGACTAAAAAAAGGGTTAGATTTTTCCTCCTGGTCGGTAGATGCGCTTAAGGCCTTTTTTAGTATCAAAGAGAGTTTTGCTTCCGCTCCCATTTTGGTACAACCTGATGTCTCTCTACCTTTTATTGTTGAGGTGGACGCTTCTGAGATGGGTGTGGGTGTGGTCTTATCTCAGGGTCCCTCTCCTGCCAAATGGCGACCGTGTGCCTTTTTCTCAAGGAAACTCTCCTCCGCAGAGAGAAATTACGATGTGGGAGATAGGGAGTTGTTGGCCAACAAATTAGCTTTTGAGGAATGGCGCCATTGGCTAGAGGGAGCCAGACACCCTATTACCGTGTTTACCGACCATAAGAATCTGGCCTACTTGAGCGTCTTAACCCGAGACAGGCCAGATAGTCTTTGTTCTTTTCTAGGTTTAATTTTGTTGTCACGTTCCACCCTGGGGTTAAAAATGTGAAGGCGGATGCCCTGTCACATTGTTTTCCGGGAGGGGGGAACTTTGAAGACCCGGGTCCCATTTTGGCTGAAGGGGTGGTCGTCTCTGCTCTTTATCCTGATTTGGAGGCAGAGGTTCAGGCAGCCCAGGCAGAGGCTCCTGATCTTTGTCCTCCTGAGAGGTTGTTTGTGCCTCTCGCTTTACGACACAAGTTTTTAAGGAGCACCACGATACTGTCCTTGCTGGGCACCCGGGGAGTAGAGCCAGAGTAGATCTCATTGCTCTGAGATTCTGTTGTCTGGCTCTTCGTAAGACTGTTGAGGGTTTTGTGGCAGCCTGCGAGACCTGCGCTCGTGCCAAGGTCCCTCATTCACGGCCATCGGGTTCTCTCCTCCCGTTACCCATTCCTTCCCGTCCTTGGACGCATCTGTCCATGGACTTCATTACGGACCTGCCTCGTTCCTCGGGGAAGACTGTGATTCTGGTGGTAGTGGACCGTTTTAGCAAAATGGCACATTTCATTCCCTTTCCTGGGTTACCCAATGCTAAGACGTTGGCGCAAGCGTTTGTTGATCACATTATTAAATTGCATGGCATTCCTTCAGACATTGTTTCTAAAAGGGGCACGCAATTTGTTTCCAGATTCTGGAAGGCCTTCTGTTCTCGCTTGGGGATTCAGTTGTCATTTTCTTCTGCTTTTCACCCGCAGTCGAATGGTCAGACCTAACGCGTCAATCAGAATCTGGAGACATATCTGCGCTGTTTTGTGGCGGAGAATCAGGAGGATTGGCATTCTTTTTTGTCACTTGCTGAGTTTGCTTTAAATAACCGTCGCCAGGAGTCCTCTGATAAGTCACCATTTTTTGGTGCATATGGGTTTCATCCACAGTTTGGGACATTCTCTGGAGAGGGGTCTTCTGGTTTACCTGATGAGGAGAGATTTTCCTCGTCTTTGTCATTTATTTGGCAAAAGATTCAGGGTAATCTGAAGAGGATGAGTGAGAGATATAAGCGTGTGGCGGATAAGAGACGTGTGTCTGGTCCGGACCTGAATGTGGGTGATCTGGTGTGGTTGTCTACAAAGAATATCAAACTGAAGGTTCCCTCCTGGAAGTTGGGTCCTAAGTTTATTGGGCCTTACAAGATCTTGTCCGTCATCAATCCCATTGCCTTCCGTCTTGATCTTCCTCAGACTTGGAAGATCCATAATGTTTTTCACAGGTCCCTATTAAAACCTTATGTCCAACCCACTGTACCCTCCTCTTTGCCTCCTCCTCCGATTTTTGTTGATGGTAATCTTGAATTCCAGGTCTGTAGGATTGTGGATTCTCGCATTATCCGCGGTTCTCTCCAATACCTTGTTCATTGGGAGGGTTATGGTCCTGAGGAGAGGATGTGGGTCCCAGTGGCGGACATTAAGGCCACTCGTCTCATCAAGGCTTTCCATAGGTCTCATCCTGAGAAGGTGGGTTCTGAGTGTCCGGAGTCCACCCGTAGAGGGAGGGGTACTGTCACCACCAGTTCTGTGAGAAGGTCTGACAGACGTCCTTCTCTACCTCTTGCATGATGTTCTTTGTTTTGGTTTCACTTTTTCATCTCATTTCCTTCTCCCAGGTGTCACCTATTTAGACTAATCCTCTTTCCTTTATATTCCCTCCCATACTGCCTCACTTTGTGGTTTATACTACTTCCTGGATTAAAGTGTTCACTGCTGGAGGCTTCTGCTGCTGCTTGTTCAGATAAGTCCTTTCATGTATTGTGTTTCCTTGCTGGCTTGATTCTAGGTGACCCTGACTCCCTCCGTATGAAGTGCAGGGAGCCGGTGTCACACAGTCTTAGGTATGTGGGCATACAATCGTCTACCTCTAAGACCCTTGTATGTGCTTAGCAGTCAGGGTGAGCTCTTAGGGTTTTATAGGGGTCACCTATATGCTCCTTAGTTTGGAATCAAGCCAGTCGGACGTTTATTCATAACTTCCAGCTATCTGCAACATCATCTGTGACACTGCCCAGTGGCACTATGTACCAACTGACCTCAACCTTGCAGACCATGCTACAAGAGCTGTTCCTGCAGCCCACCTTAAAGATACCACATGGCTCACAGGACCACCATTCCTCTACAAACCAGTGCTTGGCACTCTTCAGAAAGACAAATTTGAACTACTGGAACCAAATGTTGATGCAGAGATTCGTCCTCATGTTTCTGTACTCACTACAAAAGTTTCTAACAAAGAGCTTGGATCCAAACGATTCAACAAGTTTTCTATGTGGAGATCACTGAACAGAGCTATAGCTGGCTTGATCCACATAGCCAAATCTTTCAAAACCACACCCACAGGATCAGAGCACTGCAAAGGTTGGCATTACTGTCACAAGGCTCATACAGTGGGCGAGCTCACACAGGCACGAGACGTTATCATCTGTTGTATCCAACACAAAGTTTTTGCTCAAGAATTTGGACTCATCCAAAATCAAAAGGGTGTCCCTAAAGACAGTTCCCTCAGGATACTTGACCCCTTTACAAATGCCTTCTGGAATAAATGGAGGAAACAATACCTCTCTACACTACATGTCCGGAATAAATGCCAAACCAGCAAACCCAACATGGAAGTTGGTAATGTTGTCCTTGTCAAAGACCCTCAGTCGAAAATAAATGACTGGCCTTTGGGACTGATAACCAAGTAAAGATGGGAAGGTCAGAAAGGTAGAAGTTAAAGTCTGCAGATAACATGAGCCTAAACTCTTCCTCAGACCAGTTACTGAACTGATTTCGTTGCTCTCTCCAGAAGTGACTTAATGTGGTATCCTATAGATACCAGACGGGGAGTGTCATGCCTTCAGCAAGTTTATTGTTAATTTATGCATAACTTTCATACATAGTTAATATGTTTTCTGTATAATTCTCTGTATATTGTGTAACAGCACCATCTAGTGGCCGTTTTACATACAATTGCAGCTATTCATACTACAAGTTTGGTCTACTTCAGCTTCCTTATCTTAGTGACATCTTCATCCCTGCACATAGCAGCCATTTTCTTCATTCACAGTCATCACTTTCCTAAGGATAGCACATGGCTTGGAAGCCTCTTGAGACATCCTCCACATCTAAGCTCATAGTAGCATCGCTGGTATGTCACATAGCCACATCACAGCCTGTTTGCATCTGTTTTCATATATATTTGCATATCTTTCTCCTTTCCTTTATAGAAGCTTATAGTTAGCAGCTAGGGACCATGCTTGTTATGCAGATAGGAAACATGCTCTGGTTAGATATGCATCTGTGTTTGTACATGCATTACTATATGTCAGACCCCATTAGTAAGCGCATTGTTTTTTCTGTTCCCCAGTTTTACCGCACATTGATTTACATCCTTGCAATAAATATAAAGTTACTCCATTGTCAATTCCATTGCTGGGATAAGGTTTAGCTGTCTGTCGAGCTATGTACCTTCACACATAAGGAGGACAGAACACACAGTAAGGCCAAATTCACACATCCATGCTGTGTTATCTGTATTATCTGCATTTTGCATATGTCTCGGCTTGAATCTAACCTGAACTCACAGCACCGTGGATACCTGCTGTAAGTTTGGGTCAGCTAAACCCATGACAGTGAAACATGCGGGAAATATGGACAGATAACACGGCTGGAAAATACACATGTGAATCTGGCCTCAGAGTGACACGATTGCACATGGACCTCTTCAGTTCTACTTGGTAGCCTTCACACTATGCTTGACTCTTTGGCACATGTCCCGTTATAGGATGACTGTGGAACCCTGTAGGCAGACTAGAGGTATCTTACAAGCACTGTTCCTCACTTGATTCACTGAAAGAATCTGGATGCTCCAGTCCCAGTTTCCACTGTGGGCACCCTTCTCTCTTTCACTTGAGAGCAACCAGGGATCTCAAACCTTTGTTGCTGCATGTACAATTATTTTCAATAGGCCATCTTTGCTGTCTGCAGCCTCCCCTGCAGCAGTCCCTTTGGTCAGAGGCTGTTTTGTGAGTGTCCCACTCCTCGAACATTGAATTGTCCAGTCCTTCTGTATCAGAGCCCCTCCTGCTCCTTACATGGGTCAAGTCCCAGAATGTTTTCTTCCTGTCTCCAGAAGATTGTAGTATCCTATTAGTGGTGCAAGAGAACCATCTAGTAGCAAAATGGTGCAACTACTGATCATACAAGCAAACACAACACAGCAGAACATCCCAGCAGGGTGAGGGAACTGAACAGGTATATGGGGTGCTTTGCAGTGTCTTTAAAGCGGTGGCAGTGTTCTCCAAAAGGTGGGCTCTTGGAGGCACAGCACAGTTCTTAAAGAGGTTGTTCAGGATAAGAAAAAAATGGCTGCTCTCTTCCAATAAAGCAACAGTGATGAGCAGCAGGGGCAATATTCGAATCTCGTGATATTTCGCAAATATTTGGGTGAATATTCGTCATATATTTGCGAATTCGAGAATTTATGATCTCCAATCATTATCTTCTTGAATGCGAAAATCTGCAATCGGAAAATTTGCGATAAAAATTTGCGATACGAAAATTCGTGCTCAACACTACTCCTAGATTACCAAGATATAGCACTATAATCTAGATATTTGCGAAATTCTCAAAGTGCCAAAGTGCCAATATTCGCGATAAAAATTTTCTTCAATGAACCTCAGCTGCAATACCACAGACAATCTGTAGACAGGTGTGGTTATCTTTAATTAAGAAAGCAGCCATGTTTTTCTACTCCTGAACAACCCTTTTAAGGTGGGCTCTGCCCCATCCTATAACCATATCAAATATTCATCAATGAGTATATTGTAGAATGACCTCACTTCTTTTCCATAGTCAGTAACATTCAGTTTCTATATAACATGTTACTGGAGTTAGAAGGATACATCAGGAAATAAAATTATTTTTAGTCAACTAACCTATGTGTAAAAGAGGCCAAGGTTGTGTAGTATTCTAAAACATCTTGACGCCATCTTGTGGAAATATTTGGAATTAAATATATCATGTGAAAGATTTTATGTGAGAGCATTTTTTTATAGCTATTAGTGTTAAGCGAAGTGAAGAATTTGAAGTGGAATGGTTTACGAAAATTTTGATTAGAAACTAATCCAAATTTCCTCGCGCTTCGTGATAATTAATCAGTTTTTCCTAAAATGGTGGCTACACGTATTACAAAGTAAAAGTAAAAAGCCTGGCAAAGTGAGATCATCCCATAATGCCGTGCAGCCAGCCAATCCCCTGTGATGTCACAGCCCTATAAAAGCCTCACCACACGCGGTCTCCATCATTGTCCTGTGAGCTGAGCATAGGGAGAGACATGGCAAGTGCTCATGCACTAGGGACAGTGTTGCTGAAAACGATTAATAAAAGAGGGAGAGTGCAGGGAGACTTATTCTGGATCAGTTTTATTTATTCCTACATTTACCTATTTCTAGATCAGCCGTAAACTAAGATAAGTAATTCAATACCAATAAGATAGAGAAAAACACCTGGAAAAAAGGACGCTACATTTAAAAAAATGAAAAGCCACTGGTACAAAAAAAAAATGCACCAAAAGCTGATAAAAAACAAACAAACATTGCTTATACATAGGGATGAGCGAACCCGAACTGTATAGTTCGGGTTCGTACCGAATTTTGGGGTGTCCGTGACACGGACCCGAACCCGAACATTTTCGTAAAAGTCCGGGTTCGGGTTCGGTGTTCGGCTCTTTCTTGGCGCTTTTTGAAAGGCTGCAAAGCAGCCAATCAACAAGCGTCATACTACTTGCCCCAAGAGGCCATCACAGCCATGCCTACTATTGGCATGGCTGTGATTGGCCAGTGCAGCATGTGACCCAGCCTCTATTTAAGCTGGAGTCACGTAGCGCCGCACGTCACTCTGCTATGATCAGTATAGGGAGAGGTTGCAGCTGCGACGTTAGGGCGAGATTAGGCAGATTAACTCCTCCAAAAGACTTCATTCTGTGATCGATCTGCAGCTGTGGATCATTGAAGTGCTATTATTGACTTGCTCACTTTTTTGAGGCTGCCCAGAGCGTTTTTAGATCACTTTTTTTCTGGGGTGATCGGCGGCCATTTTGTGACTTGTGGTGCGCCAGCACAAGCTATCACCAAGTGTATTTAACCATCGATAGTGTGGTTATTTTGTGCTATATCCTACATCAGCTGCAGGCTGAGCCTGTGTCACCGAAGTGCATTTAACCATCGACAGTCTGATTATTTTTTGGCCATATACTACATCTGGTGCAGGCTGAGCCTGTGTCACCCAAGTGCATTTAACCATCAACAGTGTGGTTATTTTTTGGCCATATATTACATCAGGGGCAAGTTGAGCCTGTCACCCAGCGCCTAAAAAATAGACCTGACATTTCTATTCAACCAAATCTGTACTGTTTTAGCTGGTCAAGTTATTTGTAGTGACCGTAAAAGCACACTTTTTTTTCTGGGTTGAAAAACCATTCCCAAATTTGCCATTCTCAAAATGACTAGTTTCTGGTATTTGAGGCCTACTTGAAATCTATCCCAAAAAGAATATCTTACATTGAAGCTAGTGATAGTGTCATTCAGAAAAACCTAAGACACACGCTAGCGTGCTGATAGAAATCTGATTCTGTGATTAAACCTATACCTGTCACACAGCGCAAAAAAAAACAGGCCTCACATCTCTATTTAACCAAATCTGTACTGTTTTAGCTGGTCAAGTTATTTGTAGTGACCGTAAAAGCACACTTTTTTTTCTGGGTTGAAAAACCATTCCCAAATTTGCCATTCTCAAAATAACTAGTTTCTGGTATTTGAGGCCTACTTGAAATCTATCCCAAAAAGAATATCTTACATTGAAGCTAGTGATAGTGTCATTCAGAAAAACCTAAGACACACGCTAGCGTGCTGATAGAAATCTGATTCTGTGATTAAACCTATACCTGTCACACAGCACAAAAAAAACCAGGCCTCACATCTCTATTTAACCAAATCTCTACTGTTTTAGCTGGTCAAGTTATTTGTAGTGACCGTAAAAGCACACTTTTTTTTCTGGGTTGAAAAACCATTCCCAAAATTGCCATTCTCAAAATAATTAGTTTCTGGTATTTGAGGCCTACTTGAAATCTATCCCAAACAGAATATCTTACATTGAAGCTAGTGATAGTGTCATTCAGAAAAACCTAAGACACACGCTAGCGTGCTGATAGAAATCTGATTCTGTGATTAAACCTATACCTGTCACACAGCGCAAAAAAAAACAGGCCTCACATCTCTATTTAACCAAATCTGTACTGTTTTAGCTGGTCAAGTTATTTGTAGTGACCGTAAAAGCACACTTTTTTTTCTGGGTTGAACAACCATTCCCAAATTTGCCATTCTCAAAATAACTAGTTTCTGGTATTTGAGGCCTACTTGAAATCTATCCCAAAAAGAATATCTTACATTGAAGCTAGTGATAGTGTCATTCAGAAAAACCTAAGACACACGCTAGCGTGCTGATAGAAATCTGATTCTGTGATTAAACCTATACCTGTCACACAGCGCAAAAAAAAACAGGCCTCACATCTCTATTTAACCAAATCTGTACTGTTTTAGCTGGTCAAGTTATTTGTAGTGACCGTAAAAGCACACTTTTTTTTCTGGGTTGAAAAACCATTCCCAAATTTGCCATTCTCAAAATAACTAGTTTCTGGTATTTGAGGCCTACTTGAAATCTATCCCAAAAAGAATATCTTACATTGAAGCTAGTGATAGTGTCATTCAGAAAAACCTAAGACACACGCTAGCGTGCTGATAGAAATCTGATTCTGTGATTAAACCTATACCTGTCACACAGCGCAAAAAAAAACAGGCCTCACATCTCTATTTAACCAAATCTGTACTGTTTTAGCTGGTCAAGTTATTTGTAGTGACCGTAAAAGCACACTTTTTTTTCTGGGTTGAAAAACTATTCCCAAATTTGCCATTCTCAAAATAACTAGTTTCTGGTGTTGGAGGCCTACTTGAAATCTATCCCAAAAAGGATATCTTACATTGAAGGTACTGATAGTGTCATTCAGAAAAACCTAAGACACACGCTACCGTGCAGATAGAAGTCTGATTCTGAGATTAAACCTTAACCTGTCACACAGTGCAAAAAAAAAAACAGGTCTCACATTTCTATTCAAGCAAATCTGTACTGTTTTAGCTGGTCAAGTTATTTGTAGTGACCGTAAAACCACACTTTCTTTTCTGGGTTGAAAAACTATTCCCAAATTTGCCATTCTCAAAATAACTAGTTTCTGGTATTGGAGGCCTACTTAAAATCTATCCCAAAAAGGATATCTTACATTGAAGGTACTGATAGTGTCATTCAGAAAAACCTAAGACACACGCTACCGTGCAGATAGAAGTCTGATTCTGAGATTAAACCTTAACCTGTCACACAGTGCAAAAAAAAAACAGGTCTCACATTTCTATTCAATGGTCTGCCGGGTGTTCACTCCAAGGTCATGGAAGTCACGCCTGCGGCCACCCCGTTCTCCGAGGGATATGTCCTGAAATCCTGCTGAAAGCTGCAGAACATCAGTCGGAGGTCTCTCCACTACTGGCGGGCCTCTCTGGCGCCCTCTTCCCACAAGCAAAGGCTCGGCTGGTGGCTGCTGGGGTCTTTCAATGCGTCTAGGTTCTTGAGCCTCTTGCTCCTGTCCAGGCTGTCCTTGGCTGGGCTGCCCCCTGGCACGTGCTCTTCCGCGGGCTCTGGCTCGTCCACTCATCTTCTATTCCTGAGAGGATATAAACCGCTAATAAGGTCAATCTGCCGCCTAGCAGCTCCGCCGTGGCACAATCACCTCAGAACTCGCACACTGGTGACTTTAGGTATCTTCACTGGTCACTTTGAGCAGAATGATGACATCCGAGTCACGGCACCAAATGTAACCCTCTTTTCCTTGCACCATCTGCGACACCTCCAGCTTTCACACTCACTCGGTCACCAGCTCCTCCAGGCATAAACTCTAAGTGGACTCTAAGGGACGACACTCAGGTCTTCTGTGGTTTAAAGCTTTATTGAGGTGGAGTGCACTTGGCTGGAGCCTGTAATACAACAGGGAAACACTGCCACTATGTGGTATACAGCCAGGTCACCAGCCCACCTATATCATAACAGGCAGTCATTATATTACATTCCCACATACATGTTACAGGATATAACAAAGCATACAGAAAAATGAACAAGAGAAAATCATTTACAAAGATATTGCAGCAGGGTGACCTGGAATACAGCATGTCTTGCAGACATTTTAGGAAGAACACATGGCTCTCTAACTGTACATCATCTACTCAGCCTAGCATGTGCTGCAGGGTTTAAAGGCTGCTAAAAAACATACAGTCACCTCTTTACATTCTACAGAACTATTATGGGTATATATTATAACTTTTTACAATAGATAAATGAACTTTAGCTTTAGAGAACTTAGACAGAGATCCTACCTCCTTCACAGTAAATGTCTGCACTGAGGAGACCAAACCAAGTAGCAGAATACACAGGGGGCTTTCTGGAAGAGTCCACTGTAAAGACTCTGTCTGTTAAAACTTTCCTCAGTTATCTAATAGCACATTTGAAGAGGTTTATTTAGCATGTCCTGACTCTCTGCTAACAGCTTATGAATATATGGAACTATATTTAACAAGTGATCATTGCTGCAGCTCCTGTATATTGGTATGACCCTATTGCAAACCTGCAGACTGGATATTTGGTGAAACTTCATGTGGTTTATATCGACTGTACTACACCACTGACTTGGTGCCTGGGCCTAAATATGTGACAGTGGCCTGTTCCAGTGGTGGGTGACGTGAAGCCTGATTCTCTGCTATGACATGAAGACTGATTCTGCGCTGACATAAGGCCAGATTCTCTGTTATGGGATCTCTCTCCTCTGCCTAGGTGCCTGGGCCTAAATGTCTGACAGTGGCCTGTTCCAGTGGTGGGTGACGTGATGCCTGATTCTCTGCTATGACATGAAGACAGATTCTGTGCTGACATAAGGCCAGATTCTCTGTTACGGGACCTCTCTCCTCTGCCTGGGTGCCTGGGCCTAAATGTGTGACAGTGGCCTGTTCCAGTGGTGGGTGACGTGAAGCCTGATTCTCTGCTATGACATGAAGACTGATTCTGCGCTGACATAAGGCCAGATTCTCTGTTACGGGACCTCTCTCCTCTGCCTGGGTGCCTGGGCCTAAATGTGTGACAGTGGCCTGTTCCAGTGGTGGGTGACGTGATGCCTGATTCTCTGTTATGACATGAAGACAGATTCTGTGCTGACATAAGGCCAGATTCTCTGTTACAGGACCTCTCTCCTCTGCCTGGGCCTAAATGTGTGACAGTGGCCTGTTCCAGTGGTGGGTGACGTGATGCCTGATTCTCTGCTATGACATGAAGACAGATTCTGTGCTGACATAAGGCCAGATTCTCTGTTACGGGACCTCTCTCCTCTGCCTGGGCCTAAATGTGTGACAGTGGCCTGTTCCAGTGGTGGGTGACGTGATGCCTGATTCTCTGCTATGACATGAAGACAGATTCTGTGCTGACATAATGCCAGATTCTCTGTTACGGGACCTCTCTCCTCTGCCTGGGTGCCTGGGCCTAAATGTGTGACAGTGGCCTGTTCCAGTGGTGGGTGACGTGATGCCTGATTCTCTGTTATGACATGAAGACAGATTCTGTGCTGACATAAGGCCAGATTCTCTGTTACGGGACCTCTCTCCTCTGCCTGGGCCTAAATGTGTGACAGTGGCCTGTTCCAGTGGTGGGTGACGTGAAGCCTGATTCTCTGATATGACATGAATACAGATTCTGCGCTGACATAAGGCCAGATTCTCTGTTACGGGACCTCTCTCCTCTGCCTGGGTGCCTGGGCCTAAATGTGTGACAGTGGCCTGTTCCAGTGGTGGGTGACGTGAAGCCTGATTCTCTGCTATGACATGAAGACAGATTCTGCGCTGACATAAGGCCAGATTCTCTGTTACGGGACCTCTCTCCTCTGCCTGGGTGCCTGGGCCTAAATGTGTGACAGTGGCCTGTTCCAGTGGTGGGTGACGTGAAGCCTAATTCTCTGCTATGACATGAAGACAGATTCTGCGCTGACATAAGGCCAGATTCTCTGTTACGGGACCGCTCTCCTCTGTCTGGGTGCCGGGGCCTAAATGTGTGATAGTGGCCTGTTCCAGTGGTGGGTGACGTGAAGCCTGATTCTCTGCTATGACATGAAGACAGATTCTGTGCTGACATCAGGCCAGATTCTCTGTTACGGGACCTCTCTCCTCTGCCTGGGTGCCGGGGCCTAAATGTGTGACAGTGGCCTGTTCCAGTGGTGGGTGACGTGAAGCCTGATTCTCTGCTATGACATGAAGACTGATTCTGCGCTGACATGAAGCCAGATTCTCTGCTATGGCATGAAAAGACTGATTCTCTGCTGATATGAAGCCAGATTCTTTGCTATGGCATGAAGAGACTGATTCTCTGCTGACGTGAAGCCAGATTCTCTGCTATGGGACCTCTGTCCAATTGATATTGGTTCATTTTTATTTTTTTTATTTTTATTTTAATTCATTTCCCTATCCACATTTGTTTGCAGGGGATTTACCTACATGTTGCTGCCTTTTGCAGCCCTCTAGCTCTTTCCTGGGCTGTTTTACAGCCTTTTTAGTGCCCAAAAGTTCGGGTCCCCATTGACTTCAATGGGGTTCGGGTTCGGGACGAAGTTCGGATCGGGTTCGGATCCCGAACCCGAACATTTCCGGGAAGTTCGGCCGAACTTCTCGAACCCGAACATCCAGGTGTTCGCTCAACTCTACTTATACACTATATGGTCTAAAGTTTTGGGACACACCTCTCTAAATGTATTTAGTCATATGATTAAAATCTACAAACATGATTAAAATAGAGGACAAACATGCTGAAATGTTTCACTGTGGCTATATGATGCACTAATAATATTTGCATTACATTTATATTTACTCATATATGCTCACATCCACTATGCCAATAATGAATAAAATACACAAAGCACAGAGCCATATAAATATGATACCCCAATCTCCAATACACATTTCACACCTGGATGTATTCTTAGGGTAATGCAGCACAACCATTTACTGCACAATATAGAACACATAAGAAATCAATTGATTAGAACAACCTGTCTTTTATCTTATACATAATGTACATCTGGTTCTGTGCTGCAGAGGACTGAATACTGTTGTGGCCAAAAGTTTTGAGAATGACACAAATATTAGTTTTCACAAAGTTTGCTGCTAAACTGCTTTTAGATCTTTGTTTCAGTTGTTTCTGTGATGTTGTGAAATATAATTACACGCACTTCATACGTTTCAAAGGCTTTTATCGACAATTACATGACATTTATGCAAAGAGTCAGTATTTGCAGTGTTGGCCCTCCTTTTTAGGACCTCTGCAATTCGACTGGGCATGCCCTCAATCAACTTCTGGGCCAATTCCTGACTGATAGCAACCCATTCCTTCATAATCACTTCTTGGAGTTTGTCAGAATTAGTGGGTTTTTGTTTGTCCACCCGCCTCTTGAGGATTGACCACAAGTTCTCAATGGGATTGAGATCTGGGGAGTTTCCAGGCCATGGACCCAGAATGTCAATGTTTTGGTCCCCGAGCCACTTAGTTATCACCTTTTCCTTATGGCACGGTGCTCCATCGTGCTGGAAAATCCATTGTTCTTCACCAAACTGTTGTTGGATTGTTGGAAGACGTTGCTGTTGGAGGGTGTTTTGGTACCATTCTTTATTCATGGCTGTGTTTTTGGGCAAAATTGTGAGTGAGCCCACTCCCTTGGATGAGAAGCAACCCCACACATGAATGGTCTCAGTATGCTTTACTGTTGGCATGACACAGGACTGATGGTAGCGCTCACCTTTTCTTCTCCGGACAAGCCTTTTTCCAGATGCCCCAAACAATCGGAAAGAGGCTTCATCGGAAAATATGACTTTGCCCCAGTCCTCAGCAGTCCATTCACCATACTTTCTGCTGAAGATCAATCTGTCCCTGATGTTTTGTTTGGAGAGAAGTGGCTTCTTTGCTGCCCTTTTTGACACCAGGCCATCTTCAAAAAGTCTTTGCCTCACTGTGCGTGCAGATGCGCTCACACCTGCCTGCTGCCATTCCTGAGCAAGCTCTGCACTGGTGGCACTCCGATCCCACAGCTGAATCCTCTTTAGGAGACGATCCTGGCGCTTGCTGGACTTTCTTGGATGCCCTGAAGCCTTCTTAACAAGAATTGAACCTCTTTCCTTAAAGTTCTTGATGATCCTATAAATTGTTGATTGAGGTGCAATCTTAGTAGTCACAATATCCTTGCCTGTGCAGCCATTTTTATGCAACGCAATGATGGCTGCACGCGGTTCTTTGCAGGTCACCATGGTTAACAATGGAAGAACAATGATTTCAAGCATCACCCTCCTTTTAACATGTCAAGTCTGCCATTTTAACCCAATCAGCCTGACATAATGATCTCCAGTCTTGTGCTCGTCAACATTCTCACCTGAGTTAACAAGACGATTACTGAAATTATCTCAGCAGGTCCTTTAATGACAGCAATGAAATGCAGTGGAAAGTTTTTTTTTTGGATTAAGTTAATTTTCATGGCAAAGAAGGACTATGCAATTCATCTGATCAATCTTCATAACATTCTGGAGTATATGCAAATTGCTATTATAAAAACTTAAGCAGCAACTTTTCCAAATTCCAAAATGTATCTAATTCTCAAAACTTTTGGCCACGACTGTACTACTACCCCTTGTTAGAGGTCACCAATGGACAGACAGTATGTGCACAAGAATATTTCTGGCGTATATGCAGTGGTATTGTACACAAAACATATCCAATGCATGCACAGTCCACCCTATGACAGTGAAAAGTAATGGTGAACACTGCACACACATGGATAAGCAATAAAAAAAAGAAAAGAGGAACAAAAGAATACTTAAAGCCAATATACAGGGTGGGCCATTTATATGGATACACCTTAATAAAATGGGAATGGTTGATGATATTAACTTCCTGTTTGTGGCACATTAGTATATGTGAGGGGGAAACTTTTCAAGATGGGTGGTGACCATGGCAGCCATTTTGAAGTCTGCCATTTTGAATCCAACTTTTGTTTTTTCAATAGGAAGAGAGTCATGTGGCACATCAAACTTATTGGGAATTTCACAAGAAAAACAAAGGTGTGCTTGGTTTTAACGTAACTTTATTCTTTCATGAGTTATTTACAAGTTTCTGACCACTTATAAAATGTGTTCAATGTGCTGCCCATTGTGTTGGATTGTTAATGCAACCCTCTTCTCCCACTCTTCACACACTGATAGCAACACCGCAGGAGAAATGCTAGCACAAGCTTCCAGTATCCATAGTTTCAGGTGCTGAACATCTCGTATCTTCACAGCATAGACAATTGCCTTCAGATGACCCCAAAGATAAAAGTGTAAGGGGGTCAGATCGGGAGACCTTGGGGGCCATTCAACTGGGCCACGACGACCAATCTACTTTCCAGGAAACTGTTCATCTAGGAATGCTCGGACCTGACACCCATAATGTGGTGGTGCACCATCTTGCTGGAAAAACTCACGGAACGTGCCAGCTTCAGTGCATAAAGAGGGAAACACATCATCATGTAGCAATTTCGCATATCCAGTGGCCTTGAGGTTTCCATTGATAAAGAATGGCCCAACTATCTTTGTACCCCATATACAACACCATACCATCAATTTTTTTGTTTACGGATCCACTGATACATGGATCGGATCCGGAAAACACATACGGACATCTGAATGGAGCCTTACAGGGGGGTGATCAATGACGGGGGTCATCACCCCATATAGACTCCCTGATCACCCCCCTGTCATTGATCACCCCCCTGTCATTGATCACTCCCCTGTAAGGCTCCATTTAGACGTCCGTATGTTTTTTACGGATCCACGGATACATGGATCGGATCCGCAAAACACATACAGACGTCTGAATGGAGCCTTACAGGGGGGTTATCACCCCATATAGACTCCCTGATCACTCCCCTGTCATTGATCACCCCCCTGTAAGGCTCCATTCAGATGTCCGTATGTTTTTTACGGATCCACGGATACATGGATCGGATCCGCAAAACACATACGGACGTCTGAATGGAGCCTTATAGGGGGGTGATCAATGACAGGGGGGTGATCACCCCATATAGACTCCCTGATCACCCCCCTGTCATTGATCACCCCCCTGTCATTGATCACCCCCCTGTCATTGATCACCCCCCTGTAAGGCTGCATTCAGATGTCCGTATGTTTTTTACGGATCCACGGATACATGGATCGGATCCGCAAAACACATACGGACATCTGAATGGAGCCTTATAGGGGGGTGATCAATGACAGGGGGGTGATCACCCCATATAGACTCCCTGATCACCCCCCTGTCATTGATCACCCCCCTGTCATTGATCACCCCCCTGTAAGGCTGCATTCAGATGTCCGCATGTTTTTTTACGGATCCACGGATACATGGATCGGATCCGCAAAACACATACGGACGTCTGAATGGAGCCTTATAGGGGGGTGATCAATGACAGGGGGGTGATCACCCCATATAGAATCCCTGATCACCCCCCTGTCATTGATCACCCCCCTGTCATTGATCACCCCCCTGTAAGGCTGCATTCAGATGTCCGTATGTTTTTTACGGATCCACGGATACATGGATCGGATCCGCAAAACACATACAGACATCTGAATGGAGCCTTATAGGGGGGTGATCAATGACAGGGGGGTGATCACCCCATATAGACTCCCTGATCACCCCACCTGTCATTGATCACCCCCCTGTCATTGATCACCCCCCTGTAAGGCTCCATTCAGATGTCCGTATTTTTTTACGGATCTACGGATACATGGATCGGATCCGCAAAACACATACGGACATCTGAATGGAGCTTTATAGGGGGGTGATCACCCCATATAGACTCCCTGATTACCCCCCTGTCATTGATCACCCCCCTGTCATTGATCACCCCCCTGTCATTAATCACCCCCCTGTCATTGATCACCCCCCTGTAAGGCTCCATTCAGACATTTTTTTGGCCCAAGTTAGCGAAAAAAAAAAATAAATTTCTTACAAAGTCTCATATTCCACTAACTTGTGTCAAAAAATAAAATCTCACATGAACTCACCATACCCCTCATGGAATCCAAATGTGTAAAAATTTTTATAAATACCCCACATTTGACCCCATTTCGGATAAAAAAAGACACCCCAAGGTATTCCGTGAGGGGCATATTGAGTCCATGAAAGATTGAAATTTTTGTCCCAAGTTAGCGGAAAGGGAGACTTTGTGAGAAAAAAAAAATAAAACATTCCGCTAACTTGTGCCAAAAAAATAAAAATACTATGAACTCGCCATGCCCCTCATTGAATACCTTGGGGTGTCTTCTTTCCGAAATGGGGTCACATGTGGGGTATTTATACTGCCCTGGCATTTTAGGGGCCCTAAAGCGTGAGAAGAAGTCTGGGATCCAAATGTCTAAAAATGCCCTCATAAAAGGAATGTGGGCCCCTTTGCGCATCTAGGCTGCAAAAAAGTGTCACACATCTGGTATTGCCGTACTCAGGAGAAGTTGGGCAATGTGTTTTGGGGTGTCATTTTACATATACCCATGCTGGGTGAGATAAATATCTTGGTCAAATGCCAACTTTGTATAAAAAATGGGAAAAGTTGTCTTTTGCCGAGATATTTCTCTCACCCAGCATGAGTATATGTAAAAAGACACCCCAAAACACATTGCCCAACTTCTCCTGAATACGGCGATACCACATGTGTGACACTTTTTTGCAGCCTAGGTGGGCAAAGGGGCCCACATTCCAAAGAGCACCCTTTGGATTTCACAGGTCATTTACCTACTTATCACACATTAGGGCCCCTAGAATGCCAGGGCAGTATAACTACCCCACAAGTGACCCCATTTTGGAAAGAAGACACCCCAAGGTATTCCGTGAGGGGCATGGCGAGTTCCTAGAATTTTTTAATTTTTGTCACAAGTTAGCGGAAAATGATGATTTTTTCTTACAAAGTCTCATATTCCACTAACTTGTGACAAAAAATCAAAACTTCCATGAACTCACTATGCCCATCACGAAATACCTGGGGGTGTCTTCTTTCCAAAATGGGGTCACTTGTGGGGTAGTTATACTGCCCTGGCATTTTAGGGCCCCGAATGCGTGAGAAGTGGTTTGAAATCAAAATCTGTAAAAAATGGCCGGTGAAATCCGAAAGGTGCTCTTTGGAATGTGGGCCCCTTTGCCCACCTAGGCTGCAAAAAAGTGTCACACATGTGGTATTGCCGTATTCAGGAGAAGTTGGGCAATGTGTTTTGGGCTGTCATTTTACATATACCCATGCTGGGTGAGATAAATATCTTGGTCAAATGCCAACTTTGTATAAAAAAAATGGGAAAAGTTGTCTTTGCCAAGATATTTCTCTCACCCAGCATGGGTATATGTAAAATGACACCCCAAAAAACATTGCCCAACTTCTCCTGAGGACGGCAATACCACATGTGTGACACTTTTTTTGCAGCCTAGGTGGGAAAAGGGGCCCACATTCCAAAGAGCACCTTTCAGATTTCACCGGCCATTTTTTAAAGATTTTGATTTCAAACTACTTTGCACGCATTTGGGCCCCTAAAATGCCAGGGCAGTATAACTACCCCACAAGTGACCCCATTTTGGAAAGAAGACACCCCAAGGTATTTCGTGATGGGCATAGTGAGTTCATGGAAGTTTTTATTTTTTGTCACAAGTTAGTGGAATATGAGACTTTGTAAGAAAAAAAAAAAATATCATAATTTTCCGCTAACTTGTGACAAAAAATAAAAAGTTCTATGAACTCACTATGCCCGTCAGCGAATACCTTAGGGTGTCTACTTTCCGAAATGGGGTCATTTGTGGGGTTTTTCTACTGTCTGGGCATTGTAGAACCTCAGGAAACATGACAGGTGCTCAGAAAGTCAGAGCTGCTTCAAAAAGCAGAAATTCACATTTTTGTACCATAGTTTGTAAACGCTATAACTAGTGTTGAGCGAACAGTTCGAGCATAGTTCGGGTCCGTACCGAATTTTGGGGTGTTCGTGACACGGACCCGAACCCGAACTTTTTCGTAAAAGTTCGGGTTCGGGTTCGTCGTTCGGCATGTATTTTGGCGCATTTTGAAAGGCTGCAAAGCAGCCAATCAACATGCATCATACTACTTGCCCTAAGATGCCATCGCAGCCATGCCTACTATTGGCAAGGCTGTGATTGGCCAAGTGCAGCATGTGACTCAGCCTCTTTATAAGCTTGTGCGCACGTCGGGACGTGCTCACTCCCGATGTGAATAGAACAGGGATAGACGCAGCTGATGCTAGGGCGAGAATAGGCAGGGATAATTGAATAACTGGAAGCAAATTTCTCTCCTCCACCTGTGATTCATCTGAACAACTGCAGCTGAGCTGCTTTTTTGATAGGGATTGGCTATTTTTAGAGTGGCCAGAGTGATTTTTCCATCCACATGTACCTGGGCTGACCGCCGGCCGCCATTTTGCGACTTGTAGTGCTGCAGCAGAAGCTGCCACAGTGTGCATTCCAAAGCTCCAAACAAGTCAGACATCTACACCTGGGATTCAGACCAATAGCGATTTAGCAGCACAGTCCAAGGCTATTTTTTTTAAAGGTTGTGCAGACCATTTTGTGGCACATGTTACTGGGCTGATAGGCGGCGGCCATCTTGGGACTAGTGCTGCAGCACAATCTCTCCCAACGTCCATTAATCACTTGTAATAGTGGTCTGTGCCATAGCAATCCTACATCAGGGACTTGGGTGTGCTTGTGTCACCCCTACTAATACCAGTCCACCTGTAATCCATACAGTGAAAAGCCATAAAGTATTCCAGTGAGGGAATTTTTTTTTAATTTAAAAAAGGCCAAGTTAGTTTATCTGGCGTTCAATATACTAGATACAGTTAGGCCTGCGTTTCATACATCTGGAATTAGCAAACTAATGTGCTGGGGTTGGGAAAACATATATGTACCCATACTAGAATCTGTCAAAGAAAGCGGTACTCACATATAACAGTCATTCCATCTGTAATCCATACAGTCAAAAGACTGAAAGTATTCCAGTGAGGGAATTTTTTTATTATTTAAAAAAGGCCAAGTTAGTTTATCTGGCGTTCAATATACTAGATACAGTTAGGCCTGCGTTTCATACATCTGGAATTAGCAAACTAATGTGCTGGGGTTGGGAAAACATATATGTACCCATACTAGAATCTGTCAAAGAAAGCGGTACTCACATATAACAGTCATTCCATCTGTAATCCATACAGTCAAAAGACTGAAAGTATTCCAGTGAGGGAATTTTTTTATTATTTAAAAAAGGCCAAGTTAGTTTATCTGGCGTTCAATATACTAGATACAGTTAGGCCTGCGTTTCATACATCTGGAATTAGCAAACTAATATGCTGGGGTTGGGAAAACATATATGTACCCATACTAGAATCTGTCAAAGAAAGCGGTACTCACATATAACAGTCATTCCATCTGTAATCCATACAGTCAAAAGACTGAAAGTATTCCAGTGAGGGGATTTTTTTTATTTAAAAAAGGCCAAGTTAGTTTATCTGGCGTTCAATATACTAGATACAGTTAGGCCTGCGTTTCATACATCTGGAATTAGCAAACTAATGTGCTGGGGTTGGGAAAACATATATGTACCCATACTAGAATCTGTCAAAGAAAGCGGTACTCACATATAACAGTCATTCCATCTGTAATCCATACAGTCAAAAGACTGAAAGTATTCCAGTGAGGGGATTTTTTTTATTTAAAAAAGGCCAAGTTAGTTTATCTGGCGTTCAATATACTAGATACAGTTAGGCCTGCGTTTCATACATCTGGAATTAGCAAACTAATGTGCTGGGGTTGGGAAAACATATATGTACCCATACTAGAATCTGTCAAAGAAAGCGGTACTCACATATAACAGTCATTCCATCTGTAATCCATACAGTCAAAAGACTGAAAGTATTCCAGTGAGGGGATTTTTTTTACTTAAAAAAGGCCAAGTTAGTTTATCTGGCGTTCAATATACTAGATACAGTTAGGCCTGCGTTTCATACATCTGGAATTAGCAAACTAATGTGCTGGGGTTGGGAAAACATATATGTACCCATACTAGAATCTGTCAAAGAAAGCGGTACTCACATATAACAGTCATTCCATCTGTAATCCATACAGTCAAAAGACTGAAAGTATTCCAGTGAGGGGATTTTTTTTATTTAAAAAAGGCCAAGTTAGTTTATCTGGCGTTCAATATACTAGATACAGTTAGGCCTGCGTTTCATACATCTGGAATTAGCAAACTAATGTGCTGGGGTTGGGAAAACATATATGTACCCATACTAGAATCTGTCAAAGAAAGCGGTACTCACATATAACAGTCATTCCATCTGTAATCCATACAGTCAAAAGACTGAAAGTATTCCAGTGAGGGGATTTTTTTTATTTAAAAAAGGCCAAGTTAGTTTATCTGGCGTTCAATATACTAGATACAGTTAGGCCTGCGTTTCATACATCTGGAATTAGCAAACTAATGTGCTGGGGTTGGGAAAACATATATGTACCCATACTAGAATCTGTCAAAGAAAGCGGTACTCACATATAACAGTCATTCCATCTGTAATCCATACAGTCAAAAGACTGAAAGTATTCCAGTGAGGGGATTTTTTTTTATTTAAAAAAGGCCAAGTTAGTTTATCTGGCGTTCAATATACTAGATACAGTTAGGCCTGCGTTTCATACATCTGGAATTAGCAAACTAATGTGCTGGGGTTGGGAAAACATATATGTACCCATACTAGAATCTGTCAAAGAAAGCGGTACTCACATATAACAGTCATTTCATCTGTAATCCATACAGTCAAAAGACTGAAAGTATTCCAGTGAGGGGATTTTTTTTATTTAAAAAAGGCCAAGTTAGTTTATCTGGCGTTCAATATACTAGATACAGTTAGGCCTGCGTTTCATACATCTGGAATTAGCAAACTAATGTGCTGGGGTTGGGAAAACATATATGTACCCATACTAGAATCTGTCAAAGAAAGCGGTACTCACATATAACAGTCATTCCATCTGTAATCCATACAGTCAAAAGACTGAAAGTATTCCAGTGAGGGGATTTTTTTTATTTAAAAAAGGCCAAGTTAGTTTATCTGGCGTTCAATATACTAGATACAGTTAGGCCTGCGTTTCATACATCTGGAATTAGCAAACTAATGTGCTGGGGTTGGGAAAACATATATGTACCCATACTAGAATCTGTCAAAGAAAGCGGTACTCACATATAACAGTCATTCCATCTGTAATCCATACAGTCAAAAGACTGAAAGTATTCCAGTGAGGGAATTTTTTTTTTATTTAAAAAAGGCCAAGTTAGTTTATCTGGCGTTCAATATACTAGATACAGTTAGGCCTGCGTTTCATACATCTGGAATTAGCAAACTAATGTGCTGGGGTTGGGAAAACATATATGTACCCATACTAGAATCTGTCAAAGAAAGCGGTACTCACATATAACAGTCATTCCATCTGTAATCCATACAGTCAAAAGACTGAAAGTATTCCAGTGAGGGAATTTTTTTTTTATTTAAAAAAGGCCAAGTTAGTTTATCTGGCGTTCAATATACTAGATACAGTTAGGCCTGCGTTTCATACATCTGGAATTAGCAAACTAATGTGCTGGGGTTGGGAAAACATATATGTAACCATACTAGAATCTGTCAAAGAAAGCGGTACTCACATATAACAGTCATTCCATCTGTAATCCATACAGTCAAAAGACTGAAAGTATTCCAGTGAGGGGATTTTGCTTATAAAAAATAATATATTTCATTGTGGTGCGAGTTGAATCGCAACAATGAAGAAAAATACTATTAAGGGACGAGGACGCGGTCGTGGTGGTGTCCGTGGAGCCTCTGTTGCTGGTAGAGGACGTGGCCGTTCGGCCCCAGGCGCACACAGTAGGGAACGAACTCCCTCAACTAGCCGGCAGAATGTACCGCAATATCTCGTGGGGCCCAATGCCGCTCTTAGGATGGTAAGGCCTGAGCAGGTACAGGCATTAATCGATTGGGTGGCCGACAGTGCTTCCAACACGTTCACCACATGGTCTTCCACCCAGTCTTCTGCGGAAAGCGCACAGGTGGCACCTGAAAACCAAGCCCATCAGTCTGTCACATCACCCCCAAGCATATCAGGGAAACGGTCTGAGCCACAAGTTATGCAGCAGTCTCTTCTTCTGTTTGAAGACTCTGCTTCCAGGGTTTCCCAGGGGCGTCCACCTAGCCCTTCCCCAGTGGAGGAAGACATACCATGCACTGACGCACAACCACTTATGTCTCCAGATGAAGAGGACATGGGAATACCACCACAGCAGAGTCACCGACTCTCTGATGATGACGAAACACAGGTGCCCACTGCCGCGTCTTTTTGCAGTGTGCAGACTGAACAGGAGGAGGTCAGGGAGGGAGACTGGGTGGAAGACGATGCAGAGGACGATGAGGTCTTAGACCCCACATGGACTGAAGGTCGTGGCGATGACTTTCACAGTTCAGAGGAAGAGGTAGTGGTGAGACCGAGACAACAGCGAAGCCAAAGAGGGAGCAGGGGGCCAAAGCAGACGAGCCGCCGCCCCCAGAGTTCGCCTGCTACTGGACATCGCCAACAGGGACCCAGCCCCACAAAGGCAGCTTCAAAGAGTTCCCTGGCATGGCACTTCTTTAAACAATGTCCTACCGACAAGACCCGAGTGACTTGCACGCTCTGCCATCAGAGCCTGAGGCGAGGCATTAACGTTCTGAACCTCAGCACAACCTGCATGACCAGGCATCTACATGCAAAGTATGAACTGCAGTGGGGTACACACCTTAAAAACCAGGCACTCGCTGAGGCTCCCCCTGCTCCCTCTACCGCTGCTGCCTCGGCTTCCGCCTCGAGAGGAATGTTGCCACCTGCCGAGCAGCAAACAGAGGATGTGCCACCGACACCACCACCACCGCCACCGTCAACTAGCGTCTCCACTATATCACACAGCAGCGTTCAGCTCTCAATATCTCAAACCTTAGAGAGGAAGCGCAAATTCCCCCCGAGTCACCCTCGAGCCCTTGGCCTGAACGCCAGCATTTCTAAACTGCTGGCCTTTGAAATGCTGTCATTCCGGCTGGTGGACACAGACAGCTTCAAACAGCTGATGGCCATGGCTGTCCCGCAATATGTGGTTCCCAGCCGCCACTACTTCTCCAAGACAGCCGTGCCTTCCCTGCACATGCAAGTGTCCGATAAAATCAAGTGTGCACTGCGCAACGCCATTTGAGGCAAGGTCCACCTAACCACAGATACGTGGACCAGTAAGCACGGCCAGGGACGCTATATCTCACTAACTGCACACTGGATGAATGTAGTGGCGGCTGGGCCCCCGGCGGACAGTTCTTTGGCGCACGTCCTTCCGCCCCCTAGGATCGCAGGGCATCATTCTCTGCCTCCTGTAGCCTCCTCCTCCTACTCGGCTTCCTCCTCCACTGCTTCCACCAGCTCATCCGGTCAGCCACACACCTTCACCACCAACTTCAGCACAGCCCGGGGTAAACGTCAGCAGGCCATTCTGAAACTCATATGTTTGGGGGACAGGCCCCACAGCGCAAAGGAGTTGTGGCGGGGTATTGAACAACAGACCGACGAGTGGTTTCTGCCGGTGGGCCTCAAGCCAGGCCTGGTGGTATGCGATAATGGGCGAAATCTCGTGGCAGCTCTGGGACTAGCCGGTTTGACGCACATCCCTTGCCTGGCGCATGTGCTGAACTTGGTGGTGCAGAGGTTCATTCACCACTACCCCAACATGTCAGAGCTGCTGCATAAAGTGCGGGCCGTCTGTGCGCGCTTCCGCCGTTCACATCCTGCCGCTGCTCGCCTGTCTGCGCTACAGCGGAACTTCGGCCTTCCCGCTCACCGCCTCATATGCGACGTGCCCACCCGGTGGAACTCCACCTTGCACATGCTGGAGAGACTGTGCGAGCAGCAGCAGGCCATAGTGGAGTTTCAGCTGCAGCACGCTCGCGTCAGTCATACTGCCGAACAGCACCACTTCACCACCAATGATTGGGCCTCCATGCGAGACCTGTGTGCCCTGCTGCGCTGTTTCGAGTACTCCACCAACATGGCCAGTGGCGATGACACTGTTATCAGCGTTACAATACTACTTCTATGTCTCCTTGAGAAAACACTTAGGGCAATGATGTTAGAGGAGGTGGCCCAGGTGGAGGAGGAGGAGGAGGATGAGGGCTCGTTTCTAACACTTTCGGGCCAGTCTGTTCGAAGTGGCTCAGAGGGAGGTTTGTTTAAGCAGCAGAGGACAGGTTCACAAGTCGCCAGCCAAGGCACTGTACTGGAGGACGAGGAGGATGAGGAGGAGGAGGTGGAGGGGGACGAGGATGACGCAAGTTCACAGCGGGGTGGCAGCCCAGGCCCATCACTGGTGCGTGGCTGGGGGGATACGGTGGACGATGACGATACGCCTCCCACAGAGGACAGCTTGTCCTTACCCATGGGTAGCCTGGCCCACATGAGCGAATATATGCTCCAATGCCTGCGCAACGACAGCAGAGTTGCCCACGTTTTAACGTGTGCAGACTACTGGGTGGCCACCCTGCTGGATCCCCGGTATAAAGACAATGTGCCCACTTTAATTCCTGAACTAGAGCGCGACCGTAAGATGCGCGAGTACAAGCGCACGCTGATAGAGGCGCTCTTGAGAGCATTCCCACATGTCACAGGGGAACAGGTGGAAGGTGAAGGCAGAGGAGTGGCAAGAGGTCGCCAACGCAGCTGTGTCACGGCCAGCTCATCTGAGGGCAGGGTTAGCATGGCAGAAATGTGGAAAAGTTTTGTCTCCACGCCACAGCTATCTGCACCGACACCTGATACGGAACGTGTTAGCAGGAGGCAGCATTTCACTAACATGGTTGAACAGTATGTCTGCACACCCCTCCACATCCTGACGGATGGTTCGGCCCCATTCAACTACTGGGTTTCGAAATTGTCCACGTGGCCAGAGTTAGCATGTTATGCCTTGGAGGTGCTTTCCTGCCCGGCGGCCAGCGTTTTATCTGAACGCGTATTCAGCACGGCAGGGGGCGTCATTACTGACAAGCGCAGCCGCCTGTCCACAGCCAACGTGGACAAGCTGACCTTCATAAAGATGAACCAGGCATGGATCCCACAGGACCTGTCCCTCCCTTGTGCAGAGTAGTCCTTATTAACTGCCTAAAACATGTCTTGTTGTGCTACGGGCCACTTCTTTATTTGATACAAATTTTATGAAACCCACAGTTGAATGAAACTCTTCTCTGTCTGGGCGCCGGGGCCTAACCAGATGAAAGTGGCCGGTTAAACTAACGGGTGACATGAAGCCATAACCTCTGCCATGCTACCTCTGTCTTCTGTCTGGGTGCTGAGGCCTAAGTCAAATAAAGCGGTCTTCTGCTGTGCTGGGGGATATGAAGCTAATCTCTGACCTCTCTCCTCTGTCTGGGTCCAAAGGCCTAAATCACTGAAAGAGGCCTTCTCCTGTGGTGTGTGATATGATGCCAGAATATGTGCTGTGGGGCCTCTCTCCTCTTCCTGGGTGCAGGGGTCAAATAAACTAAATTGTGGCCTACTCCTGTGGTGGTTGATATGATGCCTGATTCTCTGATGTGGAACCTCTCTCCTCTGTTTGGGTGAAGGGGTCAAAGTAACTAAATGGTGGCTTCTCCTGTGGTGGCTGATATGATGCCAGAATATGTGCTGTGGTGCCTCTCTCCTCTTCCTGGGTGCAGGGGTCAAAGTAACTAAATGGTGGCTTCTCCTGTGGTGTCTGATATGATGCCAGAATATGTGCTGTGGGGCCTCTCTCCTCTTCCTGGGTGCAGGGGTCAAAGTAACTCAATGGTGGCTTCTCCTGTGGTGGCTGATATGATGCCAGAATATGTGCTGTGGTGCCTCTCTCCTCTGTCTGGGTCCAAAGGCCTAAATCACTGAAAGAGGCCTTCTCCTGTGGTGTGTGATATGATGCCTGAATATGTGCTGTGGTGCCTCTCTCCTCTTCCTGGGTGCGGGGGTCAAAGTAACTCAATGGTGGCTTCTCCTGTGGTGGCTGATATGATGCCAGAATATGTGCTGTGGTGCCTCTCTCCTCTTCCTGGGTGCGGGGGTCAAAGTAACTCAATGGTGGCTTCTCCTGTGGTGGCTGATATGATGCCAGAATATGTGCTGTGGGGCCTCTCTCCTCTTCCTGGGTGCAGGGGTCAAAGTAACTCAATGGTGGCTTCTCCTGTGGTGGTTAGTATGATGCCAGAATATGTGCTGTGGGGCCTCTCTCCTCTTCCTGGGTGCAGGGGTCAAAGTAACTCAATGGTGGCTTCTCCTGTGGTGGCTGATATGATGCCAGAATATGTGCTGTGGTGCCTCTCTCCTCTTCCTGGGTGCGGGGGTCAAAGTAACTCAATGGTGGCTTCTCCTGTGGTGGCTGATATGATGCCAGAATATGTGCTGTGGGGCCTCTCTCCTCTTCCTGGGTGCAGGGGTCAAAGTAACTCAATGGTGGCTTCTCCTGTGGTGGTTAGTATGATGCCAGAATATGTGCTGTGGGGCCTCTCTCCTCTTCCTGGGTGCAGGGGTCAAAGTAACTCAATGGTGGCTTCTCCTGTGGTGGCTGATATGATGCCAGAATATGTGCTGTGGGGCCTCTCTCCTCTTCCTGGGTGCAGGGGTCAAAGTAACTCAATGGTGGCTTCTCCTGTGGTGGCTGATATGATGCCAGAATATGTGCTGTGGTGCCTCTCTCCTCTTCCTGGGTGCGGGGGTCAAAGTAACTCAATGGTGGCTTCTCCTGTGGTGGCTGATATGATGCCAGAATATGTGCTGTGGGGCCTCTCTCCTCTTCCTGGGTGCAGGGGTCAAAGTAACTCAATGGTGGCTTCTCCTGTGGTGGCTGATATGATGCCAGAATATGTGCTGTGGGGCCTCTCTCCTCTTCCTGGGTGCGGGTGTCAAAGTAACTCAATGGTGGCTTCTCCTGTGGTGGCTGATATGATGCCAGAATATGTGCTGTGGGGCCTCTCTCCTCTTCCTGGGTGCAGGGGTCAAAGTAACTCAATGGTGGCTTCTCCTGTGGTGGTTAGTATGATGCCAGAATATGTGCTGTGGGGCCTCTCTCCTCTTCCTGGGTGCAGGGGTCAAAGTAACTCAATGGTGGCTTCTCCTGTGGTGGCTGATATGATGCCAGAATATGTGCTGTGGTGCCTCTCTCCTCTTCCTGGGTGCGGGGGTCAAAGTAACTCAATGGTGGCTTCTCCTGTGGTGGCTGATATGATGCCAGAATATGTGCTGTGGTGCCTCTCTCCTCTTCCTGGGTGCGGGGGTCAAAGTAACTCAATGGTGGCTTCTCCTGTGGTGGCTGATATGATGCCAGAATATGTGCTGTGGTGCCTCTCTCCTCTTCCTGGGTGCAGGGGTCAAAGTAACTAAATGGTGGCTTCTCCTGTGGTGGTTGATATGATGCCTGATTCTCTGCTGTGAAACCTCTCTCCTCCATCTGGGTGTAGGGGTCAAAGTCTGTCAAAGTCGCCTTCTCCTGTGCTGATTGATATAAAGCTTATGCTTGTGCCATCTGACATGGTTGCCGGGGTCTGATTCAATGGTGGCCTACTCCTGTGGTGGGTGATCTAAATGCCTGATTCTCTGCTGTGTAACCTCTCTCCTCCGTCTGGGTGTAGGGGTCAAAGTAACTAAATGGTGGCCTACTCCTGTGGTGGGTGATATGATGCCTGGTTCTCTGCTGTGGGACCTCTCTCCTTTGTCTGGGTGCTGTGGTCAAAATAATAGTAAGTGACCTTCTCCATTGGTGGGTGACTTGAAGCCTGATTCTGTGCTATGGGACCTCACTCCAATTAATATTGTTTAATTTTTATTTATTTTATGTTAACTCATCATTTCCCTATCTACATTTGTTTGCAGGGGATTTAACTACATTTTGCTGCCTTTTGCAGCCCTCTAGCCCTTTCCGGGTGTGTTTTACAGCCTTTTTAGTGCCCAAAAGTTCGGGTCCCCATTGACTTCTATGGGGTTCGGGTTCGGGATGAAGTTCGGGTCGAGTTCGGATCCCGAACCCGAACATTTTTCGAAAGTTCGGCCGAACTCGTCGAACCCGAACATCCAGGTGTTCGCTCAACTCTAGCTATAACTTTTACCCAAACCATTTTTTTTTTTACCCAAACATCTTTTTTTTTATCAAAGACATGTAGAACAATAAATTTTGAGAAAAATTTCTATATGGATGTCGTTTTTTTAGCAAAATTTTACAACTGAAAGTGAAAAATGTCATTTTTTTGCAAAAAAATCGTCAGCAGCAATGTCAGCAGCAATGAAATACCACCAAATGAAAGCTCTATTAGTGAGAAGAAAAGGAGGTAAAATTCATTTGGGTGGTAAGTTGCATGACCGAGCAATAAACGGTGAAAGTAGTGTAGTGCAGAATTGTAAAAAGTGGCCTGGTCATTAATTAAGCTAGGGGGACTGAAGTGGTTAAGATGCTTGGCTGTAATGTAGAAGGTTGTGAGTTCGAATCATGTCAGAAATAGAGGCTTAATTTAAACATATATATATATATATATATATATATATATGTAAGTTTTTAGCCATAATTTATTTACATATATTATTATATATTTAGAATATATAATATATGTAAATATATTATAGCTAAAACATCAGTAGTAGTTTCCCACATATTATGCATTCATATATATCAGAAGTATGATTTTATACATATATGTATATATATATATATATTGCAAACAAAAAATGCACAGCAGCACAAGACCAAGGATACGGGTGCAGAAATCCTCACAGCCGCAGGCTCCAACTGCTAACTGTAGATATAGATTCAAAAGGATGAGGCAGCACTCCAAGCGTAAGGTGAAAAAAATAGTGGATCTTTTTATTCCCCTCTGCAACGTTTCAACCGCGCAATGCGGTCTTTATCAAGCATTGATAAAGACCGCATTGAGCGGTTGAAACGTTGCAGAGGGGAATAAAAAGATCCACAATTTTTCTCACCTTACGCTTGGAGTGCTGCCTCATCCTTTTGAATCTATATATATATACACTGCTCAAAAAAATAAAGGGAACACTTAAACAACACAATGTAACTCCTAGTCAATCACACTTCTGTGAAATCTGTCCACTTAGGAAGCAACACTGAGTGACAATCAATTTCACATGCTGTTGTGCAAATGGGATAGACAACAGGTGGAAATTATAGGCAATTAGCAAGACCCCCCCCCCCCCCCAATAAAGGAGTGGTTTTGCAGGTGGTCACCACAGACCAGTTCATATGCTTCCTGGCTGATGTTTTGGTCACTTTTAAATGCTGGCGGTGCTTTCACTCTAGTGGTAGCATGAGACGGAGTCTACAACCCACAAAAGTGGCTCAGGTAGTGCAGCTTATCCAGGATGGCACATCAATGCGAGCTGTGGCAAGAAGGTTTGCTGTGTCTGTCAGCGTAGTGTCCAGAGCATGGAGGCGCTACCAGGAGACAGGCCAGTACATCAGGAGACGTGGAGGAGGCCGTAGGAGGGTAACAACCCAGCAGCAGGACCGCTACCTCCGCCTTTGTGCAAGGAGGAACAGGGGGAGCACTGCCAGAGCCTTGCAAAATGACCTCCAGCAGGCCACAAATGTGCATGTGTCTGCTCAAACGGTCAGAAACAGACTCCATGAGGGTGATATGAGGGCCCGACGTCCACAGGTGGGGGTTGTGCTTACAGCCCAACACCATGCAGGACGTTTGGCATTTGCCAGAGAACACCAAGATTGGCAAATTCGCCACTGGCGCACTGTGCTCTTCACAGATGAAAGCAGGTTCACACTGAGCACATGTGACAGATGTGACAGAGTCTTGAGACGCCGTGGAGAACGTTCTGCTGCCTGCAACATCCTCCAGCATGACCGGTTTGGCATTGGGTCAGTAATGGTGTGGGGTGGCATTTCTTTGGAGGGCCGCACAGCCCTCCATGTGCTCGCCAGAGGTAGCCTGACTGCCATTAGGTACCGAGATGAGATCCTCAGACCCCTTGTGAGACCATATGCTGGTGCGGTTGGCCCTGGGTTCCTCCTAATGCAAGACAATGCTAGACCTCATGTGGCTGGAGTGTGTCAGCAGTTCCTGCAAGACGAAGGCATTGATGCTATGGACTGGCCCGCCCGTTCCCCAGACCTAAATCCAATTGAGCACATCTGGGACATCATGTCTCGCTCTATCCACCAACGTCACGTTGCACCACAGACTGTCCAGGAGTTGGCAGATGCTTTAGTCCTGGTCTGGGAGGAGATCCCTCAGGAAACCATCCGCCACCTCATCAGGAGCATGCACAGGCGTTGTAGGGAGGTCATACAGGCACGTGGAGGCCACACACACTACTGAGCCTCATTTTGACTTGTTTTAGGGACATTACATCAAAGTTGGATCAGCCTGTAGTGTGTTTTTCCACTTTAATTTTGAGTGTGACTCCAAATCCAGACCTCCATGGGTTGAAAAATTTGATTTCCATTTTTTATTTTTGTGTGATTTTGTTGTCAGCACATTCAACTATGTAAGGAACAAAGTATTTCAGAAGAATATTTAATTAATTCAGATCTAGGATGTGTTATTTTTGTGTTCCCTTTATTTTTTTGAGCAGTGTAATTTATATATAGTTTATATGCAGCATTTGTGTGCAGTTCTGCCGAGATACCGCAGCTATACAGAGGGACAAACGCTATTGGAACAACTAATTGCAACTGTTATAATATACCAGTTTCCCCCAATTTTTTTTTATTGAGGCAGGGGTGTGATATACAGTAAGGTCCGTAAATATTGGGACATCGACACAATTCTAACATTTTTGGCTCTATACACCACCACAATGGATTTGAAATGAAACAAACAAGATGTGCTTTAACTGCAGACTGTCAGCTTTAATTTGAGGTGTATTTACATCCAAATCAGGTGAACGGTGTAGGAATTACAACAGTTTGCATATGTACCTCCCACTTGTTAAGGGACCAAAAGTAATGGGACAGAATAATAATCATAAATCAAACTTTCACTTTTTAATACTTGGTTTCAAATAATTTGTAGTCAATTACAGCCTGAAGTCTGGAACGCATAGACATCACCAGACGCTGGGTTTCATCCCTGGTGATGCTCTGCCAGGCCTCTACTGCAACTGTCTTCAGTCCCTGCTTGTTCTTTGATGCATTTTCCATTCAGTTTTTTCTTCACCAAGTGAAATGCATACTCAATCGGATTCAGGTCAGGTGATTGACTTGGCCATTGCATAACATTCCACTTTTTTCCCTTAAAAAACTCTTTGGTTGCTTTTGCAGTATGCTTTGGGTCATTGTCCATCTGCACTGTGAAGCGCCATCCAATGAGTTCTGAAGCATTTGGCTGAATATGAGCAGATAATATTGCCCGAAACATTTCCGAATTCATCCTGCTGTTTTTGTCAGCAGTCACATCATCAATAAATACAAGAGAACAAGTTCCATTGGCAGCCATACATGCCCACGCCATGACACTACCACCACCATGCTTCACTGATGAGGTGGGGGACAACTGGTATATCACAACTGTTGCAATTAGTAGTTCCAATAGCGTTTTTCCCTCTGTCTAGCTGCGGTATCTCAGGAAAACCGCACACAAATGTTGCACATGCACGATATATAAATTATATTATAGTTATATCACACCCCTGCCTCAATCAGTTTTTTTGGGGGGCAACTGGTATATCACACTAGTTGAAATTAGTTGTTCCAGTAGCGTTTGTTCCTCTGTAAAGCTGCGGTATCTCACCAGAACCGCACACAAATGCTGCATATACACTATATATAAATTATATTTTAGGTGTATCACACCCCTGCCTCAATCAGTTTTTTTGGGGGGCAACTGGTATATCATAACAGTTGCAATTAGTTGTCCCAATAGCGTTTGTCCCTCTGTATAGCTGCGTTATCTCAGCAGAACCGCACACAAATGCTGCATATGCACTATATTTAAATTATATTATAGGTATATCACACCCCTGCCTTAGTTTTTTTGCGGTACAACTGATATATCATAACTGTTGCAATTAATTGTTCCAATAGCGTTTTTCCCTTTGTATAGCTGCGGTTTCTCAGCAGAACCACACACAAAGGCTGCACAATATAAATGCACTATATAGAAATGATATTATAGGTATATCACACCCCTGCCTCAATCAGTTTTTTGGGTGGGCAACTGGTATATCACACCAGTTGAAATTAGTTGTTCCAGTAGCATTTTTCCCTCTGTATAGCTGCGGTATCTCAGCAGAACAACACACAAATGCTACATATGCACTATATATAAATTATATTATAGGTCAATCACACCCCTGCCTCAATACTTTTTTTGGGGGACAACTGGTATATCACAACTGTTGCAATTAGTTGTTCAAATAGCGTTTTTCCCTTTGTATAGCTGCGGCATCTCAGCAGAACCGCACACAAATGCTGCACATGCGCTATATATAAATGATATTATAGGTATATCACACCCCTGCCTCAATCACTTTTTTGGGGGGGATAAGTGGTATATCACACCAGTTGCAATTAGATGTTCCAATAGCGTTTGTCCCTCTGTACAACTGCTGCACAAATGCACCATAATATACTTTTTATGTTAGAAAGTATATTATAAGTATATCACACCCCTCAGTATAGAAAAGAGGAAAGTTCAGCTGCTCTCACCTGCCTCACCTTCACCTGTGAGCACGGAGGACCCGTGTCAGGCCCGGGTAACGTAGTACAATGTGGGTCAAGAAATCCAGCTCCATTTCGGTAAAGGAAAAGTTTATTTTGCTTGCGGTAAAATCACATCCAGTTACAGTTACAAAGTCGTTGTCTACGACCCCTCAGCATGTCACACCTGTAATAGCACACCTATACTAGTCCTTAAAAGGCCTTTTGTGGCCCTACTAGCTAGGGTTTGGTGTCTCTAACAGTTTGTCCCTGCTCCACACAGCAACCTCTACCTACACTGGCAAAAGACTGAATGTAAAATGACGGCCAGATTAGGTTCATTCATAGGGTAGGGGGTGTGTCCATGTGCTGGAACGTCTCAATTGGCTGTCATTTCCCACCTTATGGATGTGTAATTGGTCAAAGTTCGGCACAATGCAAAAGAATATGGTGCTGGTGGATATCTCCTTATGTTCGCCTGTTCAGCGAACAGTGAACAAGCAAAGTTTGCCGTGAAACGACCGCCGGACGAATCGCAAGGCAATCTCTAGTAGTAGTAGGCCACAGTTCTCCCTTGCTTCCAAAATGCACAACATCATTATTAACCAGCTCAGGACCGCCGTACGCAGGATTGCGTCCTAGCGGCGGCCCTGTTATTCTGGGTGGACGCACCGGCGCGTCCACTCGCGAGAGGCAAGATTTCCTGTGAACGCGCGCACACAGACGCGCGCGTTCACAGGAACCGAAGGTAAGCGAGTGGATCTGCAGTCTGCCAGCGGCGATCGTTCGCTGGCAGGCTGTAGATGCGATTTTTTTAACCCCTAACAGGTATATTAGACGCTGTTTTGATAACAGCGTCTAATATACCTGCTTCCTTGGTCCTATGGTGGTCCCTTTTGCTTGGATCGACCACCAGAGGACACAGGCAGCTCTGTAATAAGTAGCACCAAACACCACTACACTACACCCCTCTGACACTTATTAACCCCTTATTAACCCCCTGATCACCCCATATTAGACTCCCTGATCACCCCCCTGTCATTGATCACCCCCCTGTCATTGATCACCCCCCTGTAAGGCTCCATTCAGACGTCCGTATGTGTTTTGCGGATCCGATCCATGGATCGGATCCGCAAAACACATACGGACGTCTGAATGGAGCCTTACAGGGGGGTGATCACCCCATATAGACTCCCTGATCACCCCCTGTCATTGATCACCCCCTTGTAAGGCTGGCTCCATTCAGAGGTCCGTATGTGTTTTGCAGATCCACGGATCCATGGATCAGATCCGCAAAACAGCCTTACAGGGGGGTGATCATCCCATATAGACTCCCTGATCACCCCCCTGTCATTGATCACCCCCCTGTCATTGATCACCCCCCTGTCATTGATCACCCCCTGTAAGGCTCCATTCAGACGTCTGTATGTGTTTTGCGGATACGATCCATGGATCCGTGGATCCGCAAAACACATACGGACCTCTAAATGGAGCCTTACAGGGGGGTGATCACCCCATATAGACTCCCTGATCACCCCCCTGTCATTGATCACCCCCCTGTAAGGCTCCATTCAGACGTCCGTATGTGTTTTGCGGATCCGATCCGTGGATCCGCAAAACACATACGGACCTCTGAATGGAGCCTTACAGGGGGGTGATCAATGACAAGGGGGTGATCAATGACAGGGTGGTGATCACCCCATATAGACTCCCTGATCACCCCCCTGTCATTGATCACCCCCCTGTAAGGCTCCATTCAGACCTCCGTATGTGTTTTGCGGATCCGATCCATGGATCCGTGAATCCGCAAAACACATACGGACCTCTGAATGGAGCCTTACAGGGGGGTGATCAATGACAGGGGGGTGATCAATGACAGGGTGGTGATCACCCCATATAGACTCCCTGATCACCCCCCTGTCATTGATCACCCCCCTGTAAGGCTCCATTCAGACATTTTTTTGGCACAAGTTAGCGGAAATTGATATTTTTTTATTTTTATTTTTTGTTTGTTTTTTCTTACAAAGTCTCATATTCAAAACAATAACAAACACAGGTGCACTCTGCAGTCTCACTAAATCCTCAAACTGATTTTAAAATTGAGAGATTAGTCAACATGTCCTACGGTGTAGAATATGTCTAAGCCCGGACACCACGAAAAGGTTTCTCAAGTAGCCCGGGACCCTACACTCTCCTACCTGAGCCGTATGGGCGATACCAGGAGCCAGTGGGCAAATTACAGGAGCATAAGGCCGACTCACAAACAACTCACCAGTTACCTCCAGCATGTGGCCATGCTTGCAATGGGAGGAGGGAGGAGTCTGAGTCCCACTCAAGACTTGCTGATATGTCCCAGGCCTCACAGGTGCACCTAAATGTGGCCTGTAGATGGAAAACAGGCACATTTAAATAGGAGTTTATACACCTCCAGGAATCTATATATACAAACTAAAAAGACAGGTTGGCATTAGCAGGAGGTGCTCAAACCCACATGCAGTTGTGCATATATATAGGGGAGCAAATCCTGCACTTGTGGCCCGTTGCTAATGGCAATCCCCAGCAAAATGCATACAATGGAGGATGCCCGCGGCGAACCACAAGTACCACAATAGACATCCTACACAAGGTAACAAGTGCGGATGTCATAATTAATATAACAATATAACAAAACAATAACAAACACAGGTGCACTCTGCAGTCTCACTAAATCCTCAAACTGATTTTAAAATTGAGAGATTAGTCAACATGTCCTACGGTGTAGAACATGTCTAAGCCCGGACACCACGACAAGGTTTCTCAAGTAGCCCGGGACCCTACACTCTCCTAGCTGAGCCGTATTGGCGATACCAGGAGCCAGTGGGCAAATTACAGGAGCATAAGGCCGACTCACAAACAACTCACCAGTTACCTCCAGCATGTGGCCATGCTTGCAATGGGAGGAGGGAGGAGTCTGAGTCCCACTCAAGTCTCATATTCCACTAACTTATGACAAAAAATAAAATCTCACAGGAACTCACCATACCCCTCACAGAATCCAAATGCGTAATTTTTTTTAGACATTTATATTCCAGACTTCTTCTCACGCTTTAGGGCCCCTAAAATGCCAGGGCAGTATAAATACCCCACATGTGACCCCATTTTGGAAAGAAGACACCTCAAGGTATTTTGTGAGGGGCATGGCCGAGTTCATGTAAAATTTTCTTTTTTGTCACACGTTAGCGGAAAGGGAGACTTTGTGAGAAAAATAATAATAATCAATTTCCGCTAACTTGTGCCAAAAAAAATAAACTTCTATGAACTCGCCATGCCCCTCACGGAATACCTTGGGGTGTCTTCTTTCCAAAATGGGGTGACATGTGGGGTATTTATACTGCCCTGGCATTTTAGGGGCCCTAAAGCGTGAGAAGAAGTCTGGAATCCAAATGCCCTCCTAAAAGATACTCATTGGAATTTGGGCCCCTTCGCGCACCTAGGCTGCAAAAAAGTGTCACACATGTGGTATCGCTGTACTCGGGAGAAGTTAGGCAATGTGTTTTGGGGTGTTTTTTTACATATACCCATGCTGGGTGAGAGAAATATCTCTCTATAATGACAACTTTGTATAAAAAAATGGGAAAAGTTGACTTTTAGAGATATTTCTCTCACCCAGCATGGGTATATGTAAAAATACACCCCAAAACACATTGCTCTACTTCTCCTGAGTACGGCGATACCACATGTGTGACACTTTTTTGCAGCCTAGGTGGGCAAAGGGGCCCACATTCCAAAGAGCACCTTTAGGATTTCACAGGGCATTTTTTACACATTTGGATTCCAGACTTCTTCTCACGCATTAGGGCCCCTAAAATGCCAGGGCAGTATAACTACCCCACAAGTGACCCCATTTTGGAAAGAAGACACTCCAAGGTAGTGACGGGCATAGTGAGTTCATGGAAGTTTTTATTTTTTGTCACAAGTTAGTGGAATATGAGACTTTGTAAGGAAAAAAAAATAATCATAATTTTCCGCTAACTTGTGACAAAAAATAAAAGTTCTATGAACTCACTATGCCCATCAGTAAATACCTTAGGGCAGTGGTGGCGAACCTATGGCACGGGTGCCAGAGGTGGCACCCGGAGCCCTCTCTGTGGGCACCCGCACCCTGGAAAAAGTCTGAGTGTAGCAATATGCCTTAGACCTTTCCTGCCATTCATCAGCGCAGGACGCACCATGAGCAGCACAGGCAGCGCACTGAATGTAGGCAGGCTATTATAGCTACTACATGATAAAGTACATGAAAGATATACTATATTGGACTGTAGGATTCAGGTTAACTTGCCACGTTGGCACTTTGCGATAAATAAGGGGGTTTTGGGGTTGCGGTTTGGGCACTCGGTCTCTAAAAGGTTCGCCATCACTGCCTTAGGGTGTCTATTTTCTGAAATGGGGTCATTTGTGGGGTGTTTGTTCTGTCTGGCCATTTGAAGCAGTCAGAGCTGCTTCAAAATGCAGAAATTCACATTTTTGTACCATAGTTTGTAAACGCTATAACTTTTACCCAAACCATTTTTTTTTTTTACCCAAACATTTTTTTTTTATCAAAGACATGTAAAACAATAAATTTAGAGAAAAATTTATATAGAAATGTAGTTTTAAAAAAAAAAAATTACAACTGAAAGTAAAAAATTTCATTTTTTTTAAAAAGATTTCGTTAAATTTCGATTAATAACAAAAAAAGTAAAAATGTCAGCAGCAATAAAATACCACCAAATGAAAGCTCTATTAGTGAGAAGAAAAGGAGGTAAAATTCATTTGGGTGGTAAGTTGTATGACCGAGCAATAAACCGTGAAAATAGTGTAGTGCAGAATTGTAAAAAGTGGTCTGGTCATTAAGGGTGTTTAAGCTAGGGGGGCTGAAGTGGTTAAGGACAAGAGCAACAAGATTGTGTACTGTATGGCTTATTTCTCCTTTAAGTCACATCAAGATGATGTCAAAGTTACCTCTGAGTCTGACACCGTGCCTCGATGCCTAGATTAGGCCTCTTTCACACTTGCGTTGTCCGGATCCGTCGTGTACTCCATTTGCCGGAGGTGCCCGCTGGATCCGTAACACCGCAAGTGAACTGAAAGCATTTGAAGATGGATTCGTCTTCAAAATGCGTTCAGTGTTACTATGGCAGCCAGAACGCTATTAAAGTCCTGGTTGCCGTAGTAGTAGTCCTGTTTGCCATGGTAAAGTGTAGTGGAGAGCGGGGGAGCAGTATGCTTACCGTCCGTGCGGCTCCCGGGGCGCTCCAGAATGACATCAGAGCGCCCCATGAACATGGAGGACGTGATCCATGCGATCACGTCATCCATGCGCATGGGGCGCCCTGACGTCACTCTGAAGCGCCCCGGGAGCCGCACGGACGGTAAGTATACTGCTCCCCCGCTCCCCACTACACTTTACCATGGCAAACAGGACTTTAGCGTCCTGGCAGCCATGGTAACCATTCAGAAAAAGCTAAACGTCGGATCCGGTAATGCGCCGAAACTACGTTTAGCTTAAGGCCGGATCCGGATTAATGCCTTTCAATTTCCGGATCCGGCCTTGCGGCAAGTGTTCAGGATTTTTGGCCGGAGCAAAAAGCGCAGCATGCTGCGGTATTTTCTCCGGCCAAAAAACGTTCCGGTCCGGAACTGAAGACATCCTGATGCATCCTGAACGGATTTCTCTCCATTCAGAATGCATGGGGATAATCCTGATCAGGATTCTTCCGGCATAGAGCCCAGACGATGGAACTCTATGTTGGAACAAAACAACGCAAGTGTGAAAGAGCCCTTACAAATCACAGTCTGATAAAAGTGGCGGGTGGTAAGGACTATGACGATGATTGTGTGTTGGAAAAGATCTGCTTGCTTCTATTATGGGCAGCTCCTGAACTGGTGATGCTGCTTATACTGTGGGCACAGGCTCAGATCCTGGATTAAAATATACTGTGGGAGTAAAAACACATATAGAACCATATGAAGTGCCAACACCAGTTACTGTGGAAAAACAGAAGTGGTCGCCAGCTAGAGTAGCAAGAATGTCCACCTTCTCCCAGTCTCCTTTGCGGCAGCAAGACCACAGCCATGTGCAGGACAGTGTACTTATCATCGTCATCACTTACTGTTTCTCCCCCTTTTCCACCGTATTGATAACAGAAAAAATATATAAAACTTTACATGCCCAGCAATTCACTGGTGTGTGAGTTTAAAGGCTATGTATACCTTTGGTGACACCTTTTTTTATTATTTAATTTTACTCATTTTGAGCTAAAAAACAATTTTCTCAATTGGTCTTTATTAAAAAAAAAAAGTTTAACCCCTGTCTTTGTGCAGCCTTGAGTTTCTCTAGTAGTAGGCTCTGACTTTATAATCATTATAACTCAATTCTTATCTTACTGATAAGAATGTGGCTTAATTAAGCATTTATGATCTTTTAGGGTACTTTCACACTTGCGGCAGAGAGATCCGGCAAGCAGTTCCGTCGCCGGAACTGTCTGCCGGATCAGGCAAAATGTATGCTAACTGATGGCATTAGTAAGACTGATCAGGATCCTGATCAGTCTTAAAAATGCCTGATCAGTCGAAAAAATGCATTGAAATGCCGGATCCGTCTTTCCGGTGTCATCCGGAAAAAACGGATCCGGCATTTATTTTTTCACCTTTTTTTCAGTCTGCGCATGCGCATACCGGAAGGACGGATCCGGCATTCCGGTATTCTGAATGCCGGATCCGGCACTAATACATTCCTATGGGAAAAAATGCCGGATCCGGCATTCAGGCAAGTCTTCAGTCTTTTTAGCCGGAGATAAAACCGTAGCATGCTACGGTTTTCTCTTTTGCCTGATCAGTCAAAACGACTGAACTGAAGACATCCTGATGCAAACTGAACGGATTACTCTCCATTCAGAATGCATGGGGACATACCTGATCAGTTCTTTTCCGGTATAGAGCCCCTGTGACGGAACTCTATGCCGGAAAAGAACAACGCAAGTGTGAAAGTAGCCTTAGAGCTCTTTCACACCTGCGTTGTTGTCTTCCGGCATAGAGTTCCGTCGTCGGGGCTCTATGCCGGAAGAATCCTGATCAGGATTATCCTAATGCATTCTGAATGGAGAGAAATCCGTTCAGGATGCATCAGGATGTCTTCAGTTCCGGAACGGAACGTTTTTTGGCCGGAGAAAATACCGCAGCATGCTGCGCTTTTTGCTCCGGCCAAAAATCCGGAACACTTGCCGCAAGGCCGGATCCGGAATTAATGCCCATTGAAAGGCATTGATCCGGATCCGGCCTTAAGCTAAACGTCGTTTCGGCGCATTGCCGCATCCGACATTTAGCTTTTTCAGAGTGGTTACCATGGCTGCCGGGACGCTAAAGTCCTGGCAGCCATGGTAAAGTGTAGTGGGGAGCGGGGAGCAGTGTACTTACCGTCCGTGCGGCTCCCCGGGCGCTCCAGAGTGACGTCAGGGCGCCCCAAGCGCATGGATCATGTGATCACATGGATCACGTCATCCATGCGCATGGGGCGCTCTGACGTCATTCTGGAGCGCCCGGGGAGCCGCACGGACTGTAAGTATACCGCTCCCCCGCTCCCCACTACTACTATGGCAACCAGGACTTTAATAGCGTCCTGGGTGCCATAGTAACACTGAACGCATTTGGAAGACGGTTCCGTCTTCAAATGCTTTCAGTACACTTGCGTTTTTCCGGATCCGGAGTGTAATTCCGGCAAGTGGAGTACACGCCGGATCCGGACAACGCAAGTGTGAAAGAGGCCTTAGTAGTATGGAGATAAGGTGAAAGTACCATTCACACAGCTAGACAAACAGTTAATCTCTATGTGATAGCATAAATGAATATTTATAATAAAGACCAATTGGAAAAATGCATTTTAACCCAAAATAAGTAAAATGCAATCATAAAAAATATATGCTCCTGAAGGTGTACATAGTCTGATCTAGAATGTGGTCCGCACCTTGCAATTCTTGCTATGTGGCAAAGTACATGCTACAGTGGAGACTTGGAGCAGCTGCTATGGGCAGGGACAGTACATGTCTTTGATGGCCCACTGGGTGTGTTTTTCGTGGTGAGGCAGCGTCCTATTGACGCTTCCATGTTTTTGCCGGTCTGGTTCTCACACCAGACACTAGAGATGAGCGAAGTTTTAAAAATTAAATTCAGATGCTTCGTCAAATTTTTCCAAAAAATGTGATTCGATTCGTAATAATTCTTCATGAAGAGCATTATAAATCACCTATTTCCTTGCCAGCAGGGAGAGTGTATCTCAGTGTACTTTACTGTGCAGCGCAGAAACATGCATAGCTAGTTCGTTGTGGTAGTAAAACAGCAGTAACTTTGTGTTGCCATCACTGTTTATTTCCCCTTCTTCTAATCAGTCAGAAGAACAACTCCAGAAAAATCGGTTCCTGTCTTTTAAGCATCCGCCTTCACATGGTCAATATTTGGTCACTAATTGATCACTATTGGTAAGGCCGAAAAAACAGGAATGGGTCCAAAACAGAGGTGACACATGATGTGAATATTTGAATGTCTTCTGTTTTTGGACCCACTCCTGCTTTTGGCTTCTAAATCATGATCAAGTCCTGATGCAAAATACTGACCGTGTGATAGAGGCCTCATGCTCAATTTGCATGAATTTTGGCTATTTGCCTCAGAAATCGGTTTTATTCATATGAAAAGAAGTCCTCTTAATGGCCTCTATCACACGGTCAGTATTTGGTCAGTTTTTTTCATCAGTATTTGATCAGTAAGACAAAACTGATTTGATCAGTAAGACAAAAACAGGAGTGGTTCCAAAACAGAGATAACGTGATGGAAATATTTGTAGGTCGTCTGTGTTTGGACCGACTCCTGCTAAGGGAAGCTTACTGGATATTTAGACTTAACACTAGAATGCCTTCAGGTCTTAATTTAAAAAGAGAACTCATGTATTTTTACCAATGATTTGTTCTCACAACTAGTGTTGAGCGAACTTCTGTTTTAAGTTCGGCGTCTAAAGTTCGGCTTCCGGTTAGCGGAGAATCCCGATATGGATTCCGAATTCCGTTGTGGTCTGTGGTAGCGGAATCAATAATCGGCCATTATTGATTCCGCTACCACGGACCACAACGGAATTCGGAATCCATATCGGGATTCTCCGCTAACCGGAAGCCGAACTTTAGACGCCGAACTTAAAACAGAAGTTCGCTCAACACTACTCACAACCTGTTTATGGTAATTATGAATTCGAACACACGTTGCCATTGTTTGTTGATAGACTCATCCCAGATTTTAATATGTATTTTACATTGTTTTGTTATGTGTCTGTTCACATTGTGCGTTTTTTTTTAGCACTGACATAGCAACATATTATTGTAGACCAGGCTCTACAATATGCTTGTCAGTGCTATACCCACATGTGATTGCTTTCAGGTGCATGATGCTGGTTGGACAAATTATTTTCTCCTTTCCACTCCCACTCAGTGGGAGTGGAATTTTAAAAGGAGGTATATATTGTCTCAGTCCAGCACCCACCTGTGTTACGACTTTGTCCGAAACGCTTCAACAGAGTACCGCTTGTGTCTGCATTGTCTGTACGTGGATTTATGTTGCTGTAATAAATGGAAGATTTCTACTGCAAAGCATCTACAGTGCCGGATTTTTTCTTTTTCTCATCACGTTCTGGATCCCCTGGTCCTTCCGTGCACGCAGAGTATTTATGCACAGGTGAGCTGGAATTGTAACTTATCGCAGGTAGCCTCCTGAGTAGCAGACGGTCTACCCCGGGAAGATCTCCCACTGCTTCTACCCTGCTGGCTCATCGGCATGCTGCCAACCTGCCACTGTCTCACGGGCCTGCTGCCACTCTCGCCTCCTGATGATGATGATAAAGCCCCCTTTTCACCTAGCTCCCACATGCGATCGGCTACATCATCATCCACTACTGTCTGCTCATCACTTATGTCACCCTCACCAGTCTCGAGGCCGCGTCCCTGACCGCTCTCCACACCTGCTCCCACAGTATCTGGACAGTATCTGCTGACTGTCCTCAGTAATATCTTCCTGGATGAAAAGCGGAGCAGAGCCGGCAGCATACATCTCTTGCCTGGCAGAAAGAGCAGAAAAGAAAACAGGTAGGTTCAGGACAGGTGAGGGCACAGAGCTTGTTCCTGGATCATGCCAAGTAAGTGTGGTGTCAGAGGAACCCACAGACTCTTTGCAGTGGGTGTCTGATGTCAATTGAGCTGATGTTGAAGACCGAGTCAACCATTCCAGGACAGCGGGATTGGTCATCAAAACATAGTGACAGTGTCAGGTCTGGCCTGTTGCTGAGGCCGCTGCTAACACCACCCTTTCTTCTGCTGCTACTTCAGTTGGCAACATTTTTGCAACTGCCTGTTCCTTTGGAAGGCCCTGGCACCTCTTTGTTGGACATATTGTATGGTAACAGTGACAAGTTATTCAATGTCAATGTGCATACCCCACTAAGGGTTCATTCAGACGGCCGTATGTTGCTTTCTGCATTTGATCAGCCATTTTGCGGATTAGATGTGGACCCATTCACTTTTATGGGGCCCCAACAGATGCAGACAGCACACCGTGTGCTGTCCATATCTTTTCTTATGTTCCATGGCCTGCAAATCAAATAAAACATGTCCTATACTTGTCAGTGAAAACCAGGACATCCCCCCCATTGAAGTCTATGGGTCTGCAAAAATGCAGAACGCAATCCTTTTTTCCTTACATTCCTAAGTATTTGGTGGCTGCAAATATCAGCTGAAGGTTTTTCAGGTTCACCTGCCATTAAAGTGAATGGGGCCCGCCGCGTTCGCGAACCGTCCCGGCCGATGTTCGTCCATCACTAATTTTAGATCCACATTATCAAAGCAAAATCAGGGAATGTTTTCCTGTTGCTGAAAGGGAGGTCAAATTACTTTATTACTAGGAAACACTGTGTATCCAGCTTGTCTCAACTTTCAGCAAGCAGACGCTGCCCACCTGAGGTCCAAGGTTGAGACATATCAGCAAACAGAGACTTATTGCCCCAACACCTAGGCTCACTCCTACCTGGACGCTTGCCTTCTCCAGTGCATACCATGTTCCCTGATGATGGAATTATGGCCAGGAAGACTAAAATAGTGTTGCAAACTAGGTCAGTATTTTCTCTCTGTTCTCTCTTGCCCAGCCTCCAGTGTCATCTCTGAGAGGGTTTTCACTGCAGCAGATGGCGTTGTGACAAAATATTATTTTTATTAAAATGAATGAGGCTTTTATCCAGGAGGATTTTCACATGAATAAATCTGCCCTTGCTGACGGTGTCCTATCATGCCACTTCTGCTATCTGCCTGCCTACCGTCATGTTCAATACTGTATGGCTGATGCTGCCACTACAACTGCTACTATGTGCTGCTAATCCCTCTTCTGCCACTACCATTACAGTTACACATTCCTCACTACTACGACTGAAGCATCCCACTTCAGAGTAGCAGACCACTGCAAAGTGCAAAAGGAAGAGTTAAAAACATATTTGCTTTAATATTTACCTGTATGTGCTTATATTTGCACATGGTACTAATAGGCCATAACCACAGTCACCACTAGATGGAGAGAACATTCCAGTCAATCTAAACTAGTTAGTTTAATCAATGAGTACAGTGTTGGTGTCTGGATAGGAAAGAGAACAGAAGCAAAGGTGTAGTGATGACAAAAACCTACCCATTTTAGACCTGGATCCACCTGGTTAGCTGGCAGTGGAGCTGTCTGAGGGCCTCATATGACCCTCTGGCAGCTCCACTGCCACAACATGATTATGAAATGGATCAAGCAATAAAAGATATTGAAGGATTTTTCACCTGTGATTTTTATAATAGGTTACATTGCTCACTGGAACACTTGGTAAAAGGTGAATTGCGTTATGGATTCCGTTACCAAATACCATAGCGCAATTCTATGACGGAATGCATAACGGAATGCCTTTAGAGGCATTCCTTTATTCATTCCATCTTAATAGAAGTCTATGGGCTGCAAAACGGATCCGTCCCGTTTCCGTTATGCAGGCGAGGACTCCCCTGCATAACGGAAACAGGACGGATCCGTTATGCAGCCCATAGACTTCAATTATGACAGATTGAATAGCGGAATGCCTCTAAAGGCATTCCGTTATGCATTTCGTCATAGAATTGCGTTATGGTCCGTGGTAACGGAATCCATAAAGCATTTCATAAGCGGAAATTCGCTCATCTCTAATTATGAGGTTAATTGATAATGCAAGTGTATTTTTGAAAGACTGTAAGTACAGCAACCTGTTCAAAAATGTGCAGAATAGTTTGCTTCCTGTGAGGGTGTAAGCAATGTACCGGGGTGGGCTCCACAGGATACAGGATAACTACAGGCCTGGTCTAGTCTCTAGGTGCCAATATTGCAATGAGGTGCGTGCACGATCTTACCGACCTGGGTCTGCTCTGTCCCTGCTGATGACTCCAAACTGAACAAGCAGTCTATTCAACAAACATGCAGTACCGCAGAACAAGCAGTTGTTCCTCAGCTCTCATCAGCACTCCTGGCAGAATTCCTCTGTCCCCTGGTTAGAATCCGAGTCCTGAACAGCGATCAGCTTAACTTGACTGTAGCTGTGGTTGCAAAATGTTGATCCCACGCTTGGATGTGACTGGATTCACTCCTCTCTGTGTCTCTGTGTCCTCTCAAAATGGCGACTTCCTCTTTCTCCTTCAGCCTGGCAACTCCATCTCTCATGAATATAGAAATATGTATATCAAGTCAGTAGCTGTGCCTGGGAAACGGCAACATCTTGTGGCCAAACAGCATAACCTCAGTCCAGAACATTTTATTTAATTCACATAAACAGTGTTCAACAATGATAGCTGTTCCCCCATCTCACAAGGGGACCACTTTTTGGTTGCATTGTATTGTGTAAACTATACAGCCCACCCACATCTGGCTGCTTATTTCGAAGTCAGCTAGTGAAGTGCAGAGTAAGGAAGACTACTCTATAGAGACACCTTGGCCTATTAACTACTGGTATCATCTGTAAAGACCTATGAAAAGATTCATCAGTAAAGGTCTGTTCTGCTGCACAATTGCCTCATCATTACTTCCTGCACTGCTTCTACACTGCTAAGTATTGGCGTCACATACCGGGACTCTGTCTTGCACCTCCAATCACCACCAAAGACAATTCAACCATCATCAGGCAGGAGAACCTCAGAACTTGAGTGTGCCTCTAAGGGAAGAAAGGTACACCCTTTCCATCACTGTATGCCGGCCCAGAGTGCATTAGAACAGTAAGTACTTAAACTACTACTACCCCCATCTGGCCACACATTCAAACACGCTCCTGTGGCCTGGTCACGGCACTACTACCCCTAAAGAGCCGCTGTTCCATGCTTTTCTGCTACTCCTGATACTGCTGTTTTGGCCACATGCCATTATTACTTTACCCTTTCCACATCCACACTGTACTGCTGCTGCTCCTCCCAATTAAAAGGGAGAATTTTTCCAGGCTCATTCAGAGCAAGCCATTCTTTCTTCTGACAATTAACACTTGTCCAAAGAATCTCGTTTCTCACAGTCGGAGTCCTTTTTGTGCTTTTTTGAAAATTCTCAGTGGGCTTTCATGTGTCCATTACTGATGAGAGGATTCATTCTGGCCACTCTGTCATAAAGCCCAGATTAGTTGAGTGCTGCAGTGATGGTTGACCTTCTGGAAGTTTCTCCCATCGGTACACAGGATCTTTGGAACTCAGCCAGAGTGATCATGACGTACTTGGTCATCACTCTTACCAAGACCCTTCTCCCTCGATTACTTTGTTTGATGGGGTGGCCAGCTCTAGGAAGAGTTCTGGTTGTTCCAAGGATCTTCCATTTAACAATTATGGAGCCCATTGTGTGCTTGGCAACTTTGACTGCAGTAAAACATTTTTGTGCTCTGCTCAAGATCTGTGCCTCCACACAATCCTATCTCTGAGCTCTCTGGGTAGTTATTGCCTCCTCATGGCTTGATATCTGGTCTGATATGCATTGTCATCTGTGAGAAAGGGATGTGTCTTTCCAAATCATGTCCATTCAACAGAATTTGCCACAGGTGGACTGTAATCAAGGTGTAGAAACATCTCAAATATGATCAAGAGAAATGGGAGTCACCCAGAGCTAAATTTCAAGTGTTAGAACAAAGGGTTTGAATATGTAAGTCCATTCAAAATTAAAGTTTTTCCCTTTTTATTAAATTAAAAATATTTCTAAAATTCTGTTTTCACTTTCCCTTTCAAGTATTGGGTGCAGATTGATGGAAGAAACTTTTTTTTTTTTTTTTGCACAAGGCCACAACATGTGAGAACAAAATGCGAGAAAAGTGAATGGATCTGAAGACTTTCTGAATGCATGTATATTAATGAAGTACAATGTGTTAAATTAGGCTACTTTCACACTTGCGTTCGGAGCAGATCCGGCTGGTGTCTGCACAGACGGATCCGCTCCTATAATGCAAACGACGGTATCCGTTCAGAACGGATCCGTCTGCATTATATATTTTTTTTAAAATCGAAGTGTAAAGGTTATTCAGACGGATCCGTCCAGACTTTACATTGAAAGTTAATAGGGGACGGATCCGTTTGAAATTGCACCATATTGTGTCAACTTCAAACGGAACCGTTCCCATTGACTTATATTGTAAGTCTGGACGGATCCGTTTGGCTCCGCACGGCCAGGCGGACACCCGAACGCTGCAAGCTGCGTTCGGGTGTCCGCCTGCTAAGCGGAACGGAGGCCAAACGGTGCCAGACTGAGGCATTCTGAGCGGATCCGCATCCACTCAGAATGCATTGGGGCTGTATGGATCCGTTCAGGGCCGCTTGTGAGAGCCTTCAAACGGAGCTTACAAGCGGAACCCCGAACGCTAGTGTGAAAGTAGCCTTAAACTGCATGGTATTTTAATGCAATACAATGTGCTAAATAAAACCATGTGTTGATTGAAATTGGTATACTGATGCAGTACAATGCGTTAAATAAAATTGCACAGTATACTTACACAATAAAATGTGCTAAATTAATATAGCACAATGTATTGACACAATATATTGCGTTTGATGAAAATGTTATAGAGATGCACTGAAACGTGCTAAAATGCCTAATTACAAATGGTAGCTAAATTGAAACAGGTTTTTCGGTAACTAAGAAGAGGAACTTCAGCGTGAGGGAAGAAAACAGGCTGTGTGTGCCGCTTGAAGGGCAAAGATTTTGTATACTTTATTATGGTGTGAAAACAATGCATTTCAGGTTTGTACAATCCCTTTGATAGGTAAGTAACACTATAGTTAAAGAGGGCGGGTCACCAAAAAATGTGATGCAATCTGACAGCACCATGTTGTAGAGCAGGAGAAGCTGGTACAGGAGGGAGGTGTTATCAGTAATAATACCTCCCTCTCGTACCGATAGCATTTCACAGGGCTGCAGACATAAATGTAAAAGTTACAGGTTTTACTGAATATTTTCCCAGAAAAATACTGTATTTTCCGGCATATAAGGGCTCTTTCACACTTGCGTTGTCCGGATCCGTTGTGTACTCCATTTGCCGGAGGTGCCTGCCGGATCCGTAACAACGCAAGTGAACTGAAAGAATTTGAAGACGGATCCGTCTTAAAAATGCGTTCAGTGTTACTATGGCAGCCAGGACGCTATTAACCACCTCCGGACCGCCTAACGCAGGATCGTGTTCCGGAGGTGGCAGCCCTGCGCAGAGTCACGCATATATGCGTCATCTCGCGAGACGCGAGATTTCCTGTGAACGCGCGCACACAGGCGCGCGCGTTCACAGGATCGGAAGGTAAGCGAGTGGATCTCCAGCCTGCCAGCGGCGATCTTTCGCTGGCAGGCTGGAGATGTGATTTTTTTAACCCCTAACAGGTATATTAGACGCTGTTTTGATAACAGCGTCTAATATACCTGCTACCTGGTCCTCTGGTGGTCCCCTTTGTTTGGATCGACCACCAGAGGACACAGGTAGCTCAGTAATATGTAGCACCAAACACCACACTACACTACACCCCCCCCTGTCACTTATTAACCCCTTATTAACCCCTGATCACCCCTGATCACCCCATATAGACTCCCTGATCACTCCCCTGTCATTGATCACCCCCCTGTCATTGATCACCCCCCTGTAAGGCTCCATTCAGACGTCCGTATGATTTTTACGGATCCACTGATACATGGATCGGATCCGCAAAACACATACGGACGTCTGAATGGAGCCTTACAGGGGGGTGATCAATGACGGGGGTGATCACCCCATATAGACTCCCTGATCACCCCCCTGTCATTGATCACCCCCCTGTCATTGATCACTCCCCTGTAAGGCTGCATTCAGATGTCCGTATGATTTTTTCGGATCCACGAATACATGGATCGGATCCGCAAAACACATACTGACATCTGAATGGAGCCTTACAGGGGGGTGATCACCCCATATAGACTCCCTGATCACCCCCCTGTCATTGATCACCCCCTTGTAAGGCTCCATGGAGACGTCCGTATGATTTTTACGGATCTACTGATACATGGATCGGATCCGCAAAACACATACGGACGTCTGAATGGAGCCTTACAGGGGGTGATCAATGACAGGGGGTGATCACCCCATATAGACTCCCTGATCACCCCCTTGTCATTGATCACCCCCTTGTAAGGCTCCATTTAAACGTCTGTATGTGTTTTGCGGATCCGATCCATGTATCCGTGGATCCGTAAAAAACATACGGACATCTGAATGCAGCCTTACAGGGGGGTGATCAATGACAAGGGGGTAATCAGGGAGTCTATATGGGGTGATCACCCCCTGTCATTGATCACCCCCTGTAAGGCTCCATTCAGACGTCCATATGTGTTTTGCGGATCCGATCCATGTATCAGTGGATTCGTAAAAATCATACGGACGGCTCCATTCAGATGTCCGTATGTGTTTTGCGGATCCGATCCATGTATCCGTGGATCCGTAAAAATCATACGGACGTCTGAATGGAGCCTTACAAGGGGGTGATCAATGACAGGGGGGTGATCAATGACAGGGGGGTGATCAGGGAGTCTATATGGGGTGATCACCCCCCTGTAAGGCTCCATTCAGACGCCTGTATGTGTTTTGCGGATCCGATCCATGTATCCGTGGATCCGTAAAAAACATACGGACATCTGAATGCAGCCTTACAGGGGGGTGATCACCCCATATAGACTCCCTGATCACCCCCCTGTCATTGATCACCCCCCTGTCATTGATCACCCCCTTGTAAGGCTTCATTCAGACGTCCGTATGATTTTTACGGATCCACGGATACATTGATCGGATCCGCAAAACACATACGGACATCTGAATGGAGCCTGACAAGGGGTGATCAATGACAGGGGGTGATCACCCCATATAGACTCCCTGATCACCCCGCTGTCATTGATCACCCCCCTGTCATTGATCACCCCCCTGTCATTGATCACCCCCCTGTAAGGCTGCATTCAGATGTCCGTATGTTTTTTACGGATCCACGGATACATGGATCGGATCCGCAAAACACATACGGACATCTGAATGGAGCCTTATAGGGGGGTGATCAATGACAGGGGGGTGATCACCCCATATAGACTCCCTGATCACCCCCCTGTCATTGATCCACCCCCCTGTCATTGATCACCCCCTTGTAAGGCTCCATTCAGACGTCCGTATGATTTTTACGGATCCACGGATACATGGATCGGATCCGCAAAACACGTACGGACATCTGAATGGAGCCTGACAGGGGGGTGATCAATGACAGGGGGGTGATCACCCCATATAGACTCCCTGATCACCCCCCTGTCATTGATCACCCCCCTGTCATTGATCACCCCCCTGTAAGGCTCCATTCAGACATTTTTTTTGCCCAAGTTAGCGGAAATTATTATTTTTTTCTTACAAAGTCTCATATTCCACTAACTTGTGTCAAAAAATAAAATCTCACATGAACTCACCATACCCCTCACGGAATCCAAATGCGTAAAATTTTTTAGACATTTATATTCCAGACTTCTTCTCATGCTTTAGGGCCCCTAGAATGCCAGGGCAGTATAAATACCCCACATGTGACCCCATTTCGGAAAGAAGACACCCCAAGGTATTCGCTGAGGGGCATATTGAGTCCATGAAAGATTGAAATTTTTGTCCCAAGTTAGCGGAAAGGGAGACTTTGTGAGAAAAAAAAAAAATCTATTTCCGCTAACTTGTGCCAAAAATTTTTTTCTATGAACTTGCCATGCCCCTCATTGAATACCTTGGGGTGTCTTCTTTCCAAAATGGGGTCACATGTGGGGTATTTATACTGCCCTTGCATTTTAGGGGCCCTAAAGCGTGAGAAGAAGTCTGGGATCCAAATGTCTAAAAATGCCCTCATAAAAGAAATGTGGGCCCCTTTGCGCATCTAGGCTGCAAAAAAGTGTCACACATCTGGTATCGCCGTACTCAGGAGAATTTGGGCAATGTGTTTTGGGGTGTCATTTTACATATACCCATGCTGGGTGAGATAAATATCTTGGTCAAATGCCAACTTTGTATAAAAAATGGGAAAAGTTGTCTTTTGCCGAGATATTTATCTCACCCAGCATGGGTATATGTAAAAAGACACCCCAAAACACATTGCCCAACTTCTCCTGAATTTGGCGATACCACATGTGTGACACTTTTTTGCAGCCTAGGTGGGCAAAGGGGCCCACATTCCAAAGAGCACCTTTTGGATTTCATAGGTCATTTACTTACTTACCACACATTAGGGCCCCTAGAATGCCACGGCAGTATAACTACCCCACAAGTGACCTCATTTTGGAAAAATGACACCCCAAGGTATTCCGTGAGGGGCATGGCGAGTTCCTAGAATTTTTTATTTTTTGTCACAAGTTAGCGGAAAATTATGATTTTTATTTTTTTTTCTTACAAAGTCTCATATTCCACTAACTTGTGACAAAAAATAAAAACTTCTATGAACTCACTATGCCCATCACAAAATACCTGGGGGTGTCTTCTTTCCAAAATGGGGTCACTTGTGGGGTAGTTATACTGCCCTGGCATTTTAGGGGCCGAATGCGTGAGAAGTGGTTTGAAATCAAAATCTGTAAAAAATGGCCGGTGAAATCTGAAAGGTGCTCTTTGGAATGTGGGCCCCTTTGCCCACCTAGACTGCAAAAAAGTGTCACACATGTGGTTTCTCCGTACTCAGGAGAAGTTGGGCATCATTTTCCGCTAACTTGTGACAAAAAATAAAAAATTCTAGGAACTCGCCATCTTTTCAAAATGGGGTCACTTGTGGGGTAGTTATACTGCCCTGGCATTCTAGGGGCCCTAATGTGTGGTAAGTAGTTTGAAATCAAAATCTGTAAAAATGGCCGGTGAAATCCGAAAGGTGCTCTTTGGAATGTGGGCCCCTTTGCCCACCTAGACTGCAAAAAAGTGTCACACATGTGGTTTCTCCGTACTCAGGAGAAGTTGGGCAATGTGTTTTGGGGTGTCATTTTACATATACCCATGCTGGGTGAGAGAAATATCTTGGCAAAAGACAACTTTTCCCATTTTTTTTATACAAAGTTGGCATTTGACCAAGATATTTATCTCACCCAGCATGGGTATATGTAAAATGACACCCCAAAACACATTACCCAACTTCTCCTGAGTACGGAGATACCACATGTGTGACACTTTTTTGCAGCCTAGGTGGGCAAAGGGGCCCACATTCCAAAGCGCACCTTTCGGATTTCACCGGCCATTTTTTACAGATTTTGATTTCAAACTACTTACCACACATTAGGGCCCCTAGAATGCCAGGGCAGTATAACTACCCCACAAGTGACCCCATTTTGGAAAGAAGACAGCCCAAGGTATTCGCTGATGGGCATAGTGAGTTCATAGAAGTTTTTATTTTTTGTCACAAGTTAGTGGAATATGAGACTTTGTAAGAAAAAAAAAATCATAATTTTCCGCTAACTTGTGACAAAAAATAAAACGTTCTATGAACTCACTATACCCATCAGCGAATACCTTAGGGTGTCTACTTTCCGAAATGGGGTCATTTGTGGGGTGTTTGTACTGTCTGGCCATTGTAGAACCTCAGGAAACATGACAGGTGCTCAGAAAGTCAGAGCTGCTTCAAAAAGCGGAAATTTAAATTTTTGTACCATAGTTTGTAAACGCTATAACTTTTACCCAAACCATTTTTTTTTACCCAAACATTTTTTTTTCATCAAAGACATGTAGAACAATAAATTTAGAGAAAAATTTATATATGGATGTCGTTTTTTTTGCAAAATTTTACAACTGAAAGTAAAAAAAAGTCATTTTTTTGCAAAAAAAACATTAAATTTAGATTAATAACAAAAAAAGTAAAAATGTCAGCAGCAATGAAATACCACCAAATGAAAGCTCTATTAGTGAGAAGAAAAGGAGGTAAAATTCATTTGGGTGGTAAGTTGCATGACCGAGCAATAAACTGTGAAAATACTGTAAGTCAGAAGTGTAAAAAGTGGCCTGGTCATTAAGGGTGTTTAAGCTAGGGGGGCTGAAGTGGTTAAAGTCCTGGTTGCCATAGTAGTAGTGGGGAGCGGGGGAGCAGTATACTTACAGTCCATGCGGCTCCCGGGGCGCTCCAGAATGAAGTAAGAGCGCCCCATTAAGACATCCTGATGCATCCTGAACGGATTTCTCTCCATTCAGAATGCATTGGGATAATCCTGATCAGGATTCTTCCGGCATAGAGCCCCGACGACGGAACTCTATGCCGGAAAAGAACAACGCAAGTGTGAAAGAGCCCTAAGACGACTGGGCACATAATACGACCCCCAACTTTTCCATTTAAAATATAGGGTTTGGGCTATACTCGCTGTATAAGACTACTCCTGCCTGCCCAGCCCTCCCTGTCTCCAAGACGATCTTTTCCAGTCCAGGGAACTGACCATGGCAGCCAGGGCTTCAGTAGCGTCCTGGCTGCCATGGCAACGTGTCTTTTTCTTTTCACATTCCCAGTTTCCCACATAGGAACTACTAGGGGCTGGGAAAATATGGTGGGTCCATTGCCATGGGGTATCTGTGGGTGGCACTGTTATTGGGGGGGGGAATCTGTGGTTGGCACTGTTATGGGGGGGAATCTGTGGATGGCACAGTTATGGGGAGGGGGATCTGTGGATGGCACTGTTATGGGGAGGGGGATCTACTGTTATGGGAGGGGGATCTGTGGATGGCACTGTTATGGGGGGGCGGATCAGTAGATGGCACTGTTATGGGAGGGGGATCTGTGGATGACACTGCTATGGGGGGATCTATGACACTATATAGCATCTTATGCTATATGTATCATCCACAGATCTCCCCCATAACAGTGTCCCCCAATACACCAGCCCCACCGCTGACAGCAGTATAATATCTAAAGACTGTATTCAATATGTGAGAGTGAATCTAAATCGCACATCCTCATAACTATGCTTTGATAAAACAACTGTGAAAAACTACAGCAAGATAAGACATGGCTCTACAGCACTATTGTCAATCTTACGCTATGCACTATTAGGAGGCATTAGTATACAGTTTGATCAAAGAGCATAGGCCCACTTACTGCCTCTTACAAGTGGGGACCTACTCTAACTTTGGCACGGCACTGTGAGTCGACTATCGGGCCCCCACACCGCACCAGCAGGCAATGGGACCCAGCAGCCACACAGCGCCCTCACTGTGCGGCAAAGCCTCCCAGGCCCTGGGTCCCATCACTCCACCAGCACAGCACAAAAGCAGCAACCACCTCCGCCTAGCACCGCATAATGTGAACAGGTGCAAAGAACTCACCTGTTCACAGCCTCTCAGGAATTCCAACTGAGAGGTGGTTGGAATTATAAACCCTTTGCAGACTTCTGCTAATTTAAAAGCACCTGCGCCGAATGGGGAGGAGTGCTGATCCAGAGGGGGGGTAACAGGCACAGCGGGCGGCGGCGTAACGTCACTCACTCAAGTGACACGCCTGCTCCGCCTGCTTCATTCATAAAGTGGGCGGAGCAGGCGCGTCACATGAGTTAGTGACTTTACGCCGCCGCCCACTCTGCCTGTTACCGGAGCTTCATTGTAAGGTAATAAAGATCATAGCGCTGATTTAAAGTTCAAGTTACTGCCGGTTAAGGAATAGTCTTTAGATATTATACTGCTGTGAGCGGCGGGGCCGTGTAAGAGTACAGTGACTGCACCGTCCCCGCCACGAGTTGCTACCTCCAGCGCCTCCTCCCTCCCGGCTGATACATCACTGCGCTGTAAAGCATCGCAGCCAGTAATGTATCAGGCACTTAACTGGGGCGGTGCGGGAGCGTGCAGTGAATAAATTAAGAAAGGGACGGCGCTGGGATCCAGGATTCAGGGCGTGGCAGCACAGGGGGGAGGGAGGGACTGTTTCCTTCTCTCCTGTGCTGCCTTATACCCAGCTTATAAGATGACCCCCGACTTTTTAAAATAATTTTTAGTGTTAGAAAGTCGTCTTATACGACCGAAAATACGGTATTTATCAGTCTGCTCAGCTTCTCCTGCTCTACAACCTGGTTCTTTCAGATTGCACTGCATTTTTTAGTGACAGATCCTCTTTAAAACAGAAGTACATACAGCATTTAAAAGGTCACTTTTGGCACAAAGGGACAGGGAAGAGGGGAATGGGGTGAGGTAATGGGAATGTGAATTACAGGATCAAAGGGCCAAATCCTGGTGTCGAATGTTTAAAAACAATTACCTTAGCAAAGCATAAATACATGAATAATCCTGCCATAGATAGTTGGTAATGAATAAAAAATAGGGACAATTAAAAGAAACGGCACCGATGGAATTTTTTTTTGTAAAAGTACAGATATTGGGGTAGATTTATCAAACTGGTGTAAAGAAGAACTACCATCATTGCCCATAGCAACCAATCAGATTCCTCCTTTCATTTTCCAAAGCAGCTGTGAAAAATGAAAGGCGGAATCTGATTGGTTGCTATGGGCAACTAAGCCAGTTCTACTTTACACTAGTTTGATAAATGACCCCCATTGTGTTACTATAAAAAAGAAATAAAAATTTAATAAATAATTGATTAATTGCAATAAAATGAAACCAAGTAGATTAAATAAGAAACATATACTATACTTAAAGGGGTTCTGCAGTTTTTTAAACTGATGACCTATCCTCTGGATAGATCATCAGCATCTGATTGGCGGGGGTCCGACACCCGGGACCCCTGCCGATCAGCTGTTTGAGAAGGCAGCGACACTGGCAGTAGCGCCGCTGCCTTCTCGCTTTTTACTGCAGGCCCAGTGACGTCACGACTAGTGTCAATGGCCTGGGCGGGGCTAAGCTCTGTTCACTTGAACGGAGCTTAGCCCTGCCCAGGCCATTGATACTAGTCATGACGTCACTGGGCCTGCGGCAAACAGCGAGAAGGCCGCGGCACTACTGCCAGTGCCGCTGCCTTCTCAAACAGCTGTTCAGTAGGGGTCCTGGGTGTCGGACACCCGCTGATCAGATGCTGATGATCTATCCAGAGGATAGATCATCAGTTTAAAAAAACTGCAGAACCCCTTTAGGGGTTATGCACACAACCGTATGTATTTTGCGGTCCGCAAAACACGGATCCGCAAAAAATATGGATGACGTCCATGTGCATTCCGTATTTTGTGGAACGGAACAGCTGGCCTCTAATAGAACAGTCCTATTCTTGTTCGTAATGCGGACAATAATAGGACATGTTCTTTTTTTTTGTGGAAAGGACATACGGACACACAGAAACGGAATGCACATGGAGTAAAATAAAATAAAAAATAACGGACACGGAAAGAAAATACATTTGTGTGCATGAGCCCTAAAGGATATATTTATTAAAGATAATGAGCCAATAGAATTAGTTGTTTAGTAATAATATGGTTGCAATCAGTTATAATAAGAAATGCCAATCACTAGGAATATTAGAGGATATCTAAGCATAACTTCCAGCTATGGTCACTAGAGGGCAATAATCCAACTTACCAAAAAGTGAAAAAAAGAGAATACAGAATAAATATTTTATTAATACAGGTTAAATATTGAGTAGGAGGCTAACTAATTTATTATATACAGTAAAATATGGAAACTGATCAAGCCCGGGATGATCATATAGCAGGGGAAATAATCATTAGTACAATGAAAAAAATTTGACACATACAGTCAGGTCCATAAATATTGGGACATCGACACAATTCTAACATTTTGGGCTCTATACACCACCACAATGGATTTGAAATGAAACAAACAAGATGTGCTTTAGGCCTCATGCACACGGCCGTTGTTTGGGTCCGCATCCGGCTCGGATGCGGACTCATTCACTTCAATGGGGCCGCAAAAGATGCGGACAGCACTACGTGTGTCCGCAAAACGGACAAGAATAGGCAGTTATATCAATGGCCGCCCGTTCCGCAAATTGCGGAAGGCACACGGGCGGCTTCCGTTTTTTGCGGTTCCGCGGTTTGCAGACCGCAAAAAACTGTACGGTCGAGTGCATGTAGCCTTAACTGCAGACTGTCAGCTTTAATTTGAGGGTATTTACATCCAAATCAGGTGATTGGTGTAGGAATTACAGCAGTTTGCATATGTGCTGCCACTTGTTAAGAGACCAAAAGTATTGGGACAAAATAATAATCATAAATCAAACTTTCACTTTTTAATACTTGGTTGCAAATCCTTTGCAGTCAATTACAGTCTGAAGTCTGGAACGCATAGACATCACCAGACGCTGGGTTTTATCCCTGGTGATGCTCTGACAGGCCTCTACTGCAACTGTCTTCAGTTCCTGCTTGTTCTTGGGACATTTTCCCTTCAGTTTTGTCTTCAGCAAGTGAAATGCATGCTCAATCGGATTCTGCAGGTGGTTGACTTGGCCATTGCATAACATTCCACTTCTTTCCCTTAAAAAAACTCTTTGGTTGCTTTTGCAGTATGCTTTGGGTCATTGTCCATCTGCACTGTGAACCACTGTCCAATGAGTTCTGAAGCATTTGGCTGAATATGAGCAGATAATATTACCCGAAACACTTCCGAATTCATCCTGCTGCTTTTGTCAGCAGTCACATCATCAATAAATACAAGAGAACCAGTTCCATTGGCAGTCATACATGCCCACGCCATGACACTACCACCACCATGCTTCACTGATGAGGTGGTATGCTTAGGATCATGAGCAGTTCCTTTCCTTCTCCATACTCTTCTCTTCCCATCACTCTGGTACAAGTTGATCTTGGTCTCAATTGTCCATAGGATGTTGTTCCAGAACTGTGAAGACTTTTTTAGATGTCGTTTGGCAAACTCTAATCTAACCTTCCTGTTTTTGAGGCTCAACAATGGTTTACATGTTGTGGTGAACCCTCTGTGAAGTCTTCTCTTGATTGTTGACTTTGACACACATACACCTACCTCCTGGAGAGTGTTCTTGATCTGGCCAACTGTTGTGAAGGGTCTTTTTTTCACCAGGGAAAGAATTCTTTGGTCATCCACCACAGTTGTTTTCCGTGGTCTTCCGGGTCTTTTGGTGTTGCTGAGCTCACCGATGCGTTCCTTCTTTTTAAGAATGTTCCAAAAAGTTGTTTTGGCCACGCCTAGTGTTTTTGCTATCTCTCTGATTGTTTTGTTTTTTCAGCCTAATGATGGCTTGCTTCACTGATAGTGACAGCCCTTTGCATCTCATCTTGAGAGTTGACAGCAACAGATTCCAAATGCAAATAGCACACTTGAAATGAACTCTGGACCTTTTATCTGCTCATTGTAATTGGGATAATGAGGGAATAACACACGCCTGGCCATGAAACAGCTGAGAAGCCAATTGTCCCATTACTTTTGGTTCCTTAACAAGTGGGAGGCACATATGCAAACTGTTGTAATTCCTGCAGCGTTCACCTGATTTGGATGTAAATACCCTCAAATTAAAGCTGACAGTTAAAGCACATCTTGTTTGTTTCATTTGAAAACCATTGTGGTGGTGTTAAGAGCCCAAAATTTTAAAATTGTGTCGATGTACCAATATTTATGGACCTGACTGTATATTATTAAGTGCTGGTACAGATAATGTTACTATTCCTGAATGTGTTATATTATGTTTCAGTCATTTCATTCAGGCCAAAAGGACGAATTGTCTGCAACTTGAATATCCAAAACACTTTCGGTTTCCTCAAGGCCTCAAACCTATGATAAGAACCCAGAGCAGTTTTTGGACAGGCCAAGCTCTAAAAAAAAAAAAATCTAATGTTGTGGATGTACTGATTAAATCTTTCATGTAGTTCTTGCATAGTGAGGCCTACTTATTGTAGGCCGCATGAACAGTCTACCAAGGAAATAAGGAATCTGGACTTACAGGTAAAGTGATATTTTATATCAAATTGTTGCTGATTGCTATTAGACCAGAAAGATCTAGTTCTATGATCAAGTGTCAAGCAAAATAAACATTTGTGGTAACTAACAGAGGGACAGTTAACCCTTTCTACCCCGGGCCAGTTTTCACCTTCCTGCCCAGGCCATTTTTTGCAAATCCGACATGTGTCACTTTATGTGGTAATAACTTTGGAACACTTTTTTTTATCCAAGCCATTCTGACATTGTTTTCTTGTGACACATTGTACCTCATGATAGTGATACATTTGAGTCAATATATTTCAATTTTATTTATGAAAAAATCCCAAATTTACCAAAAACCTTGAAAAATTTGCAATTTTCAAAATGTCAATTTCTCTGCTTTTAAAACAGAAAGTGATACCTCATAAAATATTTATTACTTAACATTCTACTTGTCTACTTTATGTTGGCATCATTTTGTAAATGTCATTTTATTTTTTTAGGATGTTAGAAGGCTTAGAATTTTAGAAGCAATTCTTAAAACTTTTAAGAAAATTTCCAAAACCCACTTTTTAAGACCAGTTCAGGTCTGAAGTCACTTTGTGGGGCTTACATAGTGGAAACCCCCATAAATGACCCCATTGTAGAAACTACACCCTCAAGTTACTCAAAACTGATTTTACAAACTTTGTTAACCCTTTAGGTGTTCCACAAGAATTAAAGGAAAATGGAGATGAAATTTCAAAATTTAACTTTTTTGGCAGATTTCCTACATTTTAATCCATTTTTTCTTTAACACATCAAGGGTTAACAGCCAAACAAAACTCAATATTTATTACCCTGATTCTGCGGTTTACAGAAACACCCCACATGTGGTCGTAAACTGATGTAAGGGCACACGGCTGGGCGCAGAAGGAAAGGAATGTCATATGGTTTTTGGAAGGCAGATTTTACTGGACTGATTTTTAGATGCCATGTCCCATTTTAAGCCCCCCTAATGCACCCTTACAGTAGAAACTCCCAAAAAGTGACCCCATTTTGGAAACTAGGGGATAAGGTGCCACATTTATTGGTACTAATTTGGGGTACATATGATTTTTAATTGCTCTATATTACGTTTTTTGTGAGGCAAGGTAACCAAAAAATTGCTGTTTTGGCACTTTTTTTGTTTTTACAACATTCATCTGACAGTGTAGATCATGTGCTATTTTTATAGAGCAGGTTGTTACGGATGCAATGATATCAAATATGTCTACTTTCTTTGTTTGTTTCAGTTTTACATAATAAAGCATTTTTGAAAATAAAATTATGTTTTTGTGTCTCCATTTTCTGAACGCCTTATTTTTTTATTTTCTTGTCTTGTGCAGGGGATCGTTTTTTGCAGGAAGAGTTGACGTTTTTATTGGTACCATTTTTGGGTACATATGATTTTTTGATCATTCATTATTACACTTTATGGGCAAGGTGACCAAATATTTTTTCCAGCGTTCACCTGAGGGGTAAGGTCATGTGATATTTTTATAGAGCAGATCCATACGGACATGGCAATACCTAATATGTATACTTTTTCATATTTATTTAAATTTTACACAATAATAGCATTTTTGAAACCCCCCCAAAAAATTTTGTGTCTCCATAGTCTGAGAGCCATATAATTTTTTCTTTTTTGATCTATTGTCTTAGGTAGGGTCTCCTTTTTTGCGGGATTAGGTGACAGTTTGATTGGTGCTATTTTGGGGGGCATACGCCTTTTTGATTGCTTGGTGTTGCACTTTATGTGATGTTTGCTGACAAAAAATAGCTTTTTTTTATTTTTTTTTTATTTTTACGGTGTTCACCTGAGGAGTTAGGTCATGTGATATTTTTATAGAGCAGGTTGTTATGGACGCGGAAATACCTAATACAGTGTGTCTACTTTCCTTTATTTATTTCACTTTAGCACAATAATAGCAGTTTTGAAGCAAAAAAAAATCATATTTTAATGTCTCCATTGTCTGAGAGCCATAGCTTTTACATTTTTTGAGTGATTTTTTGACAGTTTGATTGGTACTATTTTGGGGGGAATACGCATTTTTGATTGCTTGGTGTTGCAATTTTTGTGATGTAAGGTGACAAAAATGGCTTTTTTTGATAGTTTTTATTCTTTACGGTGTTTACCTGAGGGGTTAGGTCATGTGATATTTTTATAGATCTGGTTGTTACGGATGCGGCGATATCTAATATGTATACATTTTTTTATTTATTTCACTTTACAATAAAAGAATATTTGAAAAAAAAATATGATGTTTTAGTGTCTCATGTTCTGAGAGCTATAGTTTTTTTATTTTTTGAGCGATTTTTTTATGTAGTGGCTAATTTTTTGCAGGATGAGGTGACGGTTTTATTGGTATCATTTTGTGGGACATACGCCTTTTTAATCGATTGGTGTTTTTGTGATGTAAGGTGACAAAAATGGCTTTTTTCAACACAGCTTTTATTTTTATTTTTTTATGGTGTTTATCGGACGAGGTGGATCATGTGATATATTTATTGAGCCGGTCGTTACGGACGCGGCAATACCTAATATGGTGGGTTTTTTTATTTTTTTTTTTTATTATAAAATCAGGGGGAAAGGGGTGTTTTTTTCTTTTTTTACTTGAAACAATTTGTTTACTAAAAACAATGTTTTTTACTTTTTATTTTTTTATTTCTGACTAACTTTTGGGGGTCTGATCCCCTCTAAAATTAATTACAATACATCTGTATTGTAATGCATTGCCTGTTAGTGTATTACACAGAGTAATACACTAACAGGTTGCCTAGGAGACCCAGCCTGGGGCTGGATTTCCTGGGCACCATAGAAGGAAGGTCCCGATGCCATGCAAGGCATTGGGCAGCCTCTGCATGGCATCGGGCTGCCTTCTCACCCATCTGGTCGCTGCCACAGCAGCGCGGGGACCCGATAGGCTCCCTCACCCGCAGCAAACCCCTTCTATGTCGCGGTCAGCACTGACTGCGGCATAGAAGGGGTTAATGTGCCGGAATCAGTGTTTTCACCGATGCCGACGCATACAGCAGGGGTCCAGCTAATGGGAACAGCCGGTCCCCTGCAGCTGATCGGGCGGGCGCAGCTCCTGCACCCGCCCGATCAGCAGGCCGTAATAGTACGGCGCTGGGCGTCAAGTCCCTTACCGCTGCGCCGTACTATTACGGCACTGGTCGGGAACGGGTTAAACTTGCCCAGCAAGTTCTATTTAGTCTTCATGCATTCTGAATGGAAATTCTGGATGCATCAGGAAGTCTTCCGTTCCGTCAGCATTATGTTTTGTGTACGGTCATAAAAATGGGAAAAAACAGATATGTCACTAAAACAATGTAAGTCAATGTACAATGTAACGGATCTGTCACCCTTGGACTTTCAATGTATTTAGTAATGGACCCTTTTCCGTTTTGATTTCAGACAACCACATCCTAACGGAATGAATGCATCCTGATGTGCAAAATCAAAATGGATCCATTTTAGTGGACGCCGAGGTTTAAATGAACATAAAAAAGAAAATGGCTGCACACCATTATACATACAAACTATAGAGCTTAGAAATGGGGATCATTCTAAATAAAAGTGGTATAATACCATCTATAAATAAGTCAAAGGAAGCTGTTAGCGCACATATTTGATCAAACGTGTGTCTGGCCCATCTACCAGGAGTCAAGGTGGCTTCCGCAGATGGGTCCCTAACACTAAATATACTGCCTCACTTTGGACTTACCTAAGCCTACAATATTCAGGGCAGTGTAGGAACCAGCTACATAAGTACCCTGTTCAGAAGTCCCAGGTAGATGGGCGTGTTCAGTCTAAAAGAGGCGCTACCCTCAATATATACCACAAGAGAATTTAGACTAGAACCTTCAGAATCACAGGTGCATATCCATGAAGCAAACATGATTATAAAAAAAGAAAATGGCTGCACACCATTATACATACAAAAAATAGAGCTAAGAAATGGGGACCATTCTAAATAAAAGTGGTATAATACCTACTATAAATGAGTCAATGGAAGCTCTTATCGCACATATTTGAACAAACGTGTGTCGGGCCCATCTACCAGGCGTCAAGGTGGCTTTCGCAGATGGGTCCCTAACACTAAATATACTGCTTCTCTTTGGACTTACCTAAGCCTATAATATTCAGGGCAGTGTAGGAACCAGCTACATAAGTACTCTGCTCAGAAGTCCCAGGTAGATGGGCGTGCTCAGTGCTCAGTCTAAAAGAGGCGCTACCCTCAGCCTGGATAAGTGTCCCCTGCGGGCTAAACCAATAACCTAGCTGCCCGCCTCCACTTTCTTTAACCCCTTCTTCGCCTAGCCCTCTCAGCAGTCCAGGACGCTTTCATTTAAACCTCTACAAGAAAACATAGCATAGTTGTAACATAGCATCGCCTGCTTGCTGCACTCATCCCCCCCCCCCCCCCCCTCAGTTCTGATTGGCTGGGGCAATTTGGTTAGGGCCATAGAAAAGATAAGGGTGCAGGAGGCCAGGGGATCGCCCTCTTTTCTTCGGCACCTCATCGCAGGTATGGACACAGAACAGGAGCGAATGGCTGCGCTTGCAGCTCATATTCAGAGGAAAGGGACGGCTTTTCTGTCTCGCCTGTTGGTGGGATTACAAGCCCCTGCTCCATCCCTACCTCCCCCGTCCACCTCCATGAATAATTCTGTGCGAGCGGGTGGAAGGCGGTCCTCCTGTAATATCCGTCCACCTGCTAGCCTTAGTCTTCCCACTCCTCGCTTACCTGCTCGCTCCTCAGGGCGACGGGGACGCGCAAATACCGGTGCGCCGTCCAGGGAAGCTTCAGCACTTCAGGCCGCGTGTGCTGAAGCCACTGCCGCGTGTGTAAGTGAGCAGAGCGGCAGCAGATGCGTTCCCCATCATGTGCACTCAACTCTTACCGTGGGCAATAGAACAAGTGAGCACTCCTCTGCAGAGGAGGCTCATACTAATGTGGTCCCCACTGTGGCTTTAGCCATTCCTGACCCTCCCCCTCAACCCCATGTTAACCCCCCATGGTTTCCCAGCCATTGCAGCCTGATGCAAGTGAGCCCCAGCCTATTATAACGGGGCCATCTGCTAGCGGCCGTCTTGTACAGCTTCCTAGCCGCCCCTCTCACACTAGGTCGCATTCACTTATTGATGTTCCCGACCGCAGAGATAGGCGCAGGTCGGAATCCCATCGCTACCGCTGTTCACACCACGCGTCCAGAAGTTCCAAACGGAGCAGGAGATCTACCCATTTAAGGTCTTCTAGGTGGCGGTTGCCTTCGACATCAGAGTTGAGCTCTTGCGGATACGATTCTGGCAGGTCAAGAACACATACTGGGCGTGAACCCAGACAGACGTCCAACAGGTCGTCACGCGGGGCTGAACAAGCCAGCACAGTTCCGGATGCAGCTCCTCAGAACACTTCAGTGCCTCCCATGTCTTCTTCTACAACTGGTGAGTTTAATTTTATGGGGGCATGGCTGCGGACACAGTAGCGAAAGGGATAGTGCCCGCCCTTAAGACATTGTTAGTGCAGTTAGACCCGAATCCTTCTCTCCTTGCACCTCCTGCCCCAGATTCACAATCTGGTAAGACCCAAGCTAGTGATCATAAAGAATCCCTGTTTTGCGGCCTTAGCCCCTTTGGTGCTCACTTAGATGAGGAGACGAAAACTAAAATTTGGGACAACCAGTACGTAGATATATGGTCTTTGGTCTCAATGGATTAGCATACAGTAGATAAAGAGCGGAGACCCAATGCCGATAGATTCGTGAATCATTCTTTAAGTTGCCCATACGATTGGCAATTAGCTACAAGCCTTTTCCGTATTAGGTTACACAATGGCTCTCCGCCACCCGGAAAGGTCGGCGGAGCTCTTCGTAAATATGGATTCCAACTACACTGCGTGCAGAATTATTAGGCAAATGAGTATTTTGACCACATCATCCTCTTTATGCATGTTGTCTTACTCCAAGCTGTATAGGCTCGAAAGCCTACTACCAATTAAGCATATTAGGTGATGTGCATCTCTGTAATGAGAAGGGGTGTGGTCTAATGACATCAACACCCTATATTAGGTGTGCATAATTATTAGGCAACTTCCTTTCCTTTGGCAAAATGGGTCAAAAGAAGGACTTGACAGGCTCAAAAAAGTCAAAAATAGTGAGATATCTTGCAGAGGGATGCAGCACTCTTAAAATTGCAAAGCTTCTAAAGCGTGATCATCGAACAATCAAGCGTTTCATTCAAAATAGTCAACAGGGTCGCAAGAAGCGTGTGGAAAAACCAAGGCGCAAAATAACTGCCCATGAACTGAGAAAAGTCAAGCGTGCAGCTGCCAAGATGCCACTTGCCACCAGTTTGGCCATATTTCAGAGCTGCAACATCACTGGAGTGCCCAAAAGCACAAGGTGTGCAATACTCAGAGACATGGCCAAGGTAAGAAAGGCTGAAAGACGACCACCACTGAACAAGACACACAAGTTGAAACGTCAAGACTGGGCCAAGAAATATCACAAGACTGATTTTTCTAAGGTTTTATGGACTGATAAAATGAGAGTGAGTCTTGATGGGCCAGATGTATGGGCCCGTGGCTGGATTGGTAAAGGGCAGAGAGCTCCAGTCCGACTCAGACGCCAGCAAGGTGGAGGTGGGGTACTGGTTTGGGCTGGTATCATCAAAGATGAGCTTGTGGGGCCTTTTCGGGTTGAGGATGGAGTCAAGCTCAACTCCCAGTCCTACTGCCATTTTCTGGAAGACACCTTCTTCAAGCAGTGGTACAGGAAGAAGTCTGCATCCTTCAAGAAAAACATGATTTTCATGCAGGACAATGCTCCATCACACGCGTCCAAGTACTCCACAGCGTGGCTGGCAAAAAAGGGTATAAAAGAAGAAAATCTAATGACATGGCCTCCTTGTTCACCTGATCTGAACCCCATTGAGAACCTGTGGTCCATCATCAAATGTGAGATTTACAAGGAGGGAAAACAGTACACCTCTCTGAACAGTGTCTGGGAGGCTGTGGTTGCTGCGGCACGCAATGTTGATGGTGAACAGATCAAAACACTGACAGAATCCATGGATGGCAGGCTTTTGAGTGTCCTTGCAAAGAAAGGTGGCTATATTGGTCACTGATTTGTTTTTGTTTTGTTTTTGAATGTCAGAAATGTATATTTGTGAATGTTGAGATGTTATATTGGTTTCACTGGTAAAAATAAATAATTGAAGTGGGTATATATTTGTTTTTTGTTAAGTTGCCTAATAATTATGCACAGTAATAGTCACCTGCACACACAGATATCCCCCTAAAATAGCTAAAACTAAAAACAAACTAAAAACTACTTCCAAAAATATTCAGCTTTGATATTAATGAGTTTTTTGGGTTCATTGAGAACATGGTTGTTGTTCAATAATAAAATTAATCCTCAAAAATACAACTTGCCTAATAATTCTGCACTCCCTGTATAGCGCATTTTAGTCTCATGGAGGTTCAGCATGGTGGCGTTATGATAAAGAGTTCCGCCGACGTTTAGCGCTACATCTAGAAATTGGATGTGTTTGTAATGCAACAGGCACTCTATCACCCGGAACTGTTGAAATACTTCAATTTAGTACAATAGATTGTGAGTTGAAACATATATCTGTTAATAAAGCATTTATATTAAAAACATGTATATTAATAAACATCTAATGCATATCTACCATATGAGGCTTATCTCATCAATATTGGGTATATCCCAAAAGACACCTTCCAATAAGGGCTGCGTCGGTGGGGGCAGCAAATAGGTCTATTTGGATATAGCAAATATATTCACAGTGAGCATCAAACGGATATAGAAGAGTTGTAAACAGGTATCAGGAAAAAGTAAACAAAAACAATAAAAAATATATATATTATATAAAATAGTTTAAATGGGACTACAAGGTTATGTGGTCCTGCAAACTCCTGGGAACATAAGATGTTGGTAAAGTTCAGTTATTCTATTGTACCCCAATAGTCCTCCTTTGTATGGAGGTTATATCCAGCCACTAATGTGTAACTGCGGGAGATAGGGTGAATCAAGTTGTCTGATGTTCAAGGCAATATGGGGTTAATTAGTCTGCTAAATCTTCTGTGATCCAATGTGTCTTAATGGATCTGTTTCAATATTAGCAGTTAAATACCTTCAATTTGTCAATATCATTTGATCTGGTGTATGATTCAACAAATGTTCCTCCTTGTCCCGCAAGGTTTAGGAGTTAGTATGAGTTTACCATAACCTCGGCGTCTTCCTCTACCGTCAGGGATCGGCGTGCTGTGGCTGTATTCGCTGTCTAAGCCAGAGGCTTGTCTCACAGTCTGCGAGTCATTTCCGAGTAGCAGGTCACGTGTAATTCGGCGGGTCACGTGGCGTCCCACGTGATCGATTTGTATACCGGAATTCAAATTCTTTCAGCGCGCTATTACCAGCTTGTATGTGCTTGGTCACAATGTTTGCATTAGGTAGTACGGTTCCTCAGGGATAACGCAACCGGCCAGACGTGTTTCGAAGCTGCCTGCTTCTTCATCAGTGGCTCTTAACATTATCCCAGATGGATGCGTCTTTTTATATCCCCGTTGGGGGTGTGGCCAAATTCCCAATTGGAGTTAGATAAAAGGTGGACCGGATTCCCATATTCTTTATTCTGTACATAATGGACATATCTTTAAATGCTTTCAACATTGGTGACAATAATGACAAAATATGAGGAACAAAGTGTAGGTCAATAAACTATGTGGGAAAAAAATTGTATTCTCCATGTATATTCAATGTGCTATATTTTTAGTGAATAAGGAATATGGGAATCCAGTCCACCTTTTATCTAACTCCAATTGGGAATTTGGCCACACCCCCAACGGGGATAAAAAAGACGCATCCATCTGGGATAATGTTAAGAGCCACTGATGAAGAAGCAGGCAGCTTCGAAATGCGTCTAGCCGATTGCGTTATCCCTGAGGAACCGTACCACCTAATGCAAACATTGTGACCAAGCACATACAAGCTGGTAATAGCGTGCTAAAAGAATTCAAATTCCGGCATACAAACCGATCACATGGGACGCAACATGACCCGCCGAATTACACGTGACCTGCTACGCGGAAGTGACTCCCAGACTGCGAGTCAAGCCTCTGGCTTAGACAGCGAATACAGCCACATCACGCCGATCCATCAAGATAGAGGAAGACGCCGAGGATACGGTAAACTCATACTAGCACCTAAACCTTGCGGGACAAGGAGGAACATTTGTTGAATCATACACCAGATCAAATGATATTGACAAATTGAAGGTATTTAACTGCTAATATTGAAACAGATCTATTAAAACACATTGGATCACAGGAGATTTAGCAGACTAATTAACCCCATATTGCCTTGAACATCAGACAACTTGATTCACCCTATCTCCCGCAGTTACACATTAGTGGCTGGATATAACCTCCATACAAAGGAGGACTATTGGGGTACAATAGAATAACTGAACTTTATCAACATCTTATGTTCACAGGAGTTTGCAAGACCACATAACCTTGTAGTCCCATTTAAACTATTTTATATTATATTTTTTAATTTTTTATTGTTGTTGTTTAAAAATCATCAACTCCCGCTGGTGGGAAAGACCCCAGTGAGCGTGTCCACGATATCCCATTGGCTAGACCGGTACCCCAATAAAGAAGCGGCGGCCCAAATTCGTTTTGGGTTTTCCTTTGTTTAGTTTTTTTATCCCCTTTATTTTTCCCGTTCACCTACGTTCTCTAGCAATTTAAAGTCGGCGTGCACCCCGATTGTGGACGGCTCGAATTATTATGACACTTGCCTGCCTATGGGTTGCTCCATCTCGTGTCATTTTTAACACCTTCCTGAAATGGGTTATTCATACCTTATCTGGATGATTTCCTTTTCGTGTCTCCGGGTAACTCTCAACAATGCCAATTCCTTCCTAACAGATTCAGTTTTTCATGTCACGGTTCGGCGTTCCTCTGAGGAAAAGACATTTGGCCCCACGACGACTATCACATTTTTAGGTATTGTAGGAATGTGCAAGGGGCCGTCACTGATGGAAGGTATGTGTCACCGAGATTCCTGGCCTCGATGAGGTAAGAGCCGGTAGATTTAAGTGTCAGCGGCAGCTAGTGCTGATTGACACTGTTTTGTTGTTAGTATGGCTGTAAAGCCGATCCAGGACGGATGTTACTGGGAGTATCCAAAGTGCTGGGTGGGTGGCTTCTCCCCACGCTCCAGGCTGGGTGTTTTTTGGTTGATATAAAACCCAGCCAGCAGTCTCAGCTGGGTGTGGTTTATCCTCCATCTGACACAGAAGCTGGGGAGTCTCTGTATTTTGGGACCTGTGAATTTGTGCCGTGCTAAAGGCCTGAGAGCCGCATGCTGGGAAACAGGTCCCTAAAGCCTGATGTGGACTGCGGATGGAAAACTGCTAACCAGATGAAGATTTTTTTCTAAGGACATTGCATGTTGTGAACAAACACCAAGACTGTGAACAGTCATTTTGTTTTTCCTTATGTGTGAATAAACACCAAACTGTTTAAGTTAAAGACTTTGTGATTGCCTCTATACTGCATCCGCTAGCCTGTCTACCAGAGCAAAACCCCACAATTGGTGTCGGATGTGGGCAAACGCAGTGAGGCAGGCCTGAAGGCTGAAAAGTTTTTTCGTTTTTCCCGGGCACAAGTGCATGTCCTACATTAAGCCAGCAAGGTTACGACCCGTGTCCCCTGACAAAATGGAGGCAGTCGTGAAGGCCCTCGTGGAGGCTAACTTGCAGCAGCGGGAGGCTAACAAGCAGCAGCAGGAAACTAACCAGCTGCTATTACAACATGTCATGGCGTTGCAAACGGCCGGAGCATCCCAGAATGTCCACGATGTCTGGAAAACTGTCTGTGTGGCGATCCCTAAGATGTCCCCCTCGGATGACGTCGAGACCTATATGGCGATGTTCGAAAAGGTGTCCGTGAGGGATAAGTTACCCCTATACCAGTGGGCTGAGGTCGTCGCTCTGTTCCTGGCATCTGGGCCCCAGCAAGTGTTTTTTTATCTTCCCGATGATCAAGCGGCTGACTACCCGACCGTAAAAGGTGAGATCCTGGCGAGACTGTGGGTGAATGTATTGGTCCGGGCTCAGCGGGTGCACCAGTGGGAATTTAACTCAGATGAAACCGTCAGACCACAATATTATGACCTGCTACACCGGTTGCAGAAATGGCTGCAACCTAACATATTGACTCCCATTGCTATGCTGGACCGTCTGTTGGCGGATGTATTTTGGAGGGCTTTGCAGTACCCTCTCCAGCACTGGATTGGCCAGGTGTCTCCTGGTAATGCTTTAGAGATGGTCAACCTGGTGCAGAGCTACGAGGACACCAGAAATCTGCAGGTGGGTTCTTTTGGGAGGGGGCTCGTCAAACCCCGGAAATCTCCACCCCAGACCCGACGGCCTTTGCCAGCCAAACCCGCCCGGGACGCATCCCCTGCAGACCCAGCCCCGGTGGTTTGCTGGCTGTGCCACGAGCCTGGACACATAAGGGTCGACTGTCCCCATCTGGGTGAACCCATGGATACCAACTATGGCTACCGCCACTCATTGTATGCCAAGCTGTGTGCCACAGGTACCTTCAAGACTGTAAACAATAGCCACCTGTGCCAGGTGGAAGTAGGGGACACTCTGGCGGTGGCACTGCTGGATGTAGGGAGCCTGGTGTCCCTGGTAAGAGCTGCCCTTGTGCGGCCCGTCGAGTATACTGGCCGAAGGGTCAGCGTTGTGTGCATTAATGGGGACTTAAAGGACTATCCCACCGCCCTGGTCTCTATATCAACGGTGGCCGGGAAGTGGACTCATGAGGTGGGCATCGCCACAAAATACCCGTGAGACAGATGTGACACTAGCAGAGTGGCCCGGCTCAGGGGGGAGACCAGAACCCTGGGGACCTGAGTCCGAAGGGCCAGCGGTAGGGGTGACCGCCACTTCGGTGGAAGAGGGGGAGACAACCCTGCTAAGTGTGATGGTGGGAGACATGGAGGACTTGCAGCCAGGTCCGGAGATAGATAATTTTGGTACTGCACAACATCAGGACCCAACCCTATCCCGAGCCTGGGAAAATGTATTAATAATAGATGGGGAACCACAACAACCGGGGGTAGAGGCGGTGTTTCCCGGTTTTGTGGTTTATCAAGAGATGTTGTATCGAGTAAACCAGCTGCGAGGTGAATCCATTGAACAGTTGGTGGTGCCCAAGGCTTATTTCAAACTCGTGTTAGAGTTAGCCCACCAGCATGTTCTTGGGGGTCATCTGGGAATGCAAAAAACGCAGGATCGTATTCTACAGTGGTTTTACTGGCCCAGTGTGTTAAGAAAGGTAGAAGAATATTGTAAGTCTTTCCCAGCCTGCCAGATAACTAGCCTCCAGTCACATTTCCGTAGTCCCCTGATACCCCTCCCGATTATCCAGTTCGAGCGAATCGCTATGGATCTCGTAGGCCCGGTACCGAAGTCTGCTAGAGGACACCAACACATCTTGGTTGTCCTCGACTATGCCACTAGTTACCCGGAGGCGGTGCCACTGCGGCATACATCAGCCAAACTCATAGCTAAGGAGTTAATGAAGATGTTTTCTCACGTGGGTCTGCCTAAGGAGGTTCTGACTGACCAAGGGACCCCGTTTATGTCCACGGTCATGAGGGAACTCTGTAAATTGCTCCACATAAAACAGCTACGGACGTCCTTGTATCATTCGCAAATGGATGGCCTGGTAGAGTGGTTTAATCAATTATTTAAAAATATGCTAAAAAGAGTGGTCTCTAAGGAATGGCAGGGACTGGACCTTCTTCTGCCCTATCTCATGTTCGCAGTGCAAGAGGTGCTCCAGGCCTCTACTGGGTTCTCGCCCTTTGAACTGCTATATGGCAGACACCCTTGCGGTCTGTTGGACGTAGCCAAAGAGGCGTGGAAACAACAACCCACACTGCACAGAAGTGTTGTTGAGTATGTTACCCAGATGCAAGGACGGATGGAAACAGTTTTACCTCTGGTTAGGGAGCATATGGAGGCAGCGCAGCGAGCCCAGAGTAGGATCTATAATCGGCAGGCTCGGGTCCTGACCTTTAACCCGGGTGATCGGGTATTGGTTCTGGTATCAACCTAGACAGTAAGTTCCTAGCTAGGTGGCAGGGGCCCTACGAGGTGCTGGAAAAAATTGGAGAGGTAGATTACAAGGTACACCAGCCAGGAAGAGGAAAGCCGGAGCAGGTGTACCATGTAAATCTGCTCAAACCCTGGAAATATAGGGAAACCTGTACTTAAGATAGCCTGCGACCAGGGTTCCTAGGGGAAGCGGTTTCGGCCCCTCTGTCTTAAGCAAGGGAAGCGGCTGCCACAGTGAAAATTGCTGACAGCCTCTCCTCTAAACAGGCTCAGGAAGCCAGGGAGTTCATTAGTTGGAACACGGATGTGTTCTCGGGCCTCCCTGGACACACTTCCATAGTCCGACATGACATTATTACTGAGTCTCAGGAAAAAGTCCGGTTAAAACCATACCAGGTACCCGAGGCTCGGCAACAAGCCATCGCGGAGGAAGTGTAGCTAGCGCTCCAGCTAGGTGTCATCGAGGAGTCAAAAAGTGAATGGGCCAGTCCGATAGTCTTAATACCCAAGCCGGTACATTGCGGTTCTGTAACGAGTTCCGCAAACTGAATGAGGTGTCCAAGTTTGACGCATATCCCATGCCCCGAGTGGATGAGCTTATTGAGAAGTTGGGCCAAGCCCGGTATTTTTCTGTGTTGGACCTCACCAAAGGGTACTGGCAGGTACCGTTGACAGAGGCTGCCAAGGAAAAAACGGCTTTTATCACGCCAGAGGGGCTGTATCAGTACAAGGTATTACCCTTTGGTCTACCTGGCGCTCCCGCCACGTTTCAAAGGCTAATGGACATTGTACTCCATCAACATCGTTGGTATGCTTCGGCGTACCTGGATGATATCGTTATCCACAGCACCGACTGGGAAAGTCACCTACCTAAAGTACAGGCTCTAGTGGACTCCCTTAGGAAGGCTGGCTTAACCACTAAGGCTACTTTCATACTCGCGTTTTGTGCGGATCCGTCATGAATGGATCCATTCAGAAAATACGACCGTCTGCATCTGTTCAGAACGGATCTGTTTGTATTATCGGTAACATAGCCAAGACGTTTTCTATTGTGCCAGATTGTGTCATACATTGTGCATATTGACTTACATTGTGTACCAGGACAGATCAGTTTGGCTCAGTTTCATCAGACGGACAGAAAAACTCTGCAAGCAGCGTTTTGGTGTTCGTCTCTGCAGTGTCCCACTACGTGACCGTGGGCACCGCAAACGTGTTTTAATTATGTTATAATGTCATGTAATATGCCTGCATTTTGTACTTCATCTCCTGTCATATTCTCCCATGTCACAATGTGATTCTACATGCAAGGATCCTTTACACAGGCCTAGTCAGGGTGCACTACACTTGTTTCTCCACAAGATGGAGCAGTGTCAGTTTATATATAGCTTAGCTCAGACCTAGTTTAGGCAGATGAGTTCAGATCAATCCAGTTGAGAGTTCAGTTCAGCCCAGTTCTCTCATGAGCTTAGTCAGAAAGCAGCAGCAAAGTAGCTGTATAGCTGGAGGGAGGCCTATTCACAGCCTCTCTGCTCTGCCCCTGTCGGCTCCACAGTCCAGGGTTAAAGCCTGCAACTATTCTACCTAGAGATGAGCAATCCACTCCTATAGATCGCTCCTCCGGGGTGACCAAAGCCGAGTATCTAAGGGATTACTACAGTTTATTCAAGACAAAGGTTTAGCAAGAGAGCCATTACTTGAGGGCTTACTGGGCACCTTTGTATCAGGTGTAGGAGACAGCATAAGGCATCCACACCTCCAGTTCAAACTCTGAGGACAGTTTAGGCCAACTGTCAGAACAACATTGGAATAGAAGTTCCAGGATTTAAAAAAGCACCTTCAACCAAGGTTAGAATAAGGCCGGAGTTTTGACCAGTGTAAGACTTTCATATTATTATAAGCCTAGTCTGAAGCAGTAGCTTTCTTATTCAATACAAGAGCCTGTTTTTCACTGAGGACTTGCATTTCCCTTTCCCCATATGCATGGGAGATTGTGCTTAATGCCTGGCTGTATCAAGAGACTGTTTAATACTTTGGATGTACTGTTATCAGTAGCAACGTTCAGTAAAGTTCCACCCTAGATTTCATCCTTCTTGTCTCAGTCTCAAGTTCCTCAATTAACACTACAGTAAATGGTTGTACCTACATACAAAAGGTACTGGCGTCACGACTACAAGGGCCCTTGCCATAGGCACATTAATACAGACCATCAAGGGCACCTCGAACCACCATCTGGCCTGTTTCCCTTACACCAGAGTGTGCCCCAGAGAATCCTTGTGCCGTTCTCCTCTTCACTTATGCGAGCCTGCCCAGGGACGACGTAACCGTGAGTAATCAGAACTGTATTTTCCTCGGCCCACCTATTGCTCACACCGTGACCTCACGCATAGTTCCTCTGTTAGGTCTGGCATACCGCATCTCCAAAGCAGAATGGAGACTGAACTAATGCAAACTGATGCATTATGAGCAGATCCTTTTCCATTCAGAATGCATTAGAATGCAAACTGATACGTTTTGGACTGCTTTTTAGAGCCCTGAACAAATCTCACAAACGGAAAGCCAAAACACGAGTGTGATAGTAGACTAACCCAAAAAAGTGCGCTATAGGCTTATAAGAGATCAAGTACCTGGGGTATGTATTTGGCCCTGACCTGTCACTACTCGGCAAGTAAAGTCGTTCCTGGGTATGGTGGGGTACTATATGAGTTTTTTCCCCAGTTTTGCTACAGTCACCGCACCATAGACAGGCTTTTTGAAGAGACGCAAGTCAGTGACGGTTCAGTGGAATGAGCAGGCGGAAAAGGCTTTCTCCGCTTTGAAGTCTCCCCTGTGTGGGTCCCCAATATTGGTGACAGCAAGTGTATGAGCCAAGCCAAAGAGATAAATACTCGAGTCACCAGATGGCTCTTATCTTTACAAAGCTTCAAGTATTCCGTGGAACATAGGGCAGGCAGGTGCCCTGTCCCGGGTACACTGTCTGGAAGGTGTTCACCCCATCAGGGTTGAACAAAGGGGGAGGTATGTAGGAAAGTGCAAGAGGCCGTCATTGATGGAAGGTATGTATCACCGAGATTCCTGGCCTCGGTGAGGTAAGAGCCGGTAGTTTTAAGTGTCAGCGGCAGCTAGTGCTGATTGACACCGTTTTGTTGTTAGTATAGCTGTAAAGCCGATCTGGGCCGGCTCTTACTGGGAGTAGCCATAGTGCTGGGTGGGTGGCTGTTCCCCACGCTCCAGGTCGGGTCTTTTTTGGCCTATATAAAACACAGGCAGCAGTCTCAGCTGGGTGTGGTTTATCCTCCATCTGACAGAGAAGCTGGGGAGTCTCTGTATTTTTAGACCTGTGAACTTGTGCCGTGCTAAAGGGCTGAGAGCCGCATGCCGGGAAACAGGCCCCTAAAGCCTGCTGTGGACTGTGGATGGAAAACTGCTAACCAGGTTAAGATTTTGTTCTATGGACATTGCATGGTGTGAACAAACACCAAGACTGTGAACAGTCATTTTGTTTTTCCTTATGTGTGAATAAACACTGAACTGTTTAAGTTAAAGACTTTGTGATTGCCTCTATACTGCGCCTGCTAGTCTGTCTACCAAAGCAAAACCCCACAGTATAGAAATAGATACCAGCATGATGGTTTTCCGTCTTCCCAAGGAGAAGTTGCAAAAACTGTCTGTTTTGATAGAAGCTTTCGGTTCTGTCCAATCAGTCACATTACGTCAAATGCAGACCCTACTTGGCCTATTATTAACATGTTTTTTAATGTTTTAAGATAGTAATAGGATCTCTCATCAATTATATTCTCTCTCTAATCAAGCTAGGACCCTTTTAAAATATACCTTTATTATTTATCTTTAAAATATATGCCCCATATTGGTGGCCGATACCATACAAAAGTGCAGACCTCAGGCCTGCTACTTATTCCTACGCATATAGCATCCACCACATTTGTAACATACAAACAATACACAATATACAATTAGTAGGATGGAAGGTCGTCGGCTAGTATCCTTATATAAGGGGAGTCTTTCCCTAACACAGTCCTCCTCTAGCCTTTGCCCAGGGATCACCCTTAAAGGTAGGGTTTCCCTGTCCACGTGCCTTCCCTACTTTCCCTAACAGTGATAGTAATGTGAACAATTAACATATAGTAAAAAATGATACTGCCGCAACAGAGATGGTCGTTGCCTAAAAGTCAGGTAACAATAAAGTACCCCACAACACAATATACCAACGCGTTTCGCCCACTCAAGGGCTCCTCAGGGAGTCTCGGTTCCAATGATACATACAATAGCACTTGTTACAGTGTCTACATGGATAAATAGGTAGATACATTCACCATATGGTACATTATACCATTTGTCGTCCTGAAAGGATACTGCGGACGTCACAAATAATAGTAATGAGACAGACCTTATAAGATGCAAACTGGGCGTCTCGCTAGCTCCTATTTTGATAACGGAGATGCTTCCTGTAATCCAAAAGATACAATAAAGATAGGTCCCAGATGCAAAAAAGACAGGAAAGCCCTTTACTCAGAGGGCATACTGTTCGCTTCCACATGCAGAGACATTCAGGTAATCCTACTGGTCACTCCCAGCTCCTGTCATGACTGCCTCCTCCCAGGGACTCGATGTGGCAGTGGCATGGAAGGGGAAATTTTCTCTTTAAAAATGCGCGCTCCACGGACCCCTCCGGCCCGTGGAACGCACGGCGCAGCCTCACTTCTGGTACGGTGGAACGCAAGCGTCACTTCCGGTTCCACAGATCGCTCATATATCAGCCTCCAGCGGTTTCTATGGGTAGGTAAGGATGCTGGCGCTCCCAGAAGCTGTGCAGCAACCAATTTTAACCCCTAGCAAGCCTCCTATATGGGAGAGGACGGTGGCAATGTAATGCTATAGTTTTTTATTCCCTAAAATAAAGGGGGACAATAAGAGATTCTGGTACCTTTAGGTAAAGATCCAAACTCAACATTAAGTCACAGTAGTGACCCTGATGACATCACCTTGTGTTTATTTGAGTGCTTCTCGCACTCATGACCACTTTTTGAACTGTCAGAAAAATATATCAACAGAAACTAGAGGGGGTTGTTTCTCTCCTTAAGGAGATCTTTGTGTCAGATAATTACAACTGTATCCACATATTTTTTCTCTTTTTTCTCCATGCTGTCTAGATCAGTGTCATTCATCAAAAAACAATCCCATCCCGTCGTCAGAATTTTTTTTCCCTTTCCAACAGTGAGATGGGTACATTACATTGTCTTATACTACTCAATGAAACATGAAAAATATAGTCTCTCATTCAGGCCTATGGGTGCTTGTGGTTTGCATCTTTAAATCCATTCTGCCTCCCTTTGGAGGATTTTTTTATTCCAGTCTCCTTTTCTAGGGGACATAGGAGCCACAAAATGGGATATCTTTAAAAACATCCTAAAATCTCATTGTGATAGGTACATACCGTATGGGAATAAAAGGTTAAGGAACAAAAAGAAACCAATGTGGATAAACAGAACTGTAAAGAAAGCAATAAATGACAAAAAGAAAGCATATAAAACACTAAAACAGGAGGGTGGCATGGAAGCACTGAAAAAAACAGAACATGTAAAAAACAAATAAAAGCGGCCAAACTAGAGACCGAGAGATTAATTGCCAAAGAGAGTAAAACTAACCCTAAAATGTTCTTCAATTATATAAATGTTAAAAAGTATAAATCTGAAGGTGTCGGCCCTTTAAAGAGTAATGAGGGGGGATTCGCAGAGAGCGACGAGGAGAAAGCAAAGCTGTTAAATATTTTTTTCTCCAGTGTATTCACTGAGGAATATAAACTGTCAGATAAAATGCTGAATGTTGAAATAAATTCCCCATTAAAAGTGTCCGGTCTGACCCAGGAAGAAGTACAACAGCGACTTAAAAATATCAAAATAGACAAATCGCCAGGACCGGATGGCATACACCCCCGTATCCTAAGGGAATTAAGTAATGTCATAGCCAGACCCTTATTTCTGATATTTGTGGACTCTATACTGACAGGGAATGTTCCTGTCACGAGGGTGTCGAGGACCACGCCTGACTCCGTTATACCCGGGGTCAGGAAGTCACAGCGGTTGGCTGCACGCTCTATTTAAGATAGGGCTGTTTTCCTTATGGTAGCTTTCTGGGTTTGCTTAGCAAACCCTTTTGGCTCACTCAGGGATCCGTAGCTCCTTCTCCTCAGCTGTTCCTTGTCCAGCACTCCCAGACCTCCTTATATTTCTCTCTCACACTTCTCTGGTTGCCAGAGATAGAGCTTCCTGCCTGGACATCTATTCTGACCTTCTGGAGCTGTGTTGCTGCGTTCGCTGGTAGTTGGTCCAGTACGCTACCCTCCAGATCCCTGTTGGACCTTTTTGGTTTATTGTGGTCGCCCACCTGGGTGTATGTGTTTGTATGTTTTGTCTGTCCTCTCCCTGGTGTTTCCCTCTTAGTGATAGTGGTGTGGACTAGCGATCCCACCGGCCTGTTCACTATCCAGGGCTCATATTAGGGAAAGCCAGGGTTTAGGCACGTGATCGCCGCACGGGTGAGGAACCGTCTAGGGACGTCAGGGCAGTCAGGTGCCAGCCGCAAGGTGAGTTAGGGGTCACCACCTTTCCCTCTCCCTTGGGCAGGGCTTTCCCTGTTTTCCTCCCTGTGCGTGACGTCGGTCATTACATTATCTCTGGCCATTATTTTGTGTAGGTAAAAAAAAAAAAAAAAAAAAAAAAAAAAAATTTTTTTTTTTACCTACTTAGAATCCAGTATGGATCAAATTGCTGCTCTGTCCAAACAATTTCATGACCTGTCTTTGGAGGTGGTAGGATTGAAGGCGTCGGTCCTCCAGCAACAGCAGCAATTACAACTGACTGCAAGCCCAGCGGTTGCTACTGGTAACCAGGTTGTTGCGGAACCCAAGGTCCCTCTCCCTGACAGATTTTCTGGGGGAAGGGACAAGTTTTTGACATTCCGTGAGGCCTGTAAGTTATATTTTAAACTGCGCCCTTACTCCTCTGGTAATGAAGATCAGCGGGTGGGGGTTGTTATTTCCCTGCTGCAGGGGGATCCGCAGTCCTGGGCGTTCTCTTTACCTACTGATTCCCAGGCTCTTCGGTCAGTGGATGAGTTTTTCGGGGCCTTGGGTCTCATATATGATGACCCTGACCGAGTCGCCCTGGCTGAATCAAGATTACGGAGACTCTTACAAGGAGAGCGGCCGGTAGAGGAGTATTGCTCTGAATTCCGTAGGTGGGCTACAGATACCCAATGGAACGACCCGGCTCTCAGGAGTCAGTTCTGCTCTGGGTTATCCGAAAGGGTTAAGGATGCGCTTGCATTATATGAGACCCCCTTTTCCCTTGATGCGGTTATGTCCCTTTCTATCCGAATAGATAGACGCCTTAGGGTCAGGTTGAAAAAACCGGAGCAATTGGTAACCCCTCCCAAGCAGCAGTTAGTCTGTACGGACTTAGACGAGCCTATGCAGCTAGGAGGAACTACTCGTCAGGTCCGTCCTCCTGAGGCTCGCCGTAGGCGTGGGGTTTGTTTTTTTTGTGGGGAGAGGGGTCATTTCATTAATGTCTGTCCTTCTTTCCTCAGAAACAAAAGACCGTCGGAAAAACTACTAACCCCAGGCTGTGTGGAGGATGTCAGCTGGGGGGTATACGTTTCCTCCATACGTACATCGCAATTTGTGTTGCCAGCGGTTATTATTTTTGGTGATAAGATGGAGACTATTTCTTTCTTTCTAGACAGTGGAGCAGGGGTAAATTTGATAGATGCCCATTTTGCCCGCACTTTGGGTTTGTCTCTCTGTACTTTACAGAGACCCATTCCCATATTCGCTATTGATTCTGCTCCCCTGTCTCAGAGAAACCTCACGCACATTGTTCATAATTTACACCTTCGGGTAGGGGACCACCATAACGAGATGCTTTCAGGTTATGTTCTGGAGGGGCTTCCCACTCCGGTAGTGCTGGGTCTTCCCTGGTTGGTAGCGCACAATCCAGTGGTGGATTGGCAGGCCAGGGAGATATTGGAGTGGAGTGAGCAGTGCAGAGAAAATTGCTTAAATAGCAATTGCTTAGTCGCCTCCATAACTACCCTACCTACATTTATTTCGGACTTTGAGGATGTTTTTTCTGAAAAGGGTTGTCAGAAGTTACCAGATCATCGTCCTTATGATTGCCCGGTTAACCTTATTCCCGGCGCAAAATTACCCAAGACCAGGTTATATAATCTTTCGGGTCCAGAGAGACAAGCCATGAAAGATTATATCTCTGAGAGCTTGGCTAAGGGACACATCAGACCCTCTTCTTCACCCGTGACTGCAGGGTTTTTCTTCGTTAAAAAGAAAGATGGGGGCCTGCGTCCTTGCTTAGATTTTTGCGAATTAAATCAGATAACCATCCGAGACCCATACCCTCTTCCTCTCATTCCTGACCTGTTTAATCAGATTGCGGGTGCTAGGTGGTTCTCCAAACTTGATCTTAGGGGTGCCTACAATCTGATTCGTATTAAGGAGGGGGATGAGTGGAAGACAGCGTTTAACACCCCTGAGGGGCATTATGAAAATCTAGTTATGCCTTTCGGTCTGACCAATGCTCCTGCCGTCTTTCAACATTTCGTTAATGACATTTTTAGTCATCTAATCGGCAGGTTTGTGGTAATATACCTAGATGATATTTTAATTTATTCGTCTGATCTGAAAACACATGAGGTGCATGTCAGACAAGTACTGCAGGTCCTACGGACGAATGAATTATATGCTAAAATTGAAAAATGTGTCTTCGCCGTTCAGGAGATACAATTCCTGGGTTATTTTTTATCTGCGTCAGGTTTCCGTATGGATCCTAGGAAGGTCCAGGCAATTTTAGATTGGGATCTTCCTGAGAACCTCAAAGCACTACAACGGTTCTTGGGCTTCGCGAATTTCTATAGGAAATTCATTAAAAATTATTCACTTATTGTAAAACCGCTTACTGACATGACTAGGAAGGGGACTGATTTTTCTAAATGGTCTGACGCCGCTAAAGTTGCTTTTTCCTCTCTAAAAGAGAGGTTTACCTCAGCACCTGTACTGGTCCAACCTGATGTCTCTCAGCCTTTTATTGTTGAAGTCGATGCGTCAGAGGTGGGAGTGGGGGCGGTGCTGTCTCAGGGTCCGTCTCCTGGCAAATGGCGTCCTTGTGCTTTCTTTTCTAAAAAACTATCTGCAGCAGAAAAGAACTACGATATTGGCAATAGGGAACTATTAGCTATTAAACTTGCGTTTGAGGAGTGGCGTCATTTCTTAGAGGGGGCAGTCCACCCCGTCACTGTGATTACGGACCACAAAAATCTTCTGTACCTCGAATCAGCTAAGCGTCTCACCCCTAGACAGGCTAGGTGGTCGCTATTTTTTACCAGGTTTAACTTTGTGATTACCTATCGTCCTGGGGCAAAGAACACCAAGTCTGATGCACTATCTCGTTGTTTCCCTGGAGGGGGTAATGTGAGTGATCCGGTACCCATTCTTCAAAGAGGACTCTGTTTTGGAGGGGAAGGTGTTAGAGGCCCAGGGGGACGCCCCGGTCTCTTGCCCCTCAGAGAAATTGTTTGTACCGTTGAACTTACGTTTCGAATTATTAAAGGAACATCATAATTCGGCACTTGCTGGGCACCCGGGTAGTAAAGCAACCCTGGAACTATTGTCTCGTCGTTTTTGGTGGCCAAGGTTGCGTCAGGATGTATTGGATTTTGTGTCTTCTTGTTCTACCTGTGCGCGCGCAAAAGTTTCACATACACGTCCTGCAGGGTCTCTATTACCACTCGTCATTCCCAATAGACCGTGGACACATCTGTCAATGGATTTTATCACTGACTTACCTTTGTCTGCGGGTAAAACAGTTATTTTGGTAGTAGTGGACAGGTTTAGCAAAATGGTACACTTCATTGCGTTACCCGCACTACCTAATGCTAAGACTCTTGCTCAGGTATTCGTCAGTGAAATCGTGAAGCTTCACGGGGTCCCCTCCGATGTTGTTTCGGATCGGGGTACCCAGTTTATTTCTACATTTTGGAAAGCTTTTTGTTCCCGTTTGGGGGTACACTTGTCCTTTTCCTCTGCTTTCCATCCTCAGTCGAATGGACAGACTGAGCGTACCAACCAAAACCTTGAGACATATCTAAGATGTTTTGTGTCTGAAAACCAAGAGTTGTGGTCATCATATTTACCGTTAGCTGAGTTTGCCATAAATAATCGTCGTCAGGAATCCACTGGCAAGTCACCATTTCTTGGTGCATATGGTTTTCATCCCCAATTCTGTACTTTCAAAGAGGGGAGGTCTTCTGGGGTTCCCGAAGAGGAACGGTTTTCGTCATCTCTTTCATCGGTATGGCAGAAGGTGCAAGCTAACTTGAAAAATATGGGAGGTAAATACAAATGCATGGCTGATAAGAGACGGTCGCCAGGTCCGGACCTAGGAGTGAATGACTATGTGTGGTTGTCTACTAGGAATATTAAATTGAAGGTTCCCTCTTGGAAACTGGGTCCTAGGTTTATTGGCCCTTACAAAATTGTAGCCATCTTCAACCCCGTGGCTTTTCGCCTGGAGTTACCTCAGACTTTTAAAATTCATAATGTTTTTCATAAGTCGTTACTCAAAAAATATGTTCCACCTCTAGAACCATCACCGCTGCCACCCCCTCCTGTTGTCGTGGATGGTAACCTAGAATTTCAGATATCCAAAATTGTTAATTCTCGTCGGGTCCGCCGCTCTCTTCAATATCTGGTGCATTGGAGAGGTTACGGTCCCGAGGAAAGAATGTGGGTTCCTGCGTCTGAGGTAAACGCCGACAGGTTAGTTCGGGTTTTTCATGCCTCTCATCCTGAGAGACCTGGTCCTGAGTGTCCGGAGGCCCCTCGTAGAGAGGGGGGTACTGTCACGAGGGTGTCGAGGACCACGCCTGACTCCGTTATACCCGGGGTCAGGAAGTCACAGCGGTTGGCTGCACGCTCTATTTAAGATAGGACTGTTTTCCTTATGGTAGCTTTCTGGGTTTGCTTAGCAAACCCTTTTGGCTCACTCAGGGATCCGTAACTCCTTCTCCTCAGCTGTTCCTTGTCCAGCACTCCCAGACCTCCTTATATTTCTCTCTCACACTTCTCTGGTTGCCAGAGATAGAGCTTCCTGCCTGGACATCTATTCTGACCTTCTGGAGCTGTGTTGCTGCGTTCGCTGGTAGTTGGTCCAGTACGCTACCCTCCAGATCCCTGTTGGACCTTTTTGGTTTATTGTGGTCGCCCACCTGGGTGTATGTGTTTGTATGTTTTGTCTGTCCTCTCCCTGGTGTTTCCCTCTTAGTGATAGTGGTGTGGACTAGCGATCCCACCGGCCTGTTCACTATCCAGGGCTCATATTAGGGAAAGCCAGGGTTTAGGCACGTGATTGCCGCACGGGTGAGGAACCCGTCTAGGGACGTCAGGGCAGTCAGGTGCCAGCCGCAAGGTGAGTTAGGGGTCACCACCTTTCCCTCTCCCTTGGGCAGGGCTTTCCCTGTTTTCCTCCCTGTGCGTGACGTCGGTCATTACAGTTCCACAGGATTGGCGCATGGCAAATGTGGTGCCAATATTCAAAAAGGGTCCAAAAACAGAGCCTGGAAACTATAGGCCGGTAAGTTTAACATCTGTTGTGGGTAAACTGTTTGAAGGTTTTCTGAGAGATGCTATCTTAGAGCATCTTAACGGAAATAAGCAAATAACGCCATATCAGCATGGCTTCGTGAGGGATCGGTCATGTCAAACTAATTTAATCCGTTTCTATGAGGAGGTAAGTTCTAGACTTGACAGCGGCGAATCAATGGATGTCGTGTATCTGGACTTCTCCAAAGCATTTGACACTGTACCACATAAAAGGTTAGTATATAAAATGAGAATGCTCGGACTGGGAGAAAACGTCTGTAAGTGGGTAAGTAACTGGCTCAATGATAGAAAACAGAGGGTGGTTATTAACGGTACATACTCAGATTGGGTCACTGTCACTAGTGGAGTACCTCAGGGGTCAGTATTGGGCCGTATTCTCTTCAATATATTTATTAATGATCTTGTAGAAGGAATGCATAGTAAAATATCAATTTTCGCAGATGACACTAAACTGTGTAAAGTAATTAACACTGAAGAGGACAGTATACTACTACAGAGGGATCTGGATAGATTGGAGGCTTGGGCAGATACGTGGCAGATGAGGTTTAACACTGACAAATGTAAGGTTATGCACATGGGAAGAAATAATGCAAGTCACCCGTACATACTAAATGGTAAAACACTCGGTAATACTGACATGGAAAAGGATCTAGGAATTTTAATAAACAGCAAACTAAGCTGCAAAAAACAGTGTCAGGCAGCTGCTGCCAAGGGCAATAAGATAATGGGTTGCATCAGAAGGGGCATAGATGCCCGTGATGAGAACATATTCCTACTACTTTACAAATCATTAGTCAGACCACACATGGAGTACTGTGTACAGTTCTGGGCTCCAGTGAACAAGGCAGACATAGCAGAGCTGGAGAGGGTCCAGAGGAGGGCAACTAAAGTAATAACTGGAATGGGGCAACTACAGTACCCTGAAAGATTATCAAAATTAGGGTTATTCACGTTAGAAAAAAGACGACTGAGGGGAGATCTATTTACTATGTATAAATATATCAGGGGTCAGTACAGAGATCTATCCCATCATCTATTTATCCCCAGAACTGTAACTGTGACGAGGGGACATCCTCTGCGTGTGGAGGAAAAAAGGTTTGTACACAAACATAGAAAAGGATTCTTTATGGTAAGAGCAGTGAGACTATGGAACTCTCTGCCTGAGGAGGTGGTGATGGTGAGTACAATAAAGGAATTCAAGAGGGGCCTGGATGTGTTTCTGGAGCGTAATAATATTACAGGCTATAGCTACTAGAGAGGGGTCGTTGATCCAGGGAGTTATTCTGATTGCCTGATTGGAGTCGGGAAGGAATTTTTTATTCCCCTAAAGTGAGGAAAATTGGCTTCTACCTCACAGGGTTTTTTTTGCCTTCCTCTGGATCAACTTGCAGGATAACAGGCCAAACTGGATGGACAAATGTCTTTTTTCGGCCTTATGTACTATGTTACTATGTTACTATGTTACATTCCAAAGCAGAGAATTTTAGAGCCTTGACGTTCCCTTCATGGAACTCGTTTACATGATCGGCGACTGGTGTGACGTTCTTCTTCACTACATCATTTAGATGTTCACAAATTCTTTTCCTAAGTTCCCTAAAAGTCTTCCCTATATAGTCTCTAGGGCAGGGACATTGACAGATACAGATCACCCCTTTTGTTCTACAATTAATAAAATCTCGAATGGTGAAGATCCTACCAGTCGCCGAGCATGTAACCGTCTTACATACAGAGATGGAGGAGCATGCCTTGCATGCTCCACACCTGAACACACCCGTAGGTCTGCGGTCCAGCCAAGTGCCTGGAGGTGCTAAAGGCACATAATGGCTACGCACCAGCCTATCCCTCAGACTTCTGCCTTTACGATACGCGATGCTTGGATAGGTCCTAAATTTTGAGATTCAAGATGGAAATCCTCCAGAGAAGAGCAATTTCTGCGCAGGTGCAGATACTGCCCTCTCGGGATGCCCCTCTTTAATGAGGGTGGATGATGGCTCTCCCACCGTAGGATAGCATTTGTTGCTGTGGATTTCCTAAACACATTGCTCGTCAGACGTTCCCCCTGCTTGTAGACTTTTACATCCAAAAAACTTGCTACCAACAACTGGACATATCAACGGAGGACCTGTCACTATTCACTAATGCAGCGGGGTCTACGGGTTTTGGAGCTATATTCGGCTGCGAGTGGTGCACTTCCCCATGGCCAGAAAGGTTGCGTGAGGCCGGTTTATACTCAAACATTACTCTCCTTGAATTTTTTTTCCCATCATTGTTGCCATTAATTTAAAAATCACCGCATATGCTTCTCGATGGACAATATGTCTATTGTATTAATAAATTGACCTCGTTGTCTCCTCCGGTTCTGGCGCTTCTCCGACATTTAGTCCTCCGCTGTTTAGAACTCAACATCTGGTTCCACGCTCGTCACATACCGGGTATCCACAATTCTGCTGCTGATGCTCTTTCCCGTTTTCGTTGACAGGAATTCCGGGACAATTTGCCGGGGGCACTCAAGGAAGGTCAGCCCTGCCCGCAGTCGCTATGGGATTTGCTGACCCTCGCATGATGGCTCTGGTGAGGGCTTCGGTAATACCAGCAACCTTGGCTGGACATGGTAAGGCGTGGGCTCAATGGTGGGCGGTGGCAGCTGATGCAGGGGTCGTGGATTTATCAGCTTCTATTATGCTTGAGAGAGCAAGGGGTTTCATCTGTTGTCGTGCAGCGCCGGCTGTCAGGAGTATCCTTTTACCTCAAGTTGTGTGGTTGGCCAGACGTTACTAAACATTTTCTCATCTGCAAAGCCATTAAGGGCTGGCATAAAGAACACGTCCGTCACGAGTGTAGACGCCCTGTGTCTTATTCCCTGTTAACGAGCCTATACAAAGTGCTTCCCACAGTTTGCTCCTTCCCCTACGAAGCCACGCTGTTTATGGCAGCTTTTTGCAGCCCTGCGGATCGGGGAGCTGGTGTCACAATCTCGCTCTCGCCCGGGTGGGCTCTGCACAGGTGACATCGTACTCACTGAATCCTCGCTACATGTATTCATAGTCCGCTCAAAAATTGATGTATTTGCGCGCGGCGCGCGGCCCCCCCTACAAAAGGTACATGGTCCAGTATGCCCTCAGGCGGCGGTGTCAGAGTTATTGTCTGCACGTGCTCAGGGTGCCCCTCTCCTTCTACACGCTGACAGTAGCCCACTTACGAGATTCCAGTTCAAATTCGTTTTCCGCCGTTGCCTTCTTGTGCTAGGCCTCCCTGCCGCTGACTATGGTACCCACTCTTTTCGGATAGGATCCGCCACAGAAGCGGTATGGGCAGGTTTGGCCGAGTCAGAGGTACAACGAATAGGCAGATGGAAGTCTGCGTGTTTTGCTTCCTATGTTCGCCCACACTTATTGCTTTGATTTCTTATTTTAGATTCTATCCAGCGTACCATATGCTTCATCGGACATTCCTACATTTTCTGAGCGGTAACCCGTCCGGGTGGCCGCAGCCTCGGCTTTCGGAACATTCAGGTCATGTGGCGAGACGTCCGTGGCCTGCGCTGGTCCCAGGTCCTCCCTGTAGTAGTTGAGCCCAGCAAATCTATTCGGTCCCCGGTTATTTTAGTCATCAATGCAGGGGGCAATGACCTTTGCTTGTTAAAAATAGCAAAGCTGATTACCTTGATTAGAGCGGATTTAGAATGGTTGCCTTCCTTCTTTCATGAGGTGGTTACAGTATGGTCCGAAATCATCCCCAGGGTTATGTGGCAAGGAGCCAGGGATTCCCAGGCGATAGAGAGGGCTAGGAGAATGGTCAATGCCCGGATCTCCCGATTTGTCCGTTCAAGGTAGGCAGTGGTAGACGATAATATGAGGCTTATGAGGCCAGATGGTGTTCACCTCAACGAGATCGGTTTGGATATCTTCTTGTCAGGTCTGCAAGATAGTGTGGAGCAGGCATTGTTGCTGTTGGGTGGTGGTCGGAGCGCCGTGTAGGGTCACACGGGCTCCTCAGTGGAGGTTGGTTAGAGTTAAATGAAGATGGAGCAGAAGGCAGACTTGCCCATGGAGGGATTCCTTGGGGCATAATGCTTCCTAATGCTCCGAGTTTTCCCAGGTTTTGATATTGCAAAGTTGCTTTTGAGTAAATAATTAATAAAGCTGTGACCGACTCTCACCCAACAAAGGTGTCCTGGTGTCCTGGTGTTTTTTTATCCTAGCTGCAAGCGTTTAAAGGCTGGGGGTCAAGGGTTATAACTTTCGCATAATGGATAACTGTGAAATCACACCATCAGAGACAATAAACAACATTCCAACCAGGGCGGGTCACGGGTGGGTAGCTGCAATGAGGTGCTGAAGAAAAGAGGGCGGTCCCCTGGCCTCCTGCACCCTTATCTTTTCTATGGCCCTAACCAAATTGCCCTAGCTTATCAAAACTGGGGGGGGGGGTGATGAGTGCAGCAAGCAGGCAATGCTATGTTACAACATCAGCCTGGATAAGCCTCCGGGCTAAACCATTAACCTAGCTGCCCGCCTCCACTTTCTTTAACCCCTTATCCGCCTAGCCCTCTCAGCAGTCCAGGACGCTTTCATTTAAACCTCGGCCTCCACTAGACTTCTGAGAATTATAATTCTTGGCAGTCAATTCCGGTATGGAGATCCTAAGCCGGATCTTAATACCGGAATTAACTACGCAAGTGTGAAACAGGCCATACTGGTATTGATGTACTGAAATATGCAGTATCAACATTTAAACTGGCTTTCAGAAAAAAAAAGTTGAGATTGTGCAGCATTTGCAGCAAAATGTATGCCGCTGGTGCTGGAGGTGCTGGCAATAGGCCTATAAAACACTTAAAAACTGTAAAAACTTTTTTTTTTAAATACTAGCTGTCTGGCTGCTTCGTGCAGGACTTTTTTTTTCAGCTAAAAAAATGGATCTCAAATGGAAATGGCTCAAACTGATGCCAAATGTGCATAAATGATACACAGGATCAATTTTTTTAAAGGATCCGTGTCATAAAATTATCTGTCCAGGCTCCAGCGTCACAATCCTCAGCTATGGCCCAGCTGCTCCAGGAGAGACACGCTGCTGTGCTATGCCCCTCAGTGACGCGACTGTAGTTACAGAGAGCAATGCTCATGCGCTGGTGGAATATGTAGTGGGCTTATATACAGCCCATCTTCCTATTACTTTCTTGCGTTTGGTTCTTGACCTATTGGAGAGTCTTGTCACTGGTCCAATCAGGTTCTGGCCCAGGGACCTGGCTCTCTATTTAAATCTTGCTGTATGAATACCATTGCCAATGATAGTCTTGTTAGGTTCCCTGTTCCTGTGTTTGCATACTGATTCCACTGTGCTTCTGACCCTGGCTTGTCTTCTGACCACTTTCTGTCTCACGTGTTTGGTACTCTGCAGCACATCTGGCTCTGATCTTGACTTATCTTCCGACCACTCTCTGTCTCTCATTTGGTACTGCTCAGCACGTCTGGTTCTGACCCATTTCCATACGACTCGACTCTGGTTTTGTGTTTGTTTGTCAGTTGGTGTTTGTCTGTCTCAGCACTTTATTAGAGTAGGGACCGTCATCTGGTTGCATTTCTGACAAGTAGAGCTTATACTGCAAGTAGGTAGGGAAAGTGTGCTGGGTTCTAGGTTAGGGCTCACTGTCATTGTCTGTCCCTATCTACAGGTGTTACAATCATGTTTTTTTTCCTGTTCTGATGGATCAGAAGAACGGAAAATGGAAAGATGATGTGAACTCTTCCTAATTGTCCCTAAATTGTCCTTGCAAGTTACAACACCTAGATTAGCTTGCATCTACAGTATAATTGCTTTCTACCAGACATATCTATGACACATGCTCTCAGATCACAAGCTAAACGCTAAATGGCATATCTGGCTTCGGAGCAAACCAAGAAACTGAAGGACCCACCAAAAGCCCCCTGATTGGCTCACAGCTTGTCTGTCAGCCTCAGAACCATTCAGGGCAAGGGTTTTATGATCCTGCATCCTTCTGGCAGTTTTTCTCCCGGACTTAGGCCTCATGCACACGGCCGTTGTTTTGGTCCGCATCCGAGCTGCAGTTTTGGCGGCTCGGATGCGGACCCATTCACTCTGTGTGCTGTCAGCATCCATTGCTCCATTCCGTGGTCCGCAAAAAATATATAACCTGTCCTATTATTTTCTGCGTTTTGCAAATTGCGGAACGCACACGGACGCCATCCGTGTTTTCCAGATCCGCGGTTTGCGGACCGCAAAACCGACAAGGGTCGTGTGCATGAGGCCTTACACTGTAAAATGGTACTGGTGCTAGCTGCGTGATTTGTTCAAAACTTCACATTCGTTTGGCAGCAGAACTGTAGTGAAATTTGCAAGAATCTGATTTGTTTAAAGTCTATTTGTTCATCTCTAATAGACACAATTTTTTTGATCACTTTTTATTAAAAAATTTTTTAGGGGTGACCAAAAATGGTAAATCGTTCCCATTTTTATTTTCATTTTTTTTCAGTTCCAGCGTTCACGACACAGGAAAAATATTTTAATAGCTCAGACATTTTTGGACATGGTCATACCTAGTATGTGTATTAATTTGTTTATTTTTATATGTACAATTGAGAACGGGGGATCATTTTTAAACTTTTTTTACATGGTCCTTTTTGATCTTCTTAGAGGACTCGAACATGCAATCTTCTGATTGCTTCTATAGATTGCAATAGAATACTATTGCAGTTTATGGAATTCTGACAGGTTACCTGTGAAGCTGTGTCTTGGGCATGGCTTTTCAGGCAGCTTGCAAAGACAGTCCTTGAAACTTTCACAAGGCCCGAGGCCACCATAGCAATTGATCGGATTCCCACAATTTTGCCACAGGGACTCTAATTGAAGGACAGAGCTATTGTGGTCCCTATGTACAGAATGTCTTGTCTATTCTGGACTGTGTCTTATCCATTCGATACTGTTATCTGTTCGGTGCTTCGTGTGTGTGTTCTGTGCCACATGTTATTTGTACTGTTTGGTGTTTTATGTTTCTTGTCAAATTGTATCTGTTCTGTACTGTTATATCTGTTTCACAGTGTATATCTCTTCTTATCAGTGTGTTCTCTTTTCCATTTCATGTTTTATCTGTTCCATACTGTGTTACCCTAAGTTCACACTTGCGCGTTTTACAGCGCGTTCGAACGCGCTGTAAAACGCATAACCGATGCAAACCAATGCTTCCATATGGGACTGGTTCACATTTTCGTGTTTTACAGCGCGTTCGAACGCGCTGAAAAACGCCCGACGTATAAACAAGTTCTTGAGCTTCTTTGGGGCGTTTTGTCGCGCGTTTGCGGCCATAGGACACTGCTGTCAATCACACAAACGCGCATAATACGCCCGTTGACTATGGACAACAACGCGCACAAAAACGCGCGACAAAAACGCGCGTTAAACGCACATATCAAATACGCTCAGGTCTGAACCCAGTGTTAAACCTGTAAACATTTATTTCTTACTGGGGTTTTTTGTTCCATACTTTTACAGTATATCTGTTGCTATCTGTGTTATCTGTTCCATACTATGTTTTAGCTGTCCCATACTATTATATCTGTTCCATATATTGCCAGTCTTTAATATAGTAATACATTATATTTTACACTAAATTAGTACAATAATTAATAAAATTAACCTCCTCGCTCTCCCCACCCCCTGTCACTAATTGCAGTGGAGCTGTTCAGTACAAAATATTAGCAAAATGCTGGGGGTTCTCCAGAAATGTGCAGCCTGTCCTAGAATGTGAATAGGACTGGTTGCCTCCTATATATTGTACTCTGGCACTTGCATATACTACATATTTGTGAGTTTTCCTGTCAGGCTGCTCAGCCATGATGGCATACCATAGTCTAATCATTACCATCTATTGTAGACCAGTGTGTAGTGAGGCCCCGCCCCCTCATACTTTCCCTAGACACCTCTTAAAGTGGAGGCAATCAGTCCTCCTCACATTGTAGGACAGGTTGCTGGTGGCCATTTTAAATTATTCCCGGAGAAGCCCTTTAAGGAAGTTAGCACTTAGCATTTTTCTAACGTTGGGACTAGTGAGGAGCGAATCGAATTCCACTAAGTGGACTTCGATCCAAATTTTAGGATACATTCGTTACGCTGCAAAGCTAAATTTCCTTGAGTGAATCAACTTAACCTGAAATAGTGTAAAAAGAAAAAAAAATATAATACTTACCTGGTCATTTGCTTGCAATGGGCTGGCCACTGCCATCTTTCTTGAAGATCTCGGCCGAAATCCTGTGCACAGTGACGTATGACGTCACCACACTGGCCTGAGTGTTGACCTCATCTTGGGCCGTGCAAGATTTTGACTCAGACCTTTAAGCGAGATGTTGGCGGCTGGCCGTTGCTTGCAAATGGATCAGGTAAGTATTAATTTTTGATGATTTCTTTTTTTATCATGCTCTCTGTTATTAATATTAGTGATGACCGATCATGCTCGGCCGAACACCAGTTCGGCTCGAGCATCTTGATGCTCGGCACATGGCGGTATTCAGCCGAGTCTCCGCTCCGCGCGTTTCTTGGCTGCTATACAGCAAATAAACGTGCAGGTAAGTACTGCCCTCAATGTAATGCTGTAGCCATGTTGGCTGCTGGCATTACAGTGATTGGCTGGCAGGAACGTGTCATCGGGTGCTATATAGCACCCGATGATCCATGTTCGGCTCATTCTGGTGATTTAAGAATATTTTTACCACCAAAACTTTTCAGAGACACAAAAGTTATTTTAAGGACTATTGTGTGTGGCAGCAGCAATCTATATTTTTAGCGCAACCTGCGATAAATTTCTAATCTTTACAGACCCAAAAGGACTATTGTGTATGTCAGCATCCTGCGCTAAATAGCGTACAATAGATAGGCCGCTGCAGACAGCGACATTAGCTGCGCCACATCTCCAGTCTCAAGTGTGCGCATCCAAAAAAAAATCTGTGACATCCAGTGTACTTTTTCCATAGATGGTGTCCGGTGCGGACATTGACATTAGCTGCGCCACATCTCCTGTGTAAAGAAGAAGAAGAAAATCCCTTTATTGTCCCTCAGTGGGGAAATTTTGGCATAACAGCAGCAATCACATTCACAACAGGAGCAAAAATAAAAGTAATTAGAAATTAAAGAGTAAAATACAAGAAAAACATAACAGAATTTGCTTAAAAAATTCACAACTGGGTTTCTGCTAAGAGTGGTGGTTATAAATCCTAACTGCTGCTGGGAGGAAAGACCTCCAATAACGTTCCTTCGTGCATCTAGGATACAGCAGTCTGTCACTGAAGGAGCTCTCCAGCTCCACAACAGGTTTGTGCATGGGGTGGGAGACATTGTCTAACAGTGATGTTAAGTTCTTCTGTCACCCACCTCCTTCACTTGATCAAGGGGACAACCTAGGACAGAGCTGGCCTTTTTAATGAGATTATCTAATCTCTGTCTCTCAGCCACAGATAAGCTGCTCCCCCAACAAACCACACCATAGAATATGGCTGATGCCATCACTGAGTTAAAGAAGGTCTTTAGGACCGTCCCCTGCACTCCAAAGAACCTTAGTCTCCTCAACAGATAGTCTGCTCTGACCCTTTTTGAAAAGAGCATTAGTGTTATGGGTCCAGTCCAGTTTGTTGTTCAGGTGAACACCCAGGTACTTATAAGAGTCCACCACCTTAATGTCCATTCCCTGTATGTTCACCGGAACCAAAGCAGAGGGCCTGTGTCTGCGGAAAACTCACCACCAGCTCCTTGGTTTTGCCCGCGTTGATCTGGAGCTGGTTCCACTGACACCAGTCCACAAAATCCTGTGTCCCCTGTCTGTACTCTGAGTCGTCCTCACCTGTGATAAGGCTGACTATGGCAGAGTCATCAGAGAACTTCTGTAGGTGGCAGCCTGGGGAGTTGATGGAGAAGTCTGCAGTGTAGAGGGTGAAGAGGAACGGTGCCAGCACAGTTCCCTGTGGTGCTCCCGTACTGCAGATCAAATTGTCAGAGACAAAACCCTGAGATTTAACAAACTGTGAGCATTCTGTGAGGTAGTCAAGTATCCAATGAGAGATGTGGTGGTCCACTCCTGCCATCCCCAGCTTGTCCCTCATAAGTCCAGGTTGGATGGTGTTAAAAGCACTGGAGAAATAAAAAAAAAACACGATCCTCACACTGCTTCCAGGCCTTTCCAGGTGAGTTAGAGCTCGGTGTAGGAGGTAGACGATGGCATCATCCACCCAGATGCCAGGCTGGTAGGCAAACTGCAGTGGATCCAATGAAGACCTCACCAGGGGGCGAAGATGGTTGAGAACCAGACTCTCGAGGGTCTTCATCAAGTGTAAGGTCAGTGCTGCCGGCCTGGAGCTGCTGAGGTCTTTTGGGTGTGTGGCTCTGGTACCACACAGGAGGTCTTTCCCAGCCTCAGGCTCATGTTGAACATGTGACCCATGAAGCCACACAGTTGGTCTGAGCAGCACTTCAGGAGCCCAGAGCTGATGCCGTCTGGTCCTGCAGCTTTACGCACCTTGATTTTCTGTAGTTACTTCCTCACCTGGAGTGTGGTGAAAGACAAGGTGGTTCTGTGGGGAGGTGAGTGAACGATGGAGTCCTCTGGTGTAGAAGGGGAGAGTGGTGGTAGGTTGCTAAGAGGTGAACAGGTAGTGATGGTAGTGGTGGGGGAAGAAGATGGGGGGGTGTTTGTAGCAGCATGGGTGATTGGGTCAGGGGAAGGGTGGGTATCTGGTCAAACCTATTGAAGAACTCGTTCAACTCATTAACCCACCCCAAGTCACCTGCAGTCTGGATTTGACCCGGTTTGTGACCTGAGATGGTTTTCAGGCTTTTCCAGACCCCGCGTGTGTTATTCTGCTGCCGCTGGTCCTCCATCTTCTTCCTGTAGATGGTTTTCCCCTCTCTGATCTTACTTCTCAGCTCCTTCTGCAGAGTTTTAAGCTCCTCCTTGTTTCTAGATTTAAAGGCTCTTTTCTTTTCCTTGAGGAGAGCCTATATTTATAGGTTAATCCAAGGCTTATTATTAGAAAAACAACGTACCTTCATGACTGGCACAGTGTTCTCCACACAGAAGTTGATGTAGTCTGTGATGCAGTCAGTAATGTTGTCGATATCCTCCCCATGAGGAGCACAGAGCTGATCTCACACAGTGGAGCTAAGGCTAGTTTCACACTGGCGTTTCTGGGTCCGCTTGTGAGATCCGTTTCAGAATGCATCAGTTTGCCTCCGTTCAGCCTCCATTCCGCTCTGGAGGCGGACACCAAAACGCTGCTTGCAGCATTTTGATGTCCGCCTGACGATGCTGAGCCAAACTGATCCGTCCTGACTTAAGATGTAAGTCAATGGGGACGGATCCGTTTTCACTGACACAATATGGTGCAATTGAAAACGGATCCGCCTCCCATTGACTTTCAGTGTAAGTCAAAACGGATCCGTTTGCATTATCATGAACAAAAAAATAAATAAATATATATATATATATTTTTTTTTTGTTCATGGTAATGCAAACTGATCCGTTCTGAACGGATACAAGCGTTTGCATTATAGGTGCGGATCCGTCTGTGCAGATACCAGACGGATCCGCACCTAACGCAGGTGTGAAAGTACCCTAAAAAAGTCACTCAGAGCGTCTTCAGTCTCCTCAGACCATCCTTTCACTGTGCACCTCACAGCTGGTTCTCTGCATACAAGGGGTATCTACACAGGCTGAAGATAAACCAGATTGTGGTCTGAGCCCCCTAGGGGAGGGAGAGGCGAGGAGCTGTATGCCTGTTTAGTATTAGCATACAGTAGGTCCAGCATTCTATTGTCTCTGGTGTGGCAGTTAACATACTAGGTGAAGGTGGGAAGAGTGGAAGACAGGGACACTTGATTAAAGAGGACCTTTCACCGATTATTACACTATGAACTAACTATACAGACATGTAGAGCGGCGCCCGGGGATCTCACTGCACTTACTATTATCCCCGGGCGCCGCTCCGTTCTCCTGCTATGCCCTCCGGTATCTCCGCTCACTAAGTTATAGTAGGCGGAGATTCTAGTCACTAAGTTATGGTAGGCGGAGTCTGCCCTTGTTCTGCTCTAGCGCTGGCCAATTGCAGCGCAGAGCTCACAGCCTGGGAGGTTATTTTCTCCCAGGCTGTGAGCTCTGCAATGCGATTGGCCAGCGCTACAGAAGAACAAGGGCAGACTCTGCCTACCATAACTTAGGGAACGGAGATACCGGAGGGCATAGCAGGAGAACGGAGTGGCGCCCAGGGATAATAGTAAGTGCACTGAGATCCCCGGGCGCCGCTCTACATGTCTGTATAGTTAGTTCATAGTGTAATAATCGGTGAAAGGTCCTCTTTAAAGTCTCCAGAGATCAAAAAGAGAGCCTGGGGGTGTTTTGTCTGGAGTCTGCTGGTCACAGTGCAGCGTACTCAAGTTAGGTTTAGAAATGTTCCTGGGTGTTGTAGTGCAATAGACACTAACCTGAGACGGCTGACTCTCTGCAAGGGCAGGTGATGATGAGAAATGTTTGTGACGCCAGTGCCAATTAAACGGTGGCACGCCGTTTGCTGATAGCAGGAATAACTGAGGAACCACGTGATGTTAAAACAGAATTCAAACTTTAGTAGTCATCATATAGGGACATTGACGGAAGCGCAGTTCCTTTGAAGACAGTTGATTTTCAATACAGTTGATGCAGGCAATATATATATATATAGCAAGGTGACTTTAGAGTGTTAAACACAGGACTTGCAGTACAGGCAGCTTGCACTCTATTCCTGACTGATCCTGGAACATAGAAACTCTTCTCCAAGGTCCAATGCCCTAGCTCTGGCGTATATCCTTGGTTTTATCTCTATCAAGTACCTCCTCTGTTGTCTTGAGTACCTCTTGCTTTTCTTGACTTGCCTCTGTCTCTCTCTCAGCTTCCTCAGGCTCTAGAAACTTCTGAACTCTCTCAGTGTCCTCAGGCTGATTAGCTGTGGTGTTCCTGCTTCTGCATATATATATTCAGGAGGGGAACCTTTTCCTTGGATCTGGAACCCGGTTACAGGGACTGCATTACCCTCTCCTGGTCCACAGGCTTCAGGCCTGGACTTGACTCTGACATAGCCTAATCTCTGGTTAGACTAGACTACAGACTTCAGACTCCAACTACAACTCCAACTACCTTTCCTTTCCCTGACTGGGCCTTATATAGACTAGGGCTCCCTAGCTCCCTCTAGTGACTAAGAGCTGGAATGACACCCCTAGCAGGCCTGTACATGCACATTTTACAGCAACAGGGAAATACATAGCATTACATTACATTACATTTTATAAAGATGACTTATACCAACTTCCCCATAAATAAGGGGGACGACAGCACACAAGTGACCCTTCTGTAGTGACGGGCATTACAGTCCCCGTACACTACATACCCCACTGCTTTAAGCTGAGTACGACCTCGTACTCCATCAGGGCCCGCCCAACTGGAACTGCTACCTGAAACAGAAAAAGACACATGCAGGCATACATATATGTAATTCATCTGCATTTACATTCATATCAGGTCCAATTGGCAAAGGTGAAGGGTGGTGACAAGGGGCGTCGTTCTCTTCTCTCAGGATAGTGAATGGAACTGGGGCGCTGACCTGGCACAGCGTAACATTATTACCAGGATAGTCCATATGTGCAAATTGTCCTTAATAGAACAGCAAGAAACGGTAAAACAGTATAAAAGTTCTTGGAGGCTCAAAGAACAAATATGAGTCCGTACCCAGGTTACTTTCCTATAAATCACAGAGGCTCTCATGCGGTGGAGTCTATCTCTGGGCACATTTCCTGTAAAAAGAGTAAGAATCTCAGAGGCTCAGGTTCTTTTGAGTCTATCTCCGGGCACGGTTCCTTAGTATCAAGTTGCACAACATAAAACAAGTGCTGTAATACCCCTGATCAACCTGAAAAGGGGGTTAAGGGTAAAAGGTGCAACAAAGGAACAGGCACAACTTGGCGTGGGATAGCAAAAGCAGGCAGGAGGTCCTGGAAACAAACTTGGCTTCGTTGACTTTAATACTTCAGTGGTTAACACCTACCACTGAGCCGTGGATAAACTGGCAGCAGCAACAAACGACCAGGAAACATAGGACTCCTGTCCTGGAAGGGTTAAGTCCTCAACATAATTTTTTTTTAACAAAATAAATCAAAGGCCTAGCAGGCTGATTCACAGTGGCATGTCATAATCACTTGGCTCTGCTGGCAAATACGGCCTGTAGTAGTCCTCTACAGGAGGATGTGCCCACATCACAGTGTTAGGGGGCAGCTGCAAAGTGAAGGGACCCCTAATAGGTATTGGCCCCATAGGCCCAGGGGCAAACGCTCTTGTGGACCGTACCGGTCCCGGCACAATGATTGTGGGTTGTGCTGCATTGGGTACCGCCGCCGCAAGCGGTCCGGTGGGCTCTGTGCAGCAATTCACAGGAATAGTGGGTCTTCTTTGGGGCCTGGACGGAGCAGCGTTAACAGACGGTGGTTTACGGGTGGTGACAGGCACCCTTACCTCGTCTCCTTTAGGCGGCGTCTGGATCCTGGCGGTGGCAATCTTGCGCAGCTCCCGCAACTTCTCCTCCCGCCGTACGATCTGGTCACCGATGCTCTCCGTGTCGGAATTGCTGTCCTCTGCTGGCGCCGCCGGCGCAGGTACAGTACACGATGCGTCGGACGCGGCCGCTGCAGGCTCCGGTGGCGCATCTGGTCTCCGACCTTTACGGATATTCTCCAGGGTAACGCGGAGTCCTTTTAAATTTTCCAGGTCTTGGATGGTCTTCTCCCGACGAGGCAGCTCGTGAGAAGGATAGGGGCTCACCCATTTTTCCAACACGGTTGGCTGCCAGAAGACGTTAGGCCCAATGAAGGAGCTCCGCTCCTGGAAGGCGTGGTGGGCCTGTTCTGGAGAGCGTTCAGGTTCCCGCTCGCAGCCAGAGTAGTCTTCTTCTGCCTCCCAGTCCTCAGGTTCTCGCTTGGGACGGGTCACAGCAGTTGCATAGGGGCCTCTCAGGCTCTCGGCAGGGGTGAACTCCACTTCCTCTCCCTCGCGGAGACTATGTTGATACGAAGGGAGGTAGTCTCGCTTGACAGATCTCCTGTTGACGTATAAGTCTCTGCCAGTTAGGTAATCTTGTATGAACCCGTAGCCACGGGTTTTGTCAAAGGACACCACCAACCCCTTTCTCCTTTCCAGGCTGGGTTGGGTGTTGGTGTGTCGTTCATGGATTGTCTTGGTCAGTTCCTCATAATATATTTTAGTCTTTGTATTCCGCTTTATAGCGGCCTCCCGGATCTCTGCCATTAGTGAGGACCACTTGAAAGAGGGCTGAAAGAAGTCTCTCCAAGAGCCATAGCAGGGCTCTGGTTCTTTCTCCCATGGCGGGCAGGCGGGTTTCTCCGGTCCCGGAGAGTAGGCCGGTGGAGCCTCTTCTGGCTCTACACAAATATCCATGTTCGGTATTTCAGGCGCGGACGTGGCAGCAAAGCAATGCTCACTCTCCAACATGCTCGATCCTTCTCTGGAGAGCGACAGGGTGGCGCCAATAAGATCAGCCAGATCCTCCCATTGCACTGGGAGGCCGCCCCCCAGGTATTCCAGTATGGGGAAGGCGGAGTCCGTGCTGGCAGACATGCAAATGTCCAGATAAGCAGTGGCGCCTGACCTTGAACCTTTTCCCGCTTTTTCATCAAAAAGGCGCCAACTTTTCCCGCTTTTTCGGGATGAAGATGACGCAGCAGCAAATTCAGCAAGCCCAGCGGCCATCTTTAGCAAAATCCGCTGTCTATTCACTGACAGCAAGCAGGATGGTAAAAAGTCCATAAAACCACACTCCGATGTTGCGATTTCTTTCCTCTTGCTAGCGCAACACTGTACAGCGCTTTTTAGAGATTTTAGGCACACTTTGGGTATGTTTTTCAGTCCAAAAAGTCCACTTTAATAAAACAGGCAATTTGTCACTTTGGTCACAGGGCAACTGTATAAGGCACAAAGTTCACGCTTCTTGCACTAGAAAGCGTGCGTATCCTGTTCGTGACGCCAAAAGAGAGGTGCAGCGTACTCAAGTTAGGTTTAGAAATGTTCCTGGGTGTTGTAGTGCAATAGACACTAACCTGAGACGGCTGACTCTCTGCAAGGGCAGGTGATGATGAGAAATGTTCGTGACGCCAGTGCCAATTAAACGGTGGCACGCCGTTTGCTGATAGCAGGAATAACTGAGGAACCACGTGATGTTAAAACAGAATTCAAACTTTAGTAGTCATCATATAGGGACATTGACGGAAGCGCAGTTCCTTTGAAGACAGTTGATTTTCAATACAGTTGATGCAGGCAATATATATATATATAGCAAGGTGACTTTAGAGTGTTAAACACAGGACTTGCAGTACAGGCAGCTTGCACTCTATTCCTGACTGATCCTGGAACATAGAAACTCTTCTCCAAGGTCCAATGCCCTAGCTCTGGCGTATATCCTTGGTTTTATCTCTATCAAGTACCTCCTCTGTTGTCTTGAGTACCTCTTGCTTTTCTTGACTTGCCTCTGTCTCTCTCTCAGCTTCCTCAGGCTCTAGAAACTTCTGAACTCTCTCAGTGTCCACAGGCTGATTAGCTGTGGTGTTCCTGCTTCTGCATATATATATTCAGGAGGGGAACCTTTTCCTTGGATCTGGAACCCGGTTACAGGGACTGCATTACCCTCTCCTGGTCCACAGGCTTCAGGCCTGGACTTGACTCTGACATAGCCTAATCTCTGGTTAGACTAGACTACAGACTTCAGACTCCAACTCCAACTCCAACTACCTTTCCTTTCCCTGACTGGGCCTTATATAGACTAGGGCTCCCTAGCTCCCTCTAGTGACTAAGAGCTGGAATGACACCCCTAGCAGGCCTGTACATGCACATTTTACAGCAACAGGGAAATACATAGCATTACATTACATTACATTTTATAAAGATGACTTATACCAACTTCCCCATAAATAAGGGGGACGACAGCACACAAGTGACCCTTCTGTAGTGACGGGCATTACAGTCCCCGTACACTACAACAGTGTGAATAATGTCACAGGCAGCTGAAGCATTGGCAGAGGGGGGCACGTAGACTGCTAACACAATAACCTGTGTAAACTCACGTGGTAGGTAGCGAGGTCTCATGCTAACAGCTACCAGCTCAATGTCTTCACAGCAAAGCGTCTCTTTGATAGTTAGATGCCCAGAGTTACACCTTCTATCATTCACAAACACAGCCAGACCTCCTCCTTTCTTCTTACTGCTCTCTTTGCTTCTGTCAGCACGGAGCAGATGAAACCCTTCCATGTATACATGCATAAAGTGTGTGCATCCAAAAAATATCTGTGATATTCATTGTACTTTTTCTGTAGACGGTGTCAACTGAAAACAGTGACATTAACTGCGCCACATCTCCTGTGTAAAGTGTGCGCATCCCAAAAATATCTGACATCCAGTGTACTTTTTCTGTAGATGGTGTCTGCTGCGGACAGTAAGATTAGCTGCGCCACATCTCCTATGTAAAGTGCGCATCCCAAAAATATCTGTGACATACAGTGTACTTTGTCAATAGACAGTGTCCGCTTCTGACAGTGACATAACCAGTGGCACATCTGCAGTGTAACGTGTGCGCTGAAAAAATGTATCTGTGAAATACAGTGTCCTTTTTCTGTAGACGTGTCTGCTGAGGACAGTGACATTAGCTGCGCCACATCTCCAGTGTAAAGTGTGCGCATCCCAAAAATATCTGTGACATACAGTGTAGTTTTTCCTCAGACGGTATCCGCTGCGTACAGTGACATTAGCTGCGCCACATCTCCAGTGTAAAGTATGCACATCCAAAAAATATCTGACATCCAGTGTACTTTGTCAGTAGATTGTGTCCGCTTCTGACAGTGACATTACCAGGGCCACATCTGCAGTGTAACGTGTGCGCTTCAAAAATGTATCTGTGACATACAGTGTACTTTTTTGCATAGATGCTGCAGACAGTGACATTACCGGTGGTACCTCTCCTGTATAACATTTCCTCATCCCAAATACCTGTGACATTCCTTGTAATTTTAAATTAGCCGCTGATGATAGCTTTGACATTACCTGCGGGATATCTCCTGTGTGACGTTTCCACATCCCAAATACCTTTTTAAATTTGTTTGCGCATACACTTCCAAATACAACGCTACTGTACGTGTGACAGACTTTCAATCATATATAACATTAAATATGAAGAAGGTGAGCAGTAAGGGACGTGGCAGTGGCTGTGATGCTGATGGTGCACGCAGAGGCCGTGGCCCCGGGCGCAGTGAAACTGTGTTTGCTGCAAGAGCACACGAAAAACAATCATCCAGGATACCTAGCTTCATGTCCCAGTTTGCTGGGTGGCGCAGGACACCACTCTTGAAATCAGACCAGTGCGACCAGGTGGTCGGTTGGATTGCAGCAGATAATTCTTCCAGTCGGTTAAGCACCACTCTGTCTTCCACCAAGTCCAGTCTCAGTAGCCAAGAATCTGCTCAACCCAATCCTTACCCTGATCCTCCTTCCTCTCACCATGGAGAGTGTGAGCAAACAAGTGATTCCACACTCGGATATTCTGAGGAGCTATTTTCTGCACCATTTCTTGATTTGGCCCTCTCGCCAAGCACGCTTGAAGAGGGACAGATCTTGTGCCCTGATTCCTAAACTCTTGAGCATCCACAATCACAAGAAGATGACGGTGGGGAATGGCAATTACTGTTTAATGAGGTGTATGATGATGAGATGCAGTTGGCAATAACTCAACGGCAATTACTGTCTCAAGAGGTTAATGAAGAGGATGAGGCCCAGTTGTCAATCACTGAGGTAGTGGTTAGGTCAACAAGTTAGGAGGATGACCAGAGTGAGGAAGAGGAGGTGGTGGACGATGAAGTCACTGACCCAAATTGTGAAGGTGGAAAGCAGGAAGAGGCAGTGGGGTGGCAAAAGGGAGAAGGTGGGCCACACCAAACAGGCCCGCAACTGTTCCATGGAGCACCCCCTTGCGGAAATCTCCCTTGCCAAGGGGTAGGTGTTCTGCAGTATGGCGCTTTTTTGAGGAAAGTGCGGACGACAAAAGAATAGTAGTTTGCAACCTGTGCCATACCAAAATGAACCGGGGCATGAACACTAGCAACCTCACCACCAGCATTATCCGCCACATGGCATCCAAGCACCGTAATAAGTGGGACAAACGCCTGGGTCCACAATCTGTGCTTGCGGGTCACACCACTGCCTCCTATTCCCCTGTGTTACGTGCTGGCCAATCCCATGTTGAAGGGGTAGGCCCAGATACCTCCCGCCCTTCAACTGGACCTTCGCAAGCACCATCAGCGACCACATCCACTTCCATGTCCCAGCGCAGCGTCCAAATGTCTTTACCCCAGGCAATTGAACGCAAGCGCAAATACCCAGCCACCTACCCACAGGCCATAGCACTAAATGCGCAGTTTTCCAAATTACTGGCCCTGGAAATGTTGCCATTTAGGCTTGTGGACACTGAGGCCTTCCTCAGCCTGATATCGGCGGCCATCCCGCGTTACTCAGTCCCCAGCCGCCACTATTTTTCAAGGTGTGTCGTGCCCGCCTTACACCAACATGTATCCCGTAACATCACATGTGCCCTGACCAACACAGTTACTGAGAAGGTCCACTTAACCACATACACATGGACAAGTGCATTCGGCCAGGGATGCTACATTTCCCTGACGGCACACTGGGTGAATGTTGTGGAGGTCAGGAGTGAGTCGTACCCTGGGATGGCACAGGTGCTACCGACGCTAAGGATTGCGGGCCCTAATTCCATCAGGGTTTCCACCACCACCTACGTTAGTGGCTACAACCCCCACTTCTCCTCCTCCTACTCCTCCACTTCCACCTCCGAATTATCCGCGTGCAGCACCAGTCAGTCATCAGTCGGTAGCTGGAAGCAGTTTAGCACTTCAGTGGGGAAGCGGCAACAGGCTGTGATGAAGCTGATATGCTTAGGGGACAAACAGCACACCGCCGCAGAGCTGTAGCAGGGGATAAGAGACCAGACTGAGCTGTGGCTCTCGTCACTTAACCTAGAACCAGGCATGGTTGTGTCTGATAATAGACATAACTTGGTGATGGCTTTGGAGCTCGGCAAGCTCACACACATACCATGCCTAGCCCACGTGTTCAACCGAGTGGTTCAGCGGTTTCTTAAAACCTACCCCAATTTGCCTGAGCTACTGGTGAAGGTGCGCCGCACGTGTGCACATTTCCGCAAGTCATCGACTGCTTCAGCCGGTCTGTCAACGCTGAAGCAGTGCTTGAAATTGCCAGCTCACTGGCTGTTGTGTGACGTGAGCATGCGATGGAACTCGACGTTCCACATGTTGGCCAGGCTTTGTGAGCAGCAGAGGGCAGTAGTAGAATACCAGCTGCAACATGATCATCGCCTTTCCAGTCAGCTTCCGCTATTCACAAGCAAGGAGTGGGCATGGAAGTCTGACCTCTGTGAGGTTTTAAGAAACTTTGAGGAATCAACACAGATGGTGAGCGGTGATAACGATATCATCCTGCGTAACCATCCCACTTCTGTGTCTACTCAAACGCTCGCTGCTCACAATTAAGGTGGACGCTTTGCATGTGGAAGAGGTGGAAATGGGGGAAGAAATTACACAGGGTGATAGCCAGACCATTCTCCTGATGATGACAGCGAAGTCTTGCCTGTTGGTACTCTGGCACACATGGCTGACTTCATGTTAGGTTGCCTTTCCCACGATCCGCGCGTTATACGCATTTTAGACAACATGGATTACTGGTTGTTCACCCTTCTCGATCCCCGTTACAAAGACAACTTCTCATCTCTAATTCCTCTAGTGGAGAGGACGAGCAAAACTGTGCAATACCAGAAGAACCTTGTTGATAAATTGGTCCAGAAATTTCCATCTCACAATGCTGGCAGCAGAGTCCGTAGTTCCTTGGCCAACCGGGAGACAAGGGGAACACACAGCAGTTCCAATAGAGGCAGGACAACACTCTCCAAAGCCTGGGACAGTTTCATGACACCCTGCCAGCACCCTCAACCTGATGCGGTGCCTAGTGTCACAAGGAGGGAAACATTTTGGAAGATGGTGAAAGAGTACTACATAGCAAACCGTGTCAGCGTCCTCAATGATCCCTTTTTCAACTGAAAATGCTGGATTGACCATGAGTTCTCGACTCCACTAGAGGAAAGCTGATGAACATAAAGACTTTTTAAATGTGTTGTTTATAATGTACTGAATACACTGTATTCCCATGCACCCGTTCCACCACAAACAATGCTATATGGTTGAATCTTCCTTTTCTCATCCTCCTTCTCCTCCATCATATAAACTTGCTTATTCGTCGCATATAATGCCCTCGCATATATGCCCTTTGCATATAATGTTTTACAGGGTCAGCTCAGCTGCAGGCCCTCGTATATAATTTTTTAGAGGGTCAGCTCACCAGCAGTCCCTCACCTACAATGTTTTACAGGGTCAGCTCACTAGCAGGCCCTCGCATATAATTTTTTAGAGGGTCAGCTCACCAGCAGGCCCTCACATATAATGTTTTACAGGGTCAGCTCACCAGCAGGACCTCACCTACAATGTTTTACAGGGTCAGATCACTAGCAGGGGTTCACATACAATCTTTTACATGGTCAGCTCACCTGAAGGCCCTCGCATAAAATTTTTTAGAGGGTCAGCTCACCTGCAGGCCCTAACCTACAACCTTTTAGAGTGTCAGCTCACCAGCAGGCCCTCGCATATAATCTTTTACAGGGTCAGCTCACCAGCAGGCCCTCACCTACAATCTTTTACAGTGTCAGCTCACCAGCAGGCCCGCATCTAAAATCTTTTACAGTGTCAGCTCACAAGCAGGCCCGCACCTAAAATCTTTTACAGGGTCAGCATTTGCAGGCCCACACCTAAAATCTTTTACAGGGTCAGCTCATCTGCAGGCCCTCACCTAATTATACCTAATAGGTCATTTGCACGCATGCTTCCTTGCTTGGATGTGGTAGACGTAGTGGTTTCTCAGGCTCCCTCTCCGGAATGGAACACTGATTCACCATTACCCGTGGTCACCGCAGTTTGAGCTGAAAATAACATTGAAAGTTGATAGGGCAGACATCCGAATGGATCGTCGCTGTCACTGGAACGTGCAATCAGCCCCAGGTTATCTAGAGTCAAAGCGGCAGCACGCCCTCGCCCATAATGTTTTAGATGGTCAGATCAGCAGGCCCTTGCTCCAAATGTTTTTATGGGTCACCAGCAGGCCATCAATCATAATTTTTTAAGGCTGCGTATGATGCCCTCCTTTATGTGTAACAAAGGGTGTATTAGAGTGACGGTTCCTTGTAATTTTTGACAACCCTTTCACTTAGTGCATAGGCTTTATGAGTGTAGGAGTCCCTCTACATGAACAATGGTACCACAGTGTGAATGAGGCCCTCCTTTATGTGATATACAGGTTGTATCGGAGTGCCTCTTCCTTGTAATGTTTGGCAGCACTTGCACTTTATATACAAGTAAATATACAGGAAAGAATGTTTCCTAACAATTTTTCCTCTAAAATCGATTTTATCTTTGGTTTTGTGCGTATTATTGTCAGTCTGTAAAATTAGCGTACTACTCAGACAACATCGTTCCCAGCAGTGAATTGGGAGTTCAAGATGCATCCAGACATCCTCCCCATGCTGAACCATTTCGGTGGGGTTTCCATCAATTTCAGACCTTTTCCTATGAACCAGGCACCCTCCCCTCTTCAGAGCAGAGGGTGCCTGGTTTAATGCTTGGGTTCTCCCATTGACTTACATTATACTCGGGTGCTCCCAAGCATTGCGATGTGTTCGGCCAGAGCACCCGAGCACTTTGGTGCTCGATCAACACAACACTAATTAATATCAGATGTCGCAATCATGTATGAACGTGGCATCTGAGGGGTACAATGACGAGGGGCAGTGCAATCGCCGCTCACTCTCATTGCACCCACTTCTTACAAAGAAATTTGTTTACGCTTTGTGATGAAGTAATTCATCTTAAATTGTAATTATAATACTCATAGGTCCTAAAAGAGGCATTTGTAAACAGATTGTTGTAATTTGACAAGTTGTAGCATTTAAACAAATCTCCAAGCTCACAAATGCCATGACTAGGTATGTTCATCTGTATATGTCTTACAATGCTAATGCTGATCTGTGTATTAAATAATATCCAGTCAAAATGTTTAATTACTTGATCGGTTTATTGAGTATAACATGCATCTTAATTATTGCTGCTCCATGAGCTTCTTCTATCATGCAAGGTAATATCCTTCATGTGAATTTTACTTTTTAACTCCATGTTGTTGTTTCTGGCAGGGGTCTGTGGAGAAGAAAAGAATTTGAGTTCATGGCACATCTAAATTTTTTATGTTCAACTTATTTTCTAGGACAGTTAGGCCTGTTTCAACCAGTCAGTGTTTCGTCAATGATTTCCATCAGTGAATGTGAGACAAAACCAGGAGTGGATCCTACAGTATACAAGGTATAATGGAAAGATTTGCTCCTGTTCTGTGTTTTTGACCTGAACCTCGTTTTGGCTCACAATCACTGATGGAAATCACTGATCAAGCATTTTCTAAGCACTGACTGCGTGAAAGCAGCCTTAGGACTCATCCACACAAACTTATTTTTGGTCTGCATCCGATCCGCAATTTATGAAAACAATACATGTTTTTGTGCATTCATCATTGTATCTTGAAAAATTGTTTAGGCTGGGTTTTCACATTATTTTTAGATTGAGTTTTTTTAAGCCAAAACCAGGAGTGAATTTAGTTGTTTTATTCTTTATACATATCCCCCTTTTGTTGTCCACTCCTGGCTTTGACTTCAATAACTGCACCTAAAAACCTGAACGTGGAAACCCAGCCTTAGTAAGGACTGTAATAAAATTTTCAAGTAAAGAAGTGTCCAATTACACAAGGTTTTTTTTTTGTTTGTTTTTTCTTACTTACCAGGTGTATGACATTTTGGGCTCTGGTCCTGGCAGACCGGTACTGGTTTGCATGCTGGCAATGAAAATAATATATGGTACTTAGATAATTCTGTCTTTTAGAAAATGACACATTTACAATGAGGTTGAGTACAGTAGTTGAGAAAACCCGAAGTGTATTTATCATAGAAAAAATTCAGACTGCATTTTACAGAATTGTAAATCACCTGTCTCTAGGCTACTTATCTTTTTCTACTAGGTACACTTACAGTGGTAGGAGTAACAAGAGTGGAGTCAGTTTTAATATGTTTAACTTGTTCATTTAGGTAGTAATAAATAGTTGTATACTCACGGTCCTGGCATGGATCTTGCTTTTGGCATGGATCTTGCTTTTGGCATGGATCTTGCTTCTGGCATGGATCTTGCTTCTGGCATGGATCTTGCTTCTGGCATGGATCTTGCTTCTGGCATGGATCTTGCTTCTGGCATGGATCTTGCTTCTGGCATGGATCTTGCTTCTGGCATGGATCTTGCTTCTGGCATGGATCTTTGTGCTGCTGAGCCTGGCTGTGGTGCCCATGATGACCACCCTTGATTCCTGACATGGTTGGTTGCAGCTGTTTACAGAGGACTTCGAGAATGTAGTATAGTATTAACTTGTGCTGAAAACACTTTCATCCTTGTGCTTTTATACAGAATTTATTTCCTGCCAATTAACATGTCAGCTAAACTCCCTTGAAAAACCAGTTTGGATTCTACGAAACCTAAAATTATAGTTTTATAGCCATACCATTTAAGAGGAAAAACTGTTTTATGTTCCATGAAGAGAAGGCGTTCCCTCTTAAGTGTATCACTCAGTACCTGCTAACACCCAAATCATGCACTTTTCATACATTACTCATGCATTAAATATTCATTTCAACATTCAATAGTTAAAACTATGAGTGCATTATCCCTAAGCAGTTTTGTTATTTGAGTAATGATATAGACTGCATGTTATCCTTGAAGATAAATATTATCTCTGATTATTAAATATACACGTGTACATGCAATCAGTCCATGTAGCTGCTACAGATCACCAAGAGTAGAGAATGGCCTAGTCCAGGTTGTTTTGGTCCTAATTTTAATGATTCATGAGAAATTTCACAGACACATGTGGGGGTCATTTATGATGCTGAAATACGCCTATATTAGACATATTTCAGGTGCAGATTTTGTCACAATGTTTAGGAACCTGCCTTACAATTAGAACTGCCGGCGCCTCTTCATAACTTTGACGGAAACAATGCCAGTGCAGGGGTTTATTAAGACCAATGTCTAAAACGCTGCTCTTAATAAATGTGCCCCATGGTCTCTAATTGTACTGCAATGTTAGCTGACTAGGAAGTGAAAAAAATAGGAGAGACATAAAAATGAGGTGGGGAAAGGACCTCCAGTCACAGGTGGTTAAAAGTCTGGTATAGTCAAGCAGCAACATAAAGGGGCCTAATTTGTATCTTTGGTATATTGCAGAGGGAAATATAATGTTTTTTAGGAGTCATTTAAAGTATTTGTATTGTTTTCAATGGTTGATTTAACCAGCAAGTGGGGACAGATACATGGAAGGAGATTTATCAAAACTGATCCTACCTTTCATTTTTCAGAAAAATAAAAGGATCAATCTGATTGGTTGCTATCATGTATGTTCTTTATAGGTTCACCTGAGATGCTCTACAACCATGTATTTATTTATCTTACGCACCTATATAGCGCTGCTATATTCCGCTTCGCTCAGCTTTTATTGATGTGCAACACTGATTGACATAAACTACAGTTATATGAAGTTCATAAGTAACTTTCTCCACTGATCTTCTAATAATTAGAAAATCATATAAATGTGTTCTACCATGTGACTACAAAGCAGAAAAAATTAGAGCTTCATAGTAAGAATTGGTTGCAATCCTGCACTCCTATCCCCTCTGCCCTGTGTAGTTCATACTAGAAAGAACGATCCTCCTCATGGTCTCCTCTGTTGTGTCATATATGGGAATGATTAAAGGGGTATTCCCATCACAGACAATGGGGGCATATCGCTAGTGATGAGCGGCAGGGGTTATATTCGAATTTGCAATATTTGCTAATATTTTATAGAATATTCATCGAATTTGAATATTCGTTATATTCTACAATTTTTTTTACTCAAAAAATCGGCAAGGTAATGATCACGTAATATGCAAATATTAAGCGATCAATACAGGTGTGGGTCAAAAACCAATATATAGCACTATAGAATTTAGTGCTATATATTAGTTTTTTAGAATATTCGTCTTTTTTTTCCATCTGAAGTCATGATTCCTCCCTGCTTAAGTTACTTAAGCAGGGAGGAATCATGACTTCAGATGGAAAAAAAAGACGAATATTCGAAAAAACTAATATATTCAATATAGTGCTATATATTTGATTTTTAGTAATAATACTTGTAATATTCTAAAACAAGAATATATAGCAATATAGCGAATATTCGAAAAAAAAACTAATGTAGAGCAATTTAGCTAATATAGTGATATAATATTCTAAAACAAGAATAAATAGCAATATAGCGAATATTAAAAGAAAATAAAAATGAATATAGAGCAATTTAGCTAATACAGTGCTATAATCTTATCTAATGGACTAATTACAACTATTAGACAGAGGATTATAGCACTATATTAGCTAAATTACTCTATATTCGTTATTTTTTTTTTTTTTTCGAATATTCTCTATATTGCTATTTATTCTTGTTTTAGAATATTACGAATATTGTAAAAAACAAATATATTAGTTTTTTTTGAATATTCATAATATCGTTTTTTTTTTGAATATTCGCTATATTGCTGTAATGCAAGGCACCAACGAAACAGACCAGTGAGGATGAAGTCAAAGGGGTTTATTAACAAAATAAACAAAGTCCAGGTAAACTTCACTGGGCAAATATCAGGCAAACAACTTGCCAGGTAGTAAACGGATGCGTCACGGAAAGTCCTGGGTCCTGGGTCCTACTGGAACGGACGAGTCCCAGCAAACTTCAGTCAGTAGCTAGCAGTACTGACCTGCACCTGGATAAGGAAGGATAACAGTGGGCACTGACCGACCTGGGAGGCCACCTTTTATGTGCCTGCTAAAAAATCCCAGGACGCCAAGTGTCCACTCCTCATAGGTCATGATCCTGCCCTACACCTGTGTACAAGGATTTGGTCAGTCATTAGTCAATTAGACCAATGCCGGCCCCCTAATCTCCTTTGAACTTGCGGCCAGGTTCTATTCCCTTAGCTGGTCGGCGAAGCGCATAAGAAGCGCGTACACATATCCCCTTGCGAACCCGTTTTTGAACGTAAATACGGATGCACAACAGGCTCTGCGAGAGTGTGAGAGCGCATCAACATGGACACCGGAATGTAATCCGCAATAGGCACCAGAGACAAGCTCGGCCGCAGCATACTGCCACTAGCCCGGCCAAGCTGTCCCCGAAAGCCATGCGGTCTTCCCCTCTGTTGTACATGCAAACGCATCCCCTCGTCGGTTCGCAAAGGGGTCAGAGCTGGTGCATCAATGGAGACATGCGTAACCTGTCCCGCAGCTCAACGAGGACCCTTTTTGGTCACACCGGAGTGCGAGACCGGTGAGGATCTTACAATTGCTATATATTCTTGTTTTAGAATGATACGAATATTCAAAAAAAAAAAATATATTCGTTTGTTCGAATATTCGTGATATTCTAAAACAAGAATATATAGCAGTGATGGCGAACCTATGGCACGCGTGCCAGAGGCGGCACTCAGAGCCCTCTCTGTGGGCACCCGCACCTTGGAGAAAGTCTATGGTGTACCAATATGCCTTAGACTTTTCCTGCCATTCATCAGTGCAGGACATGCTATGAACAGCACAGGCAGCACATTGAATGTAGGCAGGTTATTATAGCTAAATGATAAAGTACATGGAAGATATATGATATTGGTCTTCAGGTTAAATTGCCGTGTTGGCACTTTGCGATAAATAAGTGGGTTTTGGGTTGCAGTTTGGGCACTCGATCTCTAAGAGGTTCACCATCACTGATATATAGCAATATAGCGAATAGTCTGAAAAAAACATATATAAAGCAATTTAGCTAATATAGTGCTATAATCTTTTTTTAATAGTCTGAACTTCAGATGAGAAAAAAATTACAACTATTAGACAAAGAAGATTATAGCACTATAACGTTTGTGCATCCTAAATATCAGTGACATTCATTCAGTGTAATTTTTTATTAGGCGGTGGTGACAGCGATATTACTTGCGCTATACCTCCTGTATAACGTTTGTGCATCCAAAAAATATCTGTAACATTCTGTGTACTTTGTTTGCGCATACACTTACAAAACCTGCGCTACTGTACGTGTGACATACTTGCAAGCATAGAAATACAAGAAATTCGCAGCACTCGTCAGTGTAGTAAATCCAAAGTGGTTTATTCCATAAACAGCAAGGTGATGCGACGTTTCGACCTAACCAGGTCTTTCTCAAGCAATCACGACGTCGGGATCATCAGCCAGGGTCCTCATCTGCGTGCACCATCATTACCCTCAAGGTATTTTTTAATGGCTTCTCCTTATGTGGGACAGTAGTGATGCCAAACCTTTTTATATCAGATACTTGCAAGCATATATACCATTTAATATAAGCAAGGCAGGCAGTAAGTGGCCGTGCTGCTGATGGTGCACGCAGAGGCCGTGGCCAGAGCACAAGAAACACACTCATCCACGATACCTAGCTTCATGTCCCAGTTTGCAGGGCGGCGCAGGACAACACTCTCGAAGTCAGACCAGTGTGACCAGGTGGTCGGTTGGATTGCAGAAGATAATGCTTCCAGTCAGTTAAGCACCACCCCGTCTTCCACAAAGTCCAGTCTCAGTAGCCAAGAGCCTGGTCAACAGAATCTTCACCCTGATACTCCTTCCACCCACCATGGAGAGTCTTGCCAAACAAGTGATCCCACACTCGGATATTCTGAGGAGCTGTTTTCATTGCCATTTCTTAATTTGGGCCTCTCGCCAAGCCCGCTTGAAGAGGGACATGAGGAGATCTTGAGCCCTGATTCCCAAACTCTGGAGCATTCACAGTCAGAAGAAGATGACGGTGGGGAATGGCAATTAGTGTTTCACGAGGTGGATGATAATAATGAGACACAGTTGCCAATAAGTCGACCACAATTAGTGTCTCAAGAGGTTGATGATGAGGATGAGACACAGTTGTCAATAACTGAGGTTGTTGTTAGGTCAACAAGTTAGGAGGATGACCAGAGTGAGTAGGTGGAAGAGGAGGTGCTGGACAATAAAGTCACTGACCCAACCTGGGAAGGTGGCAAGCCGAGCGAGGACAGCAGTACAGAGGGGGAGGGATCCGCAGCAACGCAACAGACTGCAAGAGGCAGTGGGGTGGCAAAAGGGAAAAGGCGGGCCACACCAAACAGGCCCACAACTGTTCCCCGGAGCACCCCCTTGTGGCAATCTCCTTTGCCAAGGGGTAGGTGTTCCGCAGTCTGGCGCTTTTTTGAGGAAAGTGCGGACGGGAAAATAATTGTCATTTCCAACCTGTGCCATACCAAAATGAGCAGGGGCATAAACACTAGCAACCTCACCACCACCAGCATGATCCGCGACATGGAATCAAAGCACCCTAATAGGTGGGCCGAATGCCTGGGTCCACAACCAGTGTCTGCGGGTCACACCAATGCCTCCTCTTCCACTCTGTTACGTGCTGGACAATCCCCTGTCCAAGACGCAGGCCCGGATGTCTCCAGCCATGCACCTGAACCTTCGCAAGCACCATGAGCTAGCACATCAACTTCTGTGTCCCAGCGCAGCGTACAGATGTCTATATGTGGCGGCCGTCCCTTGTTACTCAGTCCCCAGCCGCCACTATTTTTCCAGGTGTGCCGTCCTCGCCTTACACCAGCATGTGTCCCGTAACATCACCCGTGCCCTGACCAACGCAGTTTTTGGGAAGGTCCACTTAACGACTGACACATGGACAAGTGCTTTTGGCCAGGGATGCTACATTTCCCTGACGGCACACTGGGTGAACATTGTGGAGGCCAGGAGTGAGTCGTACCCCGGGATGGCACAGGTGCTACTAACGCCAAGGATTGCAAGCCCTACTTCCATCAGGGTTTCAGCCATTACCTACGTTAGTGGCTGCAACCCCCCTTCTCCTGCTCTGCCTCCTCCACTTCAACCCATGAATTATCATCTTGCAGCACCAGTCAGACATCAGTCAGTAGCTGGAAGCAGTGTAGCACTGCAGTGGGGAAGCGGCAACAGGCTGTGCTTAAAGTGATCTGCTTAGGTCACAAACAGCACACCTCTGCAGAGCTCTGGCAGGGATTAAGGGACTAGACTGAGCTGGTTGTGTCTGATAATGGCCGTAACTTGGTGGCGGCTTTGGAGCTCGGCAAGCTCACACACATACCATGCCTAGCCCAAGTGTTCAACCTAGTGTTTTAGCGGTTTCACAAAACCTACCCCAATTTGCCTGAGCTACTGGTGAAGGTGTGACGTGTGTGTGCCCATTTCTGCAAGTCATTGACGTGAGCACGCGATGGAACCCAACGTTCCACATGTTGGACAGGCTTTGTGAGCAGCAGAGGGCAGTAGTGGAATACCAGCTGCAACATGGTTGTCACCTTTCCAGTCAGCTTTCGCTCTTCACAAGCGACGAGTGGGCATTGATGTCTGACCTCTGTGAGGTTTTACGCAACTTTGAGGAATCAACACAGGTGGTGAGCTGTGATAACGCTATTATCAGCGTAACCATCTCACTTCTGTGTCTATTCAAACGCTCTCTGCTCACAATTAAGGTGGACGCTTTGCATGTGAACGAGGTGGAAATGGGGGAAGACAGTACACAGGGTGATAGCCAGACCACCCTCAGTTCATCTTCTCAGCGCAAATTGGATGATGAGTAGGATATGGAGCTGGAGATGGTTGCCTCTGCTACAGAGGGTAGTACTCATGGAAGTTTTATTCCATCTGTTCAGCGTGGATGGGTAGAAGAGGAGGAAGAGGATGAGGAGATTGAAAGTCATACTCCTGTTGAGGACAGCAAAGTCTTGTCTGTTGGGACTATGGCACACATGGCTGACTTTATGTTAGGCTGCCTTTCCCGTGAACTTTGCGTTGTATGCATTTTGGCCAACACCGATTACTGGTTGTTCACCCTTCTTGACCCCCACTAAAAAGACAACTTCTCATCTCTCAAAATGGTGCAATACCAGAAGGTCCTTGTGGAAAAATTGCTCCAAAAATTTCCAGCTGACAATGCTGGCTGCAGAGTATGTAGTTCCTTGGCCAACCGAGGAGGGGAGACGAGGGAAACACACAGCAGTTCCAACAGAGGCAGGGCAGCACTTTCCAAGGCCTGGGACAGTTTTATGACACCCCGCCAGCACCCTCAACCTGATGCATGGCTTAATGTCACAAGGAGGAAAATTTTTTGGAAGTTGGTGAAGGAGTACGTAGCAGACCGTGTCAGCATCCTCAGTGATCCCTCTGTGCCTTACAACTATTGGGTGTCCAAGCTGGACACGTGGCACAAACTGGCGCTCTACGCCTTGGGGGTGCTGGCCTGCCCCGCCGCCAGCGTTTTGTCAGAGCAGGTATTTAGTAGAGATGTCCCGAACTATTTGCCGGCGGACAGTTCCCGGCGAACATTGCTTGTTCGCGTTCGCCGCGGCGGGCGAACATATGCGATGTTCGGTCCACCCCCTATACGTCATCATTGAGAAAACTTTGACCCTGTACCTCACAGTCAGCAGACACATTCCAGCCAATCAGCATACCCTCCCTCCCAGACTCTTCCACCTCCTATCAAAAAGCAAGGACAGCATCCATCTTAGATTCATTCTGAAGCTTCAGTGTTAGTGAGAGCAGGGAGAGTGCAGCTGCTGCTGATTTAATAGGGAAATCGTTAGCTAGGCCAGTGTTCTGTGTCCACTCCAGTCCTCAAAGACTCATCTGATCTGCTATAAGGATAGCGTTCTGACAACACCCCAAAAAGCCCTTTTTAGGGCTAGTACATAAGTCTGCTTTTTTTTAATTTTTTTATCTGTAATATAATTGCAGTTGCCTGCCAGTGTGTGTCAGGTCCACAGAGTGTACTGTGCCCACTGCCAGTGCCCACCACTCATATCTGGTGGCACAGTAGGTTGCAGATAAAAACAGTAAAACAATTTTTTCTCTGTAATATAATTGCAGTTGCCTGCCAGTGTGTGTCAGGCCCACAGAGTGTACTGTGCCCACTGCCAGTGCCCACCACTCATATCTGGTGGCACAGTAGCTTGCATTTAAAACAGTAAAACAATTTTTTCTCTGTAATATAATTGCAGTTGCCTGCCAGTGTGTGTCAGGCCCACAGAGTGTACTGTGCCCACTGCCAGTGCCCACCACTCATATCTGGTGGCACAGTAGCTTGCAAATAAAACAGTAAAACTATTTTTTCTCTGTAATATAATTGCAGTTGCCTGCCAGTGTGTGTCAGGCCCACAGAGTGTACGCGGCCCACTGCCCACCACTCATATCGGGTAACACAGTACCTTGCACGCATAGTATCACTAATCTAAAAAAAAAATGACAGGCAGAGGCAGGCCATCGTGGTCGTGGTGCTGTGATTTCCTTTGGCCCTAGAATAATGCCCAGAGGCCACGTACCCTGAACTCTAAAAGTTCTGAGGACATAGTTGACTAGCTAACACAGGACACCCAATCTTCTACAGCTTCCGCTCGGAACCTTGACGCACCATCCTCCTCCAGCTCAGCTTCGGGCACCTCTCAAGTTACCACTCGCCCACCTGCCGCCACCACCAACACTAGCACCACACCCGCTTCACTTGATCTGTCAGAGGAGTTATTTACACATCAGTTGGAAGAAATGAGTGATGCGCAACCATTATTGCCAGAGGATGTGGATAACAGGGATATGTCTCAGTCAGGCAGCATTACACACATGGACGTACGGTGTGATGATAATGATGTTGTACCCGCTGCTGCTTCCTTTGCTGAGTTGTCAGATACAAGTGAAGCGGTTGATGATGACGATGTGTCCGTGGATGTCACGTGGGTGCCCGCTCGAAGAAAAGAAGAACAGGGGGAAAGTTCAGATGGGGAGACAGAGAGGAGGAGGAGACGAGTTGGAAGCAGGGGGAGGTCGTCGCAAGGAGCTAGTGGCACAGTCAGACAGCATGTATTGGCACCTGGGGTCAGCCAGACAGCACGCCAATCAACGCATGCTGTTGCCACCACCAGAATGCAGTCATTGCAAAGCTCAGCACTGTGGCATTTTTTTTGTGTGTCTGCCTCTGATAACAGCAATGCCATTTGCAACCTGTGCCAAATGAAACTGAGTCGTGGGAAGTCCAATACCCACCTAGGTACAACTGCTTTGCGAAGGCACATGATCTCACATCACAAACGCCTATGGGATCAACACATGATGATTACAAGCAGCACACAAACTCAAAGCCACATCCTCCTCCTGGTCCAGCATCTTCAGCCACGTCAACCACTGCTGTCCTCCTTGCCCCCTCTCAACCACCCGCCACTCCGCCTCTCACCTTCAGCAGTTCCTGCTCATCTGCCCACAGTCAGGTGTCTGTCAAGGAAATGTTTGAGTGTAAGAAGCCAAGGTATATCACGTACACTGCGCATTGGGTAAACCTGCTGACGGCTGCCAAGCATGGAATGCGTGGCTCTGCAGAGGAGTTGGTGACACTGCCACGACTTGCAGGCAGGCCTGCTGCTACCTCCTCTACTCCTCCTACTCCATCCTCTTCTCTAACCTCCTCGGCTGAGTCCTCTTCTGCTGCTGCGTCTTGCTCCACATCAACTGCACCCCCCCAGCTCCCCAGGGGCTATTCCACATCCCGGATACGACAGTGTCACGCCGTCTTGGGGTTGACTTGCCTGAAAGCAGATAGTCACACCGGACCAGCACTCCTGTCCGCCCTGAACGCACAGGTGGATCAGTGGCTGACCCCGCACCAACTGGAGATTGGCAAAGTGGTGTGTGACAATGGAAGCAATTTGTTGGCGGCATTGAATTTGGGCAAGTTGACACATGTGCCGTGCATGGCACATGTGTTGAATCTGATCGTACAACGCTTTGTGCATAAGTACCCAGGCTTACAGGACGTCCTCAAGCCGGCCAGGAAGTTGTGTGGCCATTTCAGGCGTTCCTACATGGCGCACTTTTCCGATATTCATCGGCGAAACAACATGCCAGTGAGGCGCTTGATTCGCGACAGCCCGACACGTTGGAATTCAACACTCCTAATGTTCGACCGCCTGCTCCAACAAGAAAAAGCCGCCAATGAGTATTTGTATGAACGGGGTGCTAGGACAGCCTCTGCGGAGCTGGGTATTTTTTTGCCACGTTACTGGACGCTCATGCGCAATGCCTGTAAGCTCATGCGTCCTTTTGAGGAGGTGACAAACCTAGTCAGTCGCACCGAAGGCACCATCAGCGACATCATCCCATTTGTTTTCTTCCTGGAGCATGCCCTGCGAAGAGTGCTGGATCAGGCCGTAGATGAGCGTGAAGAGGAAGAGGAAGAGTTGTGGTCACCATCACCACAAGAAACAGCCTTATCAGCATCGCTTGCTGGACCTGCGGCAACGCTGGAAGAGGAGTCTGAGGAAGAGGAGTCAGAGGAGGAATGTGGCTTTGAGGAGGAGAAAGACCAACCACAGCAGGCATCCCAGGGTGCTCGTTGTCACCTATCTGGTACCTGTGGTGTTGTACGTGGCTGGGGGGAAGAACAGACCTTCAATGAGATCAGTGAGGACGAGGAACGGGACATGAGTAGCTCGGCATCCATCCTTGTGCAAATGGGGTCTTTCATGCTGTTGTGCCTGTTGAGGGACCCTCATATAAAAGGCTGAAGGAGAACGACCTGTACTGGGTGGCCACGCTACTAGACCCCCGGTATAAGCAGAAAGTGGCTGAAATGTTACCGAATTACCGGAAGTCGGAAAGGATGCAGCAGTTACAAAACAAGTTAAAAAGTATGCTTTACACAGCGTATAAGGTTGATGTCAAAGCACAACGGGAATCTAACAGGGGAAGAGGTTTAAGTAATCCTCCTCCTACCACAACCACGCCGGCAATGACAGGACGCTTTACAGACGTGTTGTTGATGGAGGACATGCAGAGCTTTTTAAGTCCTACGCATCGCCACAGCCCTTCGGGGTTTACCCTCAGAGAACGACTTGACTGACAGGTAGCAAACTACCTCGCCTTAACTGCAGATATCGACACTGACAGTGTGGGATGCATTTGACTAAAAACGGCCTGATGAGATGCCTTGGGATAAAAATGGTCCACACTCTGCTGTATTTAATCTCTGCATGCCGGATGACTTGCGTGACTTCTCCGCCACCAACTAGGGTTCAAGCCGAAATGTTTTAGTGCACTTTCTGCCTGGAAAACATCAATTTCTCCGGGCTCTGGTGCTGCACTGTGGCTGCAAAAACGAAACAAAAAAAAAGGCACATACATGTGTCAATTCCCCTTCGTGATCGTTACCTTGTTGTGGTGAAGGGGCTTGCGTATCACAATGAAGCGATCACCTCTATGAGTGTGTTGGCAATGGCAATGTTGGCACACCCCAGATGATAAGGTCGTTGCTTCATTGTGAACAGACCAAAAGTGATCGGCTGGATAATTTTGCATAGAAAAAACAATAATTTTCTTTGTGATCATCTAAGGTGATCATTAAAGCCTACTAGGCCAACAATGGGCCCACACTGCAGAATCATTGTTTTATGGGTCACTTAACTGTCACTGAACTACCTCAGAACGACCATAGGCTTTAAAAAACTGCCATCGCCTGCAATCTCCCAAACGTGCGCATGAGCACAGTCATCACTACACCAAGATTGACGCATAGAGGAATAAAATTTATGTCATGAGTGTGTCAACTATTGACAACTCTTTGCGGTTGTCTAAACTCTATTCGATACACGTCCCCTAATGGGGGACGTAACAGGGATTAAACTGATAAGAATGTGCCCCAAATTGGAAGTAAGAGGACCGATCAAGCATCTTTTTCCGTCTCCCGGTTCCTTAAATCTATTCCATACACCGGCCCCTGATAGGGGACAAAAAAGAGATTAAACTGGTAAGAACAGATTTTTTTTATTTAAAAAAAAGAGGAGATCCTCTGCGGGTATTTTTTGGCCACGTTACTGAACGCTCATGCACAATGGCTGTAGGCTCATGCGTCTTTTTGCGGAGGTGACAAACCTGGTCAGTCAAACCCAAGGCAACATCATCGACCTCATCCCATATGCGTTTTTTCTGGAGCGTGCCCTGCAAAGAGTGCTGGATCAGGCCGTAGATGAGCATGAAGAGGAAGAGTTGTGGTCACCATCACCACCAGAAGCAGCCTTGTCGTCGTCGATTGCTGGACCTGCGGCAACGCAGAGAGAGGTGTCTGAAGAAGAGGAGTCAGAGGAGGAAGGTGGCTTTGAGGAGGTGGAAGATCAACCACAGCAGGCTTACCAGGGGGCTTGTTGTCACCTTTCGGGGACCCTTGGTGTTGTACGTGGCTGGGTGGAGGAAGAGACCTTCAATGACGTCAGTGAGGACAAGGAACGGGACATGGCTAGCTTGGTATCCAACCTTGTGCAAATGGGGAGTTTGCGGTTGTGCAAATGGACTGTTTGCGGTTGTTTGCAGTGCGTTAAACGGGGAGTTTGGTCTGTCAGAGTTTGGTCTGTCACTGTGAAGCGGGCGTAACCCTTACACTACCTGATCGATACAACATCATACCTGATCGTATACACACACTGGATGCTTTAAAGCACGTTATTCCAAACAATTTAGGAATGTTAGGTGATTTATGCCCTTTATGGATTAAAACCCGACTCTGCGTCAACTACGTAATTTTTCATGGGAGTTTTGCCATGGATCCCCTTTTGGCATGCCACAGTCCAGGTGTTAGTCCCCTTGAAACAACTTTTCCATCACTATTGTGGCCAGAATCCCTGTGGGTTTTAAAATTCACCTGCCTATTGAAGTCTATGGCGGTTCACCCGGTTCGCCCGTTCGCGGAAATTCGCGTTTGCAGTTCGCGAACGGTAAATTTTATGTTCGCGACATTTAGTATTTAGTGCTGCTAGGGGCATAATAACTGATAAGCACATCCGCCTGTCAACTGAAAATGCTGACCGGTTGACTCTTATCAAAATGAACAAGGCCTGGATTGCCCCTGACTTCTCCACCAGAGGAAAGCGGCTGAACATAAAGGCACTCTAAATGTGGCTTTTATGGTGTATTGAATACACTGTATTCCCATGCACCCCTTCCACCAGTAAAAAGGGTATATGGTTCAATCTCTCTTTTCTTGTCCTCCTCCTCCTCCATCAACATTCTTATTAGGCTGCCCTCGCTCCTAATCTTTTAGCGGGTCAGCTCTGCAGCAGGCCCTCACCCATAATGTTTTAGAGGGTCACCAGAAGGCCCTCACCCATAATGTTTTTGAGGGTCACCAGCAGGCCTTCACCCATAATGTTTTAGAGGGTCAAAAGAAGGCCCTCACCCATAATGTTTTTGAGGGTCACCAGCAGGCCCTCACCCATAATGTTTTTGAGGGTCACCAGCAGGTTCTCGCCCATAATGTTTTTGAGGGTCACCAGCAGGCCCTCAACCATAATGTTTTAGAGGGTCAGCTCAGCAGCAGACCCTCACCCCTAAATTTTTAGATGGTTAGCTCGGCAGCAGGCCCTCTCCCATAATGTTTTAGATGGTCAGCTCGGCAGCAGGCCCTCTCCCCTAATGTTTTAGATGGTCAGCTCAACAGCAGGCCCTCACCCCTAATGTTTTAGATGGTCATATCAGCAGCAGGCCCTCCCCCTAATGTTTTAAAGGGTCACCAGCAGGCCCTTGCTCCTAATGTTTTTGAGGGTCACCAGCAGGCCATCAATCATAATTTTTCAAGGGTGTGTATGATACCCTCCTTTATATGTAACAAAGAGTGTATTGGGGCAGGACCAGCTCTATAATAAGGCAGACCAAGCGGCTGCTTTAGGGCGCAGAGAAGGGGGGGGGCACCAGGGCGGAAATTAGATTTTTTTTTAAACATTTTTTTTTAAATACATAACTAGCGGACTTGCCCTGCCGGGCCCGGCCACCCGTCGCAGCCTGAAGGTGTGCCGTGTGTCCCCAGCCCTCACCTCCTCACAGAGCGGCATGCAGGCTCAGCAGCAGCACAGCATCGGCAACACAGACAGTCACGGGGTCAGGGGGGTGTGACTGCCGAGTAACGCTGCGGCGGCGGGCAGCAGGCAGCAGAAACTGGTATAGACTGGGGAGCGGAGGTCTGGAGACTGGAGGCGGAGCTGTTGGTGGTGAGTAACTGTATGGACAAATGTCTTTGAGTAGTCTGTCTGTGCGGCCCGCAGGGAGAAATGTATTCTGCATGGGGGTGGGGAAATGGACATGATGGAGGGGGAAGAAATGTGACAACATGGATGGAGGGGAGAGAAATGTGACAACATGGATGGAGGGGGAGAAATATGACAACATGGATGGAGGGTTAGAAATATGGCAACATGGATGGAGGGGGAGAAATGTGACAACATGGATGGGGGGGGAGAAATATGGCAACATGGATGGAGGGGGGGAATGTGACATGGAGGGCTGATGTGACATAGGTGATTTGACATGGAGGGAGAGAAATGTGACAACATGGATGGAGGGGGAGAAATGTGACAATATGGAAGGAGGGGGAGAAATGTGACAACATGGATGGAGGGGGAGAAATGTGACAACATGGATGGAGGCGGAGAACTGTGGCAACATGGATGGAGAGGGCATGTTATTGGGGCATATAATACCTGTGTGTGCCTACATCATCACACATGATAAAGGGGGATGTATCCTCCCGAAATGTTGTATGACAAAGTTTTGCCAGAGCAAAAAACTTCAGTGTTTGTAGCGATTATGATATGTTAAGATTGCAACAACAGGAAATTAATAAATGGAAAAATGTCAAAGATAACTTCAATATTTTGAGTAATTGTGCTGAAAATGTTTGAAGAAGCCATGATTTAGCCTCCAATTATATGTGTTATTTTATATACTTCAGAGTGTGGTGTATTCTAAGAAGGTAGGGCGGAAATTGAACTGCACTGAGGCCAGAAATGCACAAATGACTGTTTTAAAATACAGTCCTGATCAAAAGTTTAAGACCACTTGAAAAATGGCAAAAAATTATATTTTACATTGTTGGATCTTAACAAGTAGAGCTTCAACATTCAACAAGAATAAATTAGAGTGAGACAAAACATTTTTTGAGCATTCAATTAATTGAAAATAACGATTAAACTGAAACAGGCTGTTTTTCAGCTGATCAAAATTTTAGGACCTCATGCCTTTAACCCCTTAAGGACTTAGGACGTACCGGTACGGCATGGTTCCCGAATCCTTAAGGACCCATGACGTACCGGTACGTCATGGCTTTAATTTGCTATTCCGTCGCCGCGGGGGTTAATCGGAACGGGATTTCGGCTGAAATCATTCAGCCGGCATCCCGTAACAATGCAGGGGGGGGTCATTTGACCCCCCCGTATCGACGATCGCAGAAAACCGCAGGTCAATTCAGACCTGCGGTTTTCTGCGTTTCCGGTCCATTCGGGTGTCCTGTGACCCGATGAACCGGAAAAAGACTGCGATCGGTGGCGTAATTATACACCACCTATCGCAGTCCGAGGATTTGGAGAGGCGGCGCTGGCCCTGGTGCTGAACGCTGCTGTCCAGGGTGCTGATTGGTGCAGGGGAGAGAGGCGCGAGATTCAAACTTCCTGCGCTCCTCTCTCCCCTCCTCTTCCTGTCCAGCACCCTGACCGTGCAGCACCGTCCAGCGTCCAGCTCCTGAGTCCCCCTAATCGCAGTCCATCACCCTCCTGCACCCATCGCCACCCAGGTAGGTTAGGGTCAGTGAGGGAGAGGCACCGTTAGGAAGGGAAAGAAGGGAAAAGTTAGGGAAAAAAAAAAAACTTTTACTAAACTTTCTTTTCTTTCTTTCTTTCTGATCCATCTAATCCCCAGACCCCCCCCTGCCACTTGCCCCCCCCCACCAACCCCCCACCACCACCAGCGCCCCCACCCCCCACCCTTCCCCCCACCAGCCCCCACCTCACCCCCCCCCCCCCCCCCCCCCCCCCCCCCCCCCCTTACCACCACTTTTTTTTTTATTTTTTTTTTCTGCGTGCGCTGACTGTCCGGCACTTTTCTTTTTTTGTCCGGCCACTGTTAGCGCATCGCCCGCCTCACCGCCCCACCGCCCCACCGCTACAGCAACTTTGAACTTTTTTTTTTTTCTAAACACTTGCCCCTTTTTTTTCCTTATTTAGTACGCGAACACCCGTTGCCCCCACACACACGCACATATAATAAAGTTTGCCACACACGCACACATACACGCACACACACCCATGGCCCGCCGGATGTTCTCGGCCGAGGAGGCATACGCCCAGATTGCCTCCGACTCCGAGAGCCCCAGTGAGGATGAGGATGACCCCACGTTCCTTTTGTCATCCGCATCCTCCTCATCATCATCGGATGACGATGAGCCACCAAGGCGGCGGAGACGCCGCCAGGCGGAGCCAGGGGCCCCACATGCTAGGGATCCTGTGGCCCACCCTAGTACGAGCCGCCCTGGGGTTCGTACTGGTTTCCCGGCCCACCAAATAAGTCCACCGGAGCCCCCTGCCGATGAACTTAGCTGGTGTCCCCCAGTGGACTTTGAGCCTGAGATTCCGGATTTTGCTGGCAATCCTGGAATCCAGATTCCCACAGTGGGGTTTACTGAAATTGACTATTTTAGTTTTTTTTTCAGTAACCCACTGGTGAATCTGATGGTGGAGCAGACGAATCTGTATGCCCAACAGTTCGTCGCTCAAAACCCAGGCTCATTTTTGGCTAGACCCGGTGGCTGGACGCCGGTCAGTGCAGCCGAGATGAGGACATTTTGGGGCCTCGTGCTGCATATGGGTCTAGTCCAAAAACCCAGTGTCAGACAATACTGGAGTGGGGACGTCCTATACCAGACCCCACTGTACAGTATGGTTATGACACGTCCCCGGTTTGAGGCCATCCGGAAATGTCTGCATTATTCCGATAATGCAGCATGTCCACCCCGAGGTGATCCTGCCTATGACCGGCTGTATAAGATACGGCCGGTCATCGATCACTTTGGGGCCACATTTCAGCAGGCCTACGTACCTGGAAGGGAGGTCGCGGTTGATGAGTCTCTCGTTGCGTTCAAGGGGAGACTCAGTTTCCGCCAATATATTCCCACAAAGCGGGCGAGGTATGGCGTGAAGCTATACAAAATTTGTGAGAGTACCTCAGGGTACACTTACAAATTTCGTGTGTACGAGGGGCGAGATTCCCGGATTCAACCCCCAGAATGTCCCCCCACTCTGGGTGTTACCGGGAAACTCGTGTGGGACCTTATGTACCCACTGCTGGATAACGGTTACCACTTGTACGTGGACAACTTTTATACCAGCATTCCCTTGTTCAGGTCCCTTGCCGCCAGATCCACGTTCGCTTGTGGGACCGTGCGGAAAAATCAACGCGGCCTCCCTGCCCACCCCCTCCAGGTACCTATCCCCAGGGGTGAGACCCGTGCACTTACCAGTGGAAACCTGTTGCTGGTCAGATATAAGGACAAGAGGGATGTCCTTATGCTGTCCACAATCCACGGTAACAGCACCACCCCAGTCCCTGTGCGAGGTACCGCGGCAACGGTCCTCAAGCCCGATTGTATCGTCGACTACAATCGGTATATGGGAGGAGTTGATCTCTCTGATCAAGTCCTCAAGCCATATAATGCCATGCGCAAAACCCGGGCATGGTACAAAAAAGTTGCGGTCTACTTGGTGCAGGTTGCCATGTACAACTCTTTTGTACTATCCCGAAGCGCTGGCAGCACAGGGACATTCCTCCAATTCTATGAGGCAGTCCTCAAAGACCTGATCTTTTCGGACCGGGAAAGAGCAGGCCGGAGTACCTCGGGAATTGGAGGCGCCCGGATCGTCCCTGGCCAACACTTTCCAGGTGTGGTCCCCCATACTGGAAAGAAGGGACGAACCCAAAAAAGATGCAGAGTGTGTCACAAGAGGGGGATACGGAAGGACACCACTACTCAATGTGACACGTGCCCCGATCATCCGGGCCTCTGCATTATCAATTGCTTCAGGGAGTATCACACTTCCATGGAGTACTAAATTTTTATAATCCCCAACAGTCCACTAGAGAACATAAAAAACTATGGCTCTCAGACTTTGGAGACACGGAAACAATTTTTTTTCCCCAAAAAAATATTAGTTTTAGAGCAGGCATCCTCAAACTGCGGCCCTCCAGATGTTGTAAAACTATAACTCCCAGCATGCCCAGACAACCTACAGCCATCAGCAGGGCATGGTGGGAATTGTAGTTTTACAACATCTGGAGGGCCGCAGTTTTTAGGATGCCTGCTTAGTGTCTCCAAAGTCTGAGAGCCATACATATTGGGCATCGTCGCGTGCGTAAAAGTCGTCGCTATAAAAATAACTTTTGACCAAACGCCTCGGATGAACGGTGTTAAAAATATAAAATAAAAACGGTGCCAAAACACCCATTTTTGGGCAAAATTTCCATTTGAATCCTTTTTGCCGGTAATAAAGCAAGGGTTAACAGCCAAACAAAACTCAATATTTATGGCCCTGATTCTGTAGTTTGCAGAAACACCCCATATGTGGTCGTAAATGGCTATATAGCCGCACGGCAGGGCATAGAACGAAGGGAACTCCATACGGTTTCTGGAAGGCAGATTTTGATGGACAGTTTTTTTTTTGACACCATGTTCCATTAGAAGCCCCCCCTGATGTAGCCTAGACTAGAAACTCCAAAAAAGTGACCCCATCTAAGAAACTACACCCCTCAAGGTATTCAAAAGTTACTTTACAAACTATGTTAACCCTTTAGGTGTTCCACAAAACTAAATAGCGAATGTAGAAACAATTTTTAATTTTTTTTTTTGTTACATTGCCTCAAAAAAGCGTAATGAAGAGCAACTAAAAATCATATTTACCCCTAAAATAGTCCCAAAACAACAACCACCTGATCCCGTAGTTTCCTAGATGGGGTCACTTTTATGGAGTTTCTACTCTAGGGGTGCATCAGGGGGCTTGAAAGGGTACATGGTGTCAATAAACCAGTCCAGCAAAATCTGCCTTCCAAAAACCATATGACGTTCCCCTTCTTCTATGTCCTGCCGTTTAGCCAAATAGTAGTTTACGACCACATATGGGGTGTTTCTGCAAACTACAGAATCAGGGCAACCCATTTTAAGTTTTGTTTGGCAGTTAACTCTTGTTTTACTCCTGGAATAAATTGATTATATTGGAAAATTTTCCAAAAAATAGAAATTTCTAAATTGTTTCTCCATCTGTCAATAACTCTTGTGGAACACCTAAAGGGTTAACAAAGTTTGTAAACCCAGTTTTGAATACCTTGAGGGGTGTACTTTCTTAGATGGAGTCACTTTTTTGAAATTTCTATTCTAGGGGTGCAACAGGGGGCTTCAAATGGGACATGGTATAAACAAAACCAGTCCTGCAAAATCTGCCTTCCAAAACCCATATGGTGTTCCCCTCCTTCTATGTGCTCCCGTTTGGCCAAACAGTAGTTTACGACCACATATGGGGTGTTTTTGCAAACTACAGAATCAGGGCAACCCATTTTGAGTTTTGTTTGGCAGTTAACCCCTGTTTTACTCCTGGAAAAAATTGATTATATTGGAAAATTTTCCAAAAAATTGAAATTTCTAAATTGTTTCTCCATCTGCCAATAACTCTTGTGGAGCACCTAAAGGGTTAACAAAGTTTGTAAACCCAGTTTTGAATACCTTGAGGGGTGTACTTTCTTAGATGGAGTCACTTTTTTGAAATTTCTATTCTAGGGGTGCAACAGGGGGCTTCAAATGGGACATGGTATAAACAAAACCAGTCCTGCAAAATCTGCCTTCCAAAACCCATATGGTGTTCCCCTCCTTCTATGTGCTCCCGTTTGGCCAAACAGTAGTTTACGACCACATATGGGGTGTTTTTGCAAACTACAGAATCAGGGCAACCCATTTTGAGTTTTGTTTGGCAGTTAACCCCTGTTTTACTCCTGGAAAAAATTGATTATATTGGAAAATTTTCCAAAAAATTGAAATTTCTAAATTGTTTCTCCATCTGCCAATAACTCTTGTGGAGCACCTAAAGGGTTAACAAAGTTTGTAAACCCAGTTTTGAATACCTTGAGGGGTGTACTTTCTTAGATGGAGTCACTTTTTTGAAATTTCTATTCTAGGGGTGCAACAGGGGGCTTCAAATGGGACATGGTATAAACAAAACCAGTCCTGCAAAATCTGCCTTCCAAAACCCATATGGTGTTCCCCTCCTTCTATGTGCTCCCGTTTGGCCAAACAGTAGTTTACGACCACATATGGGGTGTTTTTGCAAACTACAGAATCAGGGCAACCCATTTTGAGTTTTGTTTGGCAGTTAACCCCTGTTTTACTCCTGGAAAAAATTGATTATATTGGAAAATTTTCCAAAAAATTGAAATTTCTAAATTGTTTCTCCATCTGCCAATAACTCTTGTGGAGCACCTAAAGGGTTAACAAAGTTTGTAAACCCAGTTTTGAATACCTTGAGGGGTGTACTTTCTTAGATGGAGTCACTTTTTTGAAATTTCTATTCTAGGGGTGCAACAGGGGGCTTCAAATGGGACATGGTATAAACAAAACCAGTCCTGCAAAATCTGCCTTCCAAAACCCATATGGTGTTCCCCTCCTTCTATGTGCTCCCGTTTGGCCAAACAGTAGTTTACGACCACATATGGGGTGTTTTTGCAAACTACAGAATCAGGGCAACCCATTTTGAGTTTTGTTTGGCAGTTAACCCCTGTTTTACTCCTGGAAAAAATTGATTATATTGGAAAATGTTCCAAAAAATTGAAATTTCTAAATTGTTTCTCCATCTGCCAATAACTCTTGTGGACCACCTAAAGGGTTAACAAAGTTTGTAAACCCAGTTTTGAATACCTTGAGGGGTGTACTTTCTTAGATGGAGTCACTTTTTTGAAATTTCTATTCTAGGGGTGCAACAGGGGGCTTCAAATGGGACATGGTATAAACAAAACCAGTCCTGCAAAATCTGCCTTCCAAAACCCATATGGTGTTCCCCTTCTTCTATGTGCTCCCGTTCGGCCAAACAGTAGTTTACGACCACATATGGGGTGTTTCTGCAAACTACAGAATCGGGGCAACCCATTTTGAGTTTTGTTTGGCAGTTAACCCTTGTTTTACTCCTGGAAAAAATTGATTATATTGGAAAATTTTCCAAAAAATTTAAATTTCAAAATTGTTTCTCCATCTGCCATTAACTCTTGTGGAAGACCTAAAGGGTTAATAAAGTTTGAAAAAACAGTTTTGAATACCTTGAGGGGTGTAGTTTCTAGAATGGGGTCATTTTTGGGAGGTTTCTATTATCTAAGCCTCACAATATGACTTCAAACCTGAACTGGTCCATAAAAAGTGGGATTTTGAAGATTTCTGAAAATTTCAAAATTTGCTTCTAAACTTCTAAGCCTTGTAACATCCCCAAAAAATAAAATATCATTCCCAAAATGCTGCAAACATGAAGTAGACATATGGGGAATGTAAAGTCATCACAATTTTTGGGGGTATTGCTATGTATTACAGAGGTAGAGAAACTGAAACTTTGAAATTTGCTAATTTTTCAAAATTTTCGGTAAAAATTGTATTTTTTTATGCAAAAAAATTAACTTTTTTGACCCAATTTTAGCAGTGTCATGAAGTACAATATGTGACGAAAAAACAATCTCAGAACGGCCTGGGTAAGTCAAAGCGTTTTAAAGTTATGAGCACTTAAAGTGACACTGGTCAGATTTGCAAAAAATGGCCAAGTCCTTAAGGTGAAATAGGGCCGAGTCCTTAAGGGGTTAAAAGGCCAAATCTGTGCAAAGATGTGGATTCATCGTCATTTTCTGTCAGGTAATCACACGTTGTGATGGCAAAGGCAAAAGAACTGTCCCTTTTTTAACATGGTCGGGTTGTTGAACTGCATAAGCAGGGTCTCTCACAGCGCGCCATCGCTGCTGAGGTGGGATGCAGTAAGACAGTCATTTGGAATTTCTTAAATGATCCTGAGGGTTATGGAACAAAAAAGTCAAGTGGAAGACCCAAAAAAAATTCATCAGCACTGAGCCGGAGGATCCAATTGGCTGTCTGTCAAGACACTGGACGCTCCTCGACCCAAATTAAGGCCCTTACTGGTGCTGACTGCAGCCCCATAACCATCAGACAGCATCTGAGACTGAAGGGCTTCAAAAACAAAAAACGTCTTCAAGGTCCTCGTCTCCTTGAACACCACAGAACTGCTCGTTTGGACTTTGCAAGAGAGCACCAAACATGGGACATTCAAAGGTGGAAGAAAGTTTTATTCTCTGATGAGAAAAAATGTAACCTTGATGGTCCTGATGGTTCCAACGTTACTGGCATGACAAGCAGATCCCTCCTGAGATGTTTTCTACGCGCCACAGTGGAGGGGGCGCCATAATGGTCTGGGTGCTTTTTTATTCAGTGGAACAATGGAGCTTCAGGAAGTGCAGGGGTGTCAGACGGCCGCTGGCTATGTCCAGATGTTGCAGAAAGCATTCCTCATGACTGAGGGCCCTCATCTGTGTGGTAACGACTGGGTTTTTCAACAGGACAACGCTACAGTACACAATGCCCGCAGGACAAGGGACTTCTTCCAGGAGAATAACATCACTCTTTTGGCCCATCCTGCGTGTTCCCCTGATCTAAATCCAATTGAGAACCTTTGTGGATGGGTGGCAAGGGAAGTTTACAAAAATGGACAACAGTTCCAGACAGTAGATGGCCTTCGTGCAGCCGTCTTCACCACTTGGAGAAATGTTCCCACTCACCTCATGGAAACGCTTGCATCAAGCATGCCGAAACGAATTTTTGAAGTGAGAAACAATAACGGCGGAGCTACTCATTACTGAGTTCATGTTTGGAAGTTGGATTTCTGTTTTGGGGGGGTTTATTTTATTTTTTTTGAGGTGTGGTCCTAAACTTTTGATCAGCTGAAAAACAGCCTGTTTCAGTTTATTTGTTGTTTTCATTAAATTGAATGCTCAAAAAATGTTTTGTCTCACTCCCATTTCTTCTTGTTGCATGTTGAAGCTCTACTTGGAACCTTGTTAAGATCCAGCCATGCTAAATATGATTTTTTGCCATTTTTCAAGTGGTCTTAAACTTTTGATCAGGACTGTATAATGAAAGTACTTCTACTTCTATCTCTTGCTGGATCCACTTGTGGCATCAAAAACTCTAGTGGCATTTTTCCCTAAAATTTTAAAACCTGTTACGGTTCGTGTCAAATGAGCATTACATACATAGCCCCAATTAGAGTTGCCTATCACACGGTGCATTTTTAAATAAAATTATAGTATGAGTCAATAGTAATAGAAAAGCTGTTAATGAGTAATGCCTGTTTTATGAGCGCTCTAATATGACATGACTGCTAGGTGAGAGCATGCAGTCAGTTTATCATTGGGTACAACTGGTTGAAACAAAATTCACTATTGCACAACAATTGAGTTGTACCAGTTACATTCCCATACTATACATACTGTACTGTCATTTGACTTGCTAATGTAAGGAACAATGGGTGTTTTCTTCCAATGTAATATTGGTAGCAATTAAAAATTAGTGAATAAGTCTTCTTGGGAAATCATTTGCTAATGACTTATTTGCTGAGCTTTAATTGGTTAAGGAAATGTTTTAACCCTATCCTAACAGTTTATACATTATACAATATTCTATTACCTGAAAATATCAGCTACAGAAGTCATTAGGTAGCGCATTCATTTAATTTGAGCACTTTGCATGACCATAGAAAAAACGGTGAAGCTGTTATATGGCCATACAGTGCTTTCGGTCTCCTGTCCTGCACTATTATCCTAGGAAGAGGAAGCTGAACGCAATGAACCTAAAAGGAAAACTGACTATTGCATGAGTGACCCACTGGAGAATAGGCATTTAACCACTATTCTGACAGAAATGTCACTAGCATACCCTTTACCGACTTAAAGGTTTTTTCTAGGAGTTTAAGGGACTTCTGGCATTTTCATATTGATGGCTTATTCTCAGGATAGATCATCAATATGAGAATGGCAGGGGTCCGACACCCGGCACTCACACTGATCAACTGTTCAAAGAGGCTGCGGTGCTCTGTGACCGCTTACATCTCTTCCTAGGCCATGTGACATCAATTTCATCAGTAACATGGCTTAGGCACAACTCAGTCCTCAAACAGCTTATTGCCGTGGGTCCCAGGAGTCAGATCCCAGCTAATCTCATATTGATGACCTATGGTGAGGATAGACCATCAATATGAAAATTCCAGAAAACCCCTTTAAATTATCCTTATAATGGCTATCAATATCAGATTGGTGGAGTTTCAACACCTGGAACCCCTGCTGATCAACTGTTGGAAGGGTTCACAACATTGTTTTTGACCTGTGAAGTCATGTCCTTTGTTACATGGCCTAGGCGCAGCTCCGTTGCATTCAACCAGGGATGTAGCTATAGGGGATGCAAAGGTAGCAGTCACTACCAGAGACCGGGAGCCTGAGGGGGCCCAAAGACCCTTGTGTCGCAGTATTATAGAAAGTGCATGCTGTTCAAATTACACCTCTGGCTGGAGGAAAGGTGTGGGGGGGGTGCCATTTCAATTTTTGCCTCAGGCAGCTATGTGCTTCCCTGCACTGGCCACAAAGCACTAAGGGAAGGGGGGCCCAATCTGAACTCTTGCACCTGGACCCATGAGCCCTTAGCTACACCCCTGCATTCAACTGATTCAGAATAAGCTACAATACCAAGCACAGTATCTATACTATGTTCTTCACTGTGCTTGGTATACTATGAAGATGCCGCAGTGCTTGTCCGAGCACAACAGTCTCTTTTAACAACTGATCATGGGGGGCAGAGAGTAAGACCTCCACCAGTTGACAAATCCAGGGGGTTTTAAAAAAATAATGGGTTAGACACCGGCAGGCAGAAAATATAAACTGCAGGCTTGAAGCAGGGTCCAGGAATGGCTACAGATACTGGGGCTCAGGTCAGACGCTTGTCTGGCCTCTATGATTAATTTGCATTTGGACACAATTGTCACCTAGCAGGGCAGTCACGTATCCTTGGTGGCTGCACAGCAGAAGTCTCTTCTTAAAAATTCCCATTTATAGGAGAATTTCTGCTCTTTTTGCTCTCTTAACAACAATTTTAAAATTTGGTAGGACACTTTGACAGTTCCCTTAAATGCAGATATGTTCATGTGTTCTTCTATGAGTATTTGGACTCCTGATTATATTTAACATTTTGTTATTGCTGGATGATTACACTGTTCTCAGGGGGTTTGACCAACAGTCTAACATACAGAATATGGGAAATGTTAGCCAATGTACATACAGCCAATATACCCCAAAACTGCTACCAGCTTTACAAAACCACTCTGGGTAGTATAAAAATAAGGCTACCCCTAGGTTCTTCACCAGGGACCACTGAAAGGTAGGATGAACTTGGCTGTTAGGGACTAGTGATGGAAAAACATTGGCCGGGACGGTTCGCAAACCTGATTGCGCGAACATGATCAAATGTTTGCAAACCGCAAGTTTGCGGCGAGCCCCATTCACTTTAATGGCAGGCGAACCTGAAAAACCTTCAGCTCATATTTGCAGCCACCAAATACTAGTAGAAGTGTAAAAATAGTCCAACAACACGGACAGTGACCTACAAGAGAGGGATCAAAAAAAAAAAAAAAAAAAAAAAAAAAAAGTATCTTAATCAGAGGACATTTTTATGTATCTTAAAGGGAAATTCTCTGAAATGTGTCCTGTTGGAGCCTAGAAATTCTGATTATGTGGCTTGAGGTATATTCAAACACTGGAGCATGAAGACCACCATTTGCAATAAACTGGAAGCAGTGGAGTGGCCTGGCTCCTGCTCATCGTCCAAGATAATGTCGTCCTCGGTCTCCTCCCCCCAGCCACGGACAACACCAGGGATCCCAGAAACGTTTAAAGCATGCTCTTCTTACTCATCCTCTGCCCCGACACCATCCTCCTCTGACTCCTCTTCAGACTCCTGTTGACTTGTCTCAGATGGAGTAGCCCCCATGGGAATTAATCCAGCATTGCGACTTCCTCATCCTGCTCCTTGACGACTTGATCAATGACACAACGCAATGCACGCTCCAGAAAGGAGGCGTAAGGTACGATGTCACTGATGGCGCCCTGGCTATGACTGACCAGTTTGGTGATCTCATCAAATGGCCGCATAATTCTGCACGCGTCGCGCTCGAGCAGCCACTGGCGCGGTGAAAAAAAAAAAACAAGCTCCCAGAACTTGTCCTGCCGCAGAGTTCGTAAAGGTAGTCGTTAACTGCAGGTTTCTGCTGGAGCAGCCTATCAAGCATATACAAGGTGGAGTTCCATTGCGTCAATCAATCACAAATTTGACGTCTAACTGGGCAGGTGGTGTCGCCGCTGAGATTTTCCTGGCCTCAAGACGTCCTGGACCCCAGGGTATTTGGGAACGAATCGCTGCACGACTAGTTGGCGGGCTAGAAGTTCCGACAAGCCGGCGGTCAGCCGTTGGGCAAGAGGGTTATCCGGCGTCATCATCTTTTTTCGCTCGAACATTTTGGCCACGGAAGCCTGCTTTTTGCCAGATAAACGCAACAACGGCACGGTGGAAGGTAGAGTGGAGGACAAATGGGAGGAGAGGAGAAAAGGCAGGACGTGAAGCACCAGGAGTGTGTCTAGGTGGGTTCTGACGGTGTTGCTCCATTTGGACTCAGTGATGGGAGGCCAGGTGCTTTCTTAAGGCGGTCGTCCCTAAGTGAGTGTTGGGCTTACCGCGACTTATGCGTTGACAGCACAGGCTGCAGATGGCAGCACTATTGTCAGCAGCGGACACGTTAAAAAAAGCCCACACTGCGGAGCCATGTGCCGGCGTACTGGGAGCGCCAAATGTGACCGTGAATGGTGGATGGCTCGTTCCAGATACATTAGCAGTCTGCTTTTTGCCTCCTGTGCACTGTAAGTTCTGCCTGCTTCTCCTCCCTATCTGCTGTTCCGTCTCTGCCTCTGAACTCCCCTCCTCTTCCTTTCTTGTGGGCACCCACGTGACGTCCATAGACACATCATCAACGTACCATTCACCACCACTGACATTAGAGTTCTCGGAGTAGGCAGCAACAGCGGGGACCACCCTTCTTGGGCCAATCTGGGTACTGTCGTCAGACTGCTGGGTGGCGAATGTTGATACCTCCTCTTCCTGATCTGATGCCAAGAATGGCTGCGCATTAGTAAGGTCTATAGATGTGAAAATAATTCCTATGACTCGAGCGGAGGGGAAATGGTGGTGGTGGTGTTGGTGGTGTTTTTGGGGGTGCACACAGCAGAGAGTGAAGAGGGTTCAGATAGAGAGGATGAGTAGGGTGCAGCAGCGGAAGGCTGAATGACCCACAAGGCTGGTGCTTCCTTAGACGTAAATGCAGGCACCTTCTGCAACGTCCCACTTAGGCTCCGGCCTGGTGCAACTGCTCGACCCCTACCACCCCTGCGGAATGGCTTGCCTCTTCCTCTGCCTGTCATTTTCAAAATAACCCTGTGACAAAAGTCCCTATAGAAGAGCAGTATTTGTTGAAGAAGGTATATCACACCCCTGCCTTAATAACTTTTTTGGGGGGGGCAACTGGTATATCACACCAGTAGAAATATGTCACTATCTGTACATGAGGTAATGCAGCAAAACAGCAAACAAATGCTGCACAACCCAAATGCACAATATAGAAAGTATATAATTAGTATATAACAACCCTGCTTCAATCACTTTTTTTTGGGGGGGGGGGGGGGCAATTTGGTATACAGTTGCAAGAAAAGGTATGTGAACCCTTTGGAATGATATGGATTCCTGCACAAATTGGTCATAAAATGTGATCTGATCTTCATCTAAGTCACAACAATAGACAATCACAGTCTGCTTAAACTAATAACACACAAATAATTAAATGTTACTATGTTTTTATTGAACACACCATGTAAACATTTACAGTGCAGGTGGAAAAAGTATGTGAACCCTTGGATTTAATACCTTGTTGAACCTCCTTTGGCAGCAATAACTTCAACCAAACGTTTCCTGTAGTTGCAGATCAGACGTGCACAACGGTCAGGAGAAATTCTTGACCATTGCTCTTTACAGAACTGTTTCAGTTCAGCAATATTCTTGGGATGTCTGGTGTGAATCACTTTCTTGAGGTCATGCCACAGCATCTCAATCGGGTTGAGGTCAGGACTCTGACTGGACCACTCCAGAAGGCGTATTTTCTTCTGTTTAAGCCATTCTGTTGTTGATTTACTTCTATGCTTTGGGTCGTTGTCCTGTTGCAACACCCATCTTCTGTTGAGCTTCAGTTGGTGGACAGATGGCTTTAAGTTCTCCTGCAAAATGTCTTGATAAAATTGGGAATTCATTTTTCCTTCGATGATAGCAATCGGTGCAGGCCCTGATGCAGCAAAGCAGCCCCAAACCATGATGCCCCCACCACCATACTTCACAGTTGGGATTAGGTTTTGATGTTGGTGTGCTGTGCCTCTTTTTCTCCACACATAGTGTTGTGTTTTTCTTCCAAACAACTCAACTTTGGTTTCATCTGTCCACAGAATATTTTGCCAGTACTGCTGTGGAACATCCAGGTGCTCTTGTGCAAACTGTAAATGTGCAGCAATGTTTTTTTTGGACAGCAGTGGCTTCCTCTGTGGTATCCTCCCATGAAATCCATTCTTGTTTAGTGTTTTACGTATCATAGATTTACTAACAGGGATGTTAGCATATGCCAGAGACTTTTGTAAGTCTTTAGCTGACACTCTAGGATTCTTCTTTACCTCATTGAGCAGTCTGCACTGTGCTCTTGCAGTCATCTTTACAGGACGGCCACTCCTAGGGAGAGTAGCAGCAGTTCTGAACTTTCTCCATTTATAGACAATTTGTCTTACCGTGGACTGATGAACAGCAAGGCTTTTGGAGATACTTTTATAACCCTTTCCAGCTTTATGCAAGTCAACAATTCTTAATCGTAGGTCTTCTGAGAGCTCTTTTGTGCAAAGCATCATTCACATCAGGCAATGCTTCTTGTGAAAAGCAAACACAGAACTGGTGTGTGTTTTTTATAGGGCAGGGCAGCTGTAACCAACACCTCCAATCTCATCTCATTGATTGCACTTGAGTTGGCTGACACCTCACTCCAATTAGCTCTTGGAGATGTCATTAGTCTAGGGGTTCATATACTTTTTCCACCTGCACTGTGAATGTTTACATGGTGTGTTCAATAAAAACATGGTAACATTTAATTCTTTGTGTGTTATTAGTTTAAGCAGACTGTGATTGTCTATTGTTGTGACTTAGAAGAAGATCAGATCACATTTTATGACCAATTTGTGCAGAAATGCATATCATGCCAAAGGGTTCACATACTTTTTCTTGCAACTGTATCACACCAGTAGAAATTATTTGTTCCAATGTCATTTGTCACTATCTGTAGCTGAGGTAACACAGCAAAAAACGCAAACTAATGCTGCACTACCCAACTGCACTATATAGAAAGCATGTAATTGGTATAAAACACCCCTGCCTTAATCAGTTTTTTCGGTGGGCAACTGGTTTATAACACCAGTAGACGATATTTGTTCCAATGTCGTTTGTCACTATATGTAGCTGAGGTAATGTAGCTAAACCGCAAACAAATGCTGCACTACCCAAGTGCACCATATATAAAGTATATTACGCCCCTGCTTCAATTAGTTTTTTTGGGGGGCAACTGGTATATCACACCATAGAAATTATTTGTCACTATCTGTAGCTGAGCTGACGCAGCTAAAACGCAAACAAATGCTGCACTACCCAACTGCACTATATATAAAGTATATAATTGGTATATAACACTCCTGCTTCAATCTGTTTTTTTGGGGGGCAACTAGTATATCACACCAGTAGAAATTATTTGTTCCAATGTAGTTTGTCACTATCTGTAGCTGAGGTAATGCAGCTAAAACGCAAACAAATGCTGCACTACCCAACAGCACTATTTTTTTTTATAACATAATCTTTATTATATTATACAATTTCTTACACCATACAAAACATTATACCAAATTTAAGTTTAAAACAGATAAAACACATGTTTACCCCCCTCCCCATTTCCCTTATTTGCTGCAACGAAAAGAAAGAAAGAAAGAAAGAAAGAGAGGGAAAAGAAAACAAAAAATAACAAATTTTTTCTTCCCCCTTCTCCCCCCCCCCCTGCACCCCCGGGGACCCAGCCCCCAGAAGAAAAGAGTGGCCAAGCAAAAAAAAAGGATAGAACATATCAAAGGGAAGCTTACAGTAACCATACCTTCCATAGTTCTACAAATCTATTTTTCTTTTGGGTATTTACCAAATGGAATTCTTCTCTGGTTAGTATACTTTTAGTGCATCTCTCCCATTCTTTTATCGAGGGGGAGGTCTTACTTCCCCAAAGTCCCATAATACATTTCCTTGCCTGAAAGAGGAGTTTGGATGCAATTTCTTGATGTTGGGGGGTATCTCTTTTGTCCATCACTCCCAATACACAAATCTCAAATTTATTAGGTATTATAAACTGGTGAAATTGTTCTATTTTATCCCTAACCTGTCCCCAAAATTCCTGAGTCCTTCTGCATGTCCAAAGTATCTGGACATCATCTACTCCTATTTCCCCACATTTTAAACAGCTAAATACTTTAGGTTCATAGAATTTCATAAGTTTCTCAGGGGAGTAATAGAGACGGTTTAGTATATAAAATTGGGTAATCCTATGTGAAAAGTTCCTTGATACCCTATTTTTTGGCTGTATTGCTGATATCCAGAACTCTTCTTGCTGGGGGTTTATAACCTCCCTCCATTTATACATTAGGCTAGATATTGCTTTCCCCTTGGTCTTTTGATGTATCAAACATTCGTATATTTTTGACACTAGCTTCCCCCCTGCCGTTATTCTGTATATATTAAGCAGCAGCTGCGGAAGGGTCTCTATTTGTGTATTTTTTCCTACCAACCTGCGTATTGCACATTTTAACTGTAAATAAAAAAATCTCACTTCTAGGTCACCCACTTTGTAATCCTTTTTAAGATCTTCATATGTTATTATATCCCCATGTTTCCATATTTGACCCAGTTTGTAGATTCCATGTTTCCACCACACTGTCTGTTTGATCAACATCAAATCAGTAAGATGAATATTGCTTCACAGTATTGTGTCCACATGGAGTCCCTCCTGGTTCCACAGTTTCCTTGCCTGTCTCCAAACCATATCCATCAACTCAAAGAGCGGTATCTTATTACTGCTCTGTTGTCCCCAAATTCCAGCTTCAATTAGTTGAAAAATATTACATTTCTCTAATCTTTTATTTATTCCTGAAATCATAGACTTATATCTTTGCGTATTACTCCAAACTATCATGTTTTTTATTTGACCGGAAATAAAATAAAGTTCCACATCTGGGACTGATAGTCCCCCCTCCTTCTCGTGATTGCACAATATTTGTGCTTTAATTCTAGTTTTTTTTCCTCGCCAAATCAAGTCCATTAATGTGCAAGTTATTATTATTTTATTTTTTTTATAAATTCTTTATTTTTCATTTTTATAGAATTAAGCAACATATATGTACTGATGTGACATAAAAGAAAGATGCATTTATGATACATGTTACATAGTCATATCTTAGCAATCAATACATGTTATTCAAGTACATACATGGGTCTGATTAATTGTCAAAAAGAAAAGTTGGCGTCCTTCAACACTCTAGTGCATGAATAAAAGCGTAAACACTCTTCTCTTCAGAGTATCTAGGATGCCCCTTATTGAGACCCTGTATGAGAAATAAAGTAATAGATAAGATAGTTAGGAAAGATAGAGAAGAGAAGAGTGAGGGGGGGGGGCTTAGGGATATCGCAAGTCAGGTCCTAGAGTTAAAATAGACGTCAGTCAGGGCTCACCTTCGCCAGAGATCTCCAAGGACTCCATAGTTTTGCGTATTTATCGTGTGTCCTTTCAATCCACCTGGACATTTCTTCAAATCTACAGATTTGAGTCACCTTGGCTATCATTTCTTGCATGGAGGGGGGGTTGACATCGAGCCAATTTAGGGGGATCAATGATTTTGCTGCCGCTATAATATGTGAGACCAGATTCTGAGGTGAGATTAAAACTGGGGGATGTAAGTTTCCTAATTAGTAATTCTGTTTCACTCCAATAAGTCTTGATTTTCGGACAATTCCACCAAATGTGCGAAAGGGAGCCTACTCCATCACCGCACCTCCAGCATTCTCCGGTAGATGCCAGGCCCCTTTTGTATAGAAAGTCAGGTGTTTTATACCACCTTGATAAAAGCTTAAAATGGTTCTCCTGTAGTCGGGAGCAGCGGGAGAAACCATGAGAACTTCTTAATATCTGCTTTACCTCTGTATCGGTTAGAACTAGGGATGAGCGAACCCGAACTGTATAGTTCGGGTTCGTACCGAATTTTGGGGTGTCTGTGACACGGACCCGAACCCGAAAAAGTCCGGGTTCGGGTTCGGTGTTCGGCGCTTTCTTAGGGCTTTTTGAAAGGCTGCAAAGCAGCCAATCAACAAGCGTCATACTACTTGCCCCAAGAGGCCATCACAGCCATGCCTACTATTGGCATGGCTGTGATTGGCCAGTGCAGCATGTGACCCAGCCTCTATATAAGCTTGGGTCATGTAGCGCTGCACGTCACTCTGCTGATACAAGCGTAGGGAGAGGTTGCAGCTGCGACGTTAGGGCGAGATTAGGCAGATTAACTCCTCCAAAAGACTTCATTCAGTGATCGATCTACAGCTGTGGATCATTGAACTGCTTCTATTCAATTGCTCAGTGTTTTTAGGCTGCCCAGAGCGTTTTTCAGTCACTTTTTTCTGGGGTGATCGGCGGCCATTTTGTGGCTTGTGGTGCGCCAGCACAAGCTACCACCAAGTGCATTTAACCATCAATAGTGTGGTTATTTTTTGCTATATCCTACATCAGGGTCAAGCTTTCATCAAGTGCATTTAACCATCAATAGTGTGGTTATTTTTTGGCCATATACTACATCAGGTGCAGGCTGAGCCTGTGTCACCCAAGTGCATTTAACCATCAATAGTGTGGTTATTTTTTGCTATATCCTACATCAGGGTCAAGCTTTCATCAAGTGCATTTAACCATCAATAGTCTGGTTATTTTTTGGCCATATACTACATCAGGTGCAGGCTGAGACTGTGTCACCCAAGTGCATTTAACCATCAATAGTGTGGTTATTTTTTGCTATATCCTACTTCAGGGTCAAGCTTTCATCAAGTGCATTTAACCATCAATAGTGTGGTTATTTTTTGGCCATATACTACATCAGGTGCAGGCTGAGCCTGTGTCACCCAAGTGCATTTAACCATCAATAGTGTGGTTATTTTTTGGCCATATACTACATCAGGGGCAAGTTGAGCCTGTCACCCAGCGCCTAAAAAATAGGCCTGACATTTATATTCATCCAAATCAGTACTGTTTTAGCTGGTCAAGTTATTTTTAGTGACCGTAAAAGCACAGTTTTTGTTCTGGGTTGAAAAACAATTCCCAAATTTGCAATTCTCAAAATTTGTGGTTTCTGCTGTATCAGACCTACTTTAAATCTATCCCTAAAAGGGTATATTAGATTCAAGGTGCTGATAGGGTCATTCTGAAAAACTTAACACACACGCTACAGTGCAGATACAAGTCTAATTCTGTGATTAAACGTATACCTGTCACACAGCGCCTAAAAAATAGGCCTCACATTTATATTCATCCAAAGCAGTACTGTTTTAGCTGGTCAAGTTATTTTTAGTGACCGTAAAAGCACAGTTTTTGTTCTGGGTTGAAAATTAATTCCCAAATTTGCAATTCTCAAAATTAGTGGTTTCTGCTGTATCAGGCCTACTTTAAATCTATCCCTAAAAGGGTATATTAGATTCAAGGTGCTGATAGGGTCATTCTGAAAAACTTAACACACACACTACAGTGCAGATACAAGTCTAATTCTGTGATTAAACGTATACCTGTGACACAGCGCCTAAAAAATAGGCCTCACATTTATATTCAGCTAAATCTGTCATTACTGGTGTGCCTGTATTAGTGTAATACGGTACCTAAATAGATAGCCAGACAGTGTTAGGTGTCTGTAAAAAAAGGCCTGAATTTTAATTCAATACATTGGCCCGAATAATATTTTTCTTATTGTGGTGAACGGTAACAATGAGGAAAACATCTAGTAAGGGACGCGGACGCGGACGTGGACATGGTCGTGGTGGTGTTAGTGGACCCTCTGGTGCTGGGAGAGGACGTGGCCGTTCTGCCACAGCCACACGTCCTAGTGTACCAACTACCTCAGGTCCCAGTAGCCGCCAGAATTTACAGGGATATTTGGTGGGGCCCAATGCCGTTCTAAGGATGGTAAGGCCTGAGCAGGTACAGGCATTAGTCAATTGGGTGGCCGACAGTGCATCCAGCACGTTTACATTATCTCCCACCCAGTCTTCTGCAGAAAGCACATAGATGGCGCATGAAAACCAAGCCCATCAGTCTGTCACATCACCCCCATGCATATCAGGGAAACTGTCTGAGCCTCAAGTTATGCAGCAGTCTCTTATGCCGTTTGAAGACTCTGCTTCCAGGGTTTCCCAAGGGCATCCACCTAGCCCTTCCCCAGGGGTGGAAAAGATAGAATGCACTAACGCACAACCACTTATGTTTCCTGATGATGAGGACATGGGAATACCACCTCAGCACGTCTCTGATGATGACGAAACACAGGTGCCAACTGCTGCGTCTTTCTGCAGTGTGCAGACTGAACAGGAGGTCAGGGATCAAGACTGGGTGGAAGACGATGCAGGGGACGATGAGGTCCTAGACCCCACATGGAATGAAGGTCGTGCCACTGACTTTCACAGTTCGGAGGAAGAGGCAGTGGTGAGACCGAGCCAACAGCGTAGCAAAAGACAAAGAGGGATCAGTGGGCAAAATCAGAACACCCGCCGCCAAGAGACTCCGCCTGCTACTGACCGTCGCCATCTGGGACCGAGCACCCCAAAGGCAGCTTCAAGGAGTTCCCTGGCATGGCACTTCTTCAAACAATGTGCTGATGACAAGACCCAAGTGGTTTGCACGCTGTGCCATCAGAGCCTGAAGCGAGGCATTAACGTTCTGAACCTTAGCACAACCTGCATGACCAGGCACCTGCATGCAAAGCATGAACTGCAGTGGAGTAAACACCTTAAAAACAAGGAAGGCTCCCCCTGCTACCTCTTCTGCTGCTGCCGCCTCGGTCTCTTCTGCTGCTGCCGCCGCCTCGGCCTCTTCCTCCGCCTCTGGAGGGACGTTGGCACTTGCCGCCCAACAAACATGGGATGTACCACCAACACCACCACCTGCGTCACCAAGCATCTCAACCATGTCACACGGCAGCGTTCAGCTCTCCATCTCACAAAAATTTGAGAGAAAGCGTAAATTCCCACCTAGCCACCTCGATCCCTGGCCCTCAATGCCAGCATTTCTAAACTACTGGCCTATGAAATGCTGTCATTTAGGCTGGTGGACACAGACAGCTTCAAACAGCTCATGTCGCTTGCTGTCCCACAGTATGTTGTTCCCAGCCGGCACTACTTCTCCAAGAGAGCCGTGCCTTCCCTGCACAACCAAATATCCGATAAAATCAAGTGTGCACTGCGCAACTCCATCTGTGGCAAGGTCCACCTAACCACAGATACGTGGACCAGTAAGCACGGCCAGGGACGCTATATCTCCCTAACTGCACACTGGGTAAATGTAGTGGCGGCTGGCCCCAGGCGGAGAGCTGTTTGGCGCACGTCCTTCCGCCGCCAAGGATCGCAGGGCAACATTCTTTGCCTCCTGTCTCCTCCTCCTACTCAGCTTCCTCCTCCTCTTCTTCCACCTGCTCATCCAGTCAGCCACACACCTTCACCACCAACTTCAGCACAGCCCGGGGTAAACGTCAGCAGGCCGTTCTGAAACTCATATGTTTGGGGGACAGGCCCCACACCGCACAGGAGTTGTGGCGGGGTATAGAACAACAGACCGACGAGTGGTTGCTGCCGGTGAGCCTCAAGCCCGGATTGGTGGTGTGCGATAATGGGCGAAATCTCGTTGCAGCTCTGGGACTAGCCGGTTTGACGCACATCCCTTGCCTGGCGCATGTGCTGAATTTGGTGGTGCAGAAGTTCATTCACAACTACCCCGACATGTCAGAGCTGCTGCATAAAGTGCGGGCCGTCTGTTCGCGCTTCCGGCGTTCACACCCTGCCGCTGCTCGCCTGTCTGCGCTACAGCGTAACTTCGGCCTTCCCGCTCACCGCCTCATATGCGACGTGCCCACCAGGTGGAACTCCACCTTGCACATGCTGGACAGACTGTGCGAGCAACAGCAGGCCATAGTGGAGTTTCAGCTGCAGCACGCACGGGTCAGTCGCACTGCGGATCAGCCCCACTTCACCACCAATGACTGGGCCTCCATGCGAGACCTGTGTGCCCTGTTGCGCTGTTTCGAGTACTCCACCAACATGGCCAGTGGCGATGACGCCGTTATCAGCGTTACAATACCACTTCTATGTCTCCTTGAGAAAACACTTAGGGCGATGATGGAAGAGGAGGTGGCCCAGGAGGAAGAGGAGGAAGAGGGGTCATTTTTAGCACTTTCAGGCCAGAAGTGACTCAGAGGGAGGTTTTTTACAACAGCAGAGGCCAGGTACAAATGTGGCCAGACAGGGCCCACTACTGGAGGACGAGGAGGACGAGGATGAGGAGGAGGTGGAGGAGGATGAGGATGAAGCATGTTCACAGCGGGGTGGCACCCAACGCAGCTCGGGCCCATCACTGGTGCGTGGCTGGGGGGAAACACAGGACGATGACGATACGCCTCCCACAGAGGACAGCTTGTCATTACCTCTGGGCAGCCTGGCACACATGAGCGACTTCATGCTGCAGTGCCTGCGCAACGACAGCAGAGTTGCCCACATTTTAACGTGTGCGGACTACTGGGTTGCCACCCTGCTGGATCCCCGGTACAAAGACAATGTGCCCACCTTACTTCCTACACTGGAGCGTGATAGGAAGATGCGCGAGTACAAGCGCACGTTGGTAGACACGCTACTGAGAGCATTCCCAAATGTCACAGGTGAACCAGTGGAAGCCCAAGGCGAAGGCAGAGGAGGAGCAAGAGGTCGCCAACGCAGCTGTGTCACGCCCAGCTCCTCTGAGGGCAGGGTTAGCATGGCAGAGAAGTGGAAAAGTTTTGTCACCACGCCACAGCTAACTGCACCACCACCTGATACGGAACGTGTTAGCAGGAGGCAACATTTCAATAACATGGTGGAACAGTACCTGTGCACACCCATCCACGTACTGACTGATGGTTCGGCCCCATTCAACTTCTGGGTCTCCAAATTGTCCACGTGGCCAGAGCAAGCCTTTTATGCCTTGGAGGTGCTGGCCTGCCCGGCGGCCAGCGTTTTGTCTGAACGTGTATTCAGCACGGCAGGGGGCGTCATTACAGACAAACGCAGCCGCCTGTCTACAGCCAATGTGGACAAGCTGACGTTCATAAAAATGAGCCAGGCATGGATCCCACAGGACCTGTCCATCCCTTGTGCAGATTAGACATTAATTACCTCCCCTTAACAATATATTATTGTACTCCAGGGCACTTCCTCATTCAATCCTATTTTTATTTTCATTTTACCATTATATTGCGGGGCAACCCAAAGTTGAATGAACCTCTCCTCTGTCTGGGTGCCGAGGCCTAAATATGTGACAGTGGCCTGTTCCAGTGGTGGGTGACGTGAAGCCTAATTCTCTGCTATGACATGAAGACTGATTCTGTGCTGACATAAAGCCAGATTCTCTGTTACGGGACCTCTCTCCTCTGTTTGGGTGCCGGTGCCTAAATATGTGACAGTGGCCTGTTCCAGTGGTGGGTGACGTGAAGCCTTATTCTCTGCTATGACATGAAGACTGATTCTGTGCTGACATGAAGCCAGATTCTCTGTTACGGGACCTCTCTCCTCTGCCTGGGTGCCTGGGCCTAAATATGTGACAGTGGCCTGTTCCAGTGGTGGGTGACGTGAAGCCTGATTCTCTGCTATGACATGAAGTCTGAGTCTCTGCTGACATAAAGCTAGATTCTCTGTTACGGGACGTCTCTCCTCTGTCTGGGTGCCGGGGCCTAAATATGTGACAGTGGCCTGTTCCAGTGGTGGGTGACGTGAAGCCTGATTCTCTGCTATGACATGAAGACTGATTCCCTGCTGACATGAAGCCAGATTCTCTGTTACAGGACCTCTCTCCTCTGCCTGGGTGCCTGGGCCTAAATATGTGACAGTGGCCTGTTCCAGTGGTGGGTGACGTGAAGCCTGATTCTCTGCTATAACATGAAGACTGATTCTGTGCTGACATGAAGCCAGATTCTCTGTTACGGGACCTCTCTCCTCTGCCTGGGTGCCTGGGCCTAAATATTTGACAGTGGCCTGTTCCAGTGGTGGGTGACGTGAAGCCTGATTCTCTGCTATAACATGAAGACTGATTCTGTGCTGACATGAAGCCAGATTCTCTGTTACGGGACCTCTCTCCTCTGCCTGGGTGCCTGGGCCTAAATATGTGACAGTGGCCTGTTCCAGTGGTGGGTGACGTGAAGCCTGATTCTCTGCTATGACATGAAGACTGATTCTCTGCTGACATGAAGCCAGATTCTCTGTTACGGGACCTGTCTCCTCTGCCTGGGTGCCTGGGCCTAAATATGTGACAGTGGCCTGTTCCAGTGGTGGGTGACGTGAAGCCTGATTCTCTGCTATGACATGAAGACTGATTCTCTGCTGACATGAAGCCAGATTCTCTGTTACGGGACCTCTCTCCTCTGTCTGGGTGCCGGGGCCTAAATATGTGACAGTGGCCTGTTCCAGTGGTGGGTGACGTGAAGCCTGATTCTCTGCTATGACATAATGACTGATTCTCTGCTGACATGAAGCCAGATTCTCTGTTACGGGACCTCTCTCCTCTGCCTGGGTGCCGGGGCCTAAATATGTGACAGTGGCCTGTTCCAGTGGTGGGTGACGTGAAGCCTGATTCTCTGCTATGACATGAAGACTGATTCTCTGCTGACATGAAGACTGATTCTCTGCTATGGCATGAAGAGACTGATTCTCTGCTGACGTGAAGCCAGATTCTCTGCTATGGGACCTCTGTTCAATTGATATTGGTTAATTTATTATTTTTTATTTTTTATTTTAATTCATTTCCCTATCGACATTTGTTTGCAGGGGATTTACCTACATGTTGCTGCCTTTTGCAGCCCTCTAACTCTTTCCTGGGCTGTTTTACAGCCTTTTTAGTGCCGAAAAGTTCGGGTCCCCATTGACTTCAATGGGGTTCGGGACGAAGTTCGGGTCGGGTTCGGATCCCGAACCCGAACATTTCCGGGAAGTTCGGCCGAACTTCTCGAACCCGAACATCCAGGTGTTCGCTCAACTCTAGTTAGCACCTTATTGAGCTCCTTTTTCCTATCTTTGATGTGTCTCGACGGTTCACCCTCGCCTCCAACCACCGGGTAAAGCTTTGACACTTTCTTTGCAACAGAAAGAGGCGACAATACTAGTTTCTCAAACTCAGTTATAGACCTTTGGAGAGGGTACTTTACTGTCAACTCCCCACACACAGCTTTGATATGAGATTTCGCTAGGAAAAAACCTGGGGATTCAGTAATCGAGCGCGGGAGAGCTGTTAAAATGGAGGTTTCCATATTTGGGGTGACTTCACCTAATTTTACCGATGTTAAGAAATTCCACACTTGTAGCTTTCCTAAGTTGTCATGATTTAGGAGGTCTGGTAATAGGCTCAATGGAAGCAGAGGAGATAGGTCATGGGCCAGTTTCTCTTTCAATTCTTTCCAGGTCTTACTGAGACTACGCATCAAAGGATCCATTGTTTTGTCATTATGTATGTTTCTATCTGGGAGCCATAAATGTTTCTGAAAACACTTTCCTACACTATGACTATAAATTGCTTGGACATCTGGATTTTCTTTTGGGATCTACCATTTCAAGCCATCTATTAAGCTATATCGCTTTGTAGTATCTAGATATATCTGGCAGACCAAGTCCTCCCTTCTCTTTATGTCTAGTTAGGATTTCTTGTGATATCCTAGGCCTTCTACCGTTCCACAAGAACCTAGAAAACATACTCCTCATACTCTGTAAGAAAGACTTAGGAAGCCAGATCGGTACCAATTGCATGGTATATAGGACTTTCGGCATAACGTACGCTTTCAGGACGTTTTTCCTTCCCATCCAAGAGAGATAGGGGAGGTTGTAAGTGTGTAGCAAGCGCTGAATGTCCTTTAAAAGTGAGATGTAGTTGTGTTGGTATAGGTCATGGGTACTACTGGGGATTGAGATCCCTAAGTATTTAATTGGCCCTTTGGTCCATTAAAATGGAAGTCGGGCCCTCAAGGGGGCAATTTTGGAATTGGGTAGAGAAACATTCATTATCTCTGATTTGGAGTGATTAACTTTGAAGTCTGATAAAGAGCTGTATTCATCTATTTTTTCTACTAGCGGAGTTATTCCCTTCTCCGGGTCCCTGATCAGAAACAGTAAGTCATCTGCGAATGCAGTGCATTTTAATTCTCTCTCACCATATTTAGCTCCTAGGATTTCTGGGGATTGTCTAACCAGTTGTAAGAGTGACTCTGCTACTAGGATGAACAGTGAGGGGGACAGAGGACATCCCTGCTTAGTTCCATTGGTTATGTCAAAGGATGGAGAAAGCGTGCCATTTACCTTCAGCCTGGCGTATGGGTTTTTATATAGTGCGAATATCGCTCTTATGAAAACTTCTGGAAAGGCGAAATGTTGCAGCGTCAGTTTCATGTATAACCAGTTAACTCTGTCAAACGCTTTTTCAGCGTCTATACTTAACAGAGCTAAGGGTATCTTCTTTTTATGTGCCATGTGTATAGCGTAGGATATCCTACGGGAGTTGTCCTTTCCCTCTCGGCCCTGGACAAAACCAGACTGTTCGTGTCCTATCAAGCCAGGCAGAAACTTGCTTAGCCTGCAGGCTAAAATCTTGGCCGATAATTTTAAATCCAGGTTCAAGAGGGAAATCGGGCGGTAGCTGCCGCAATTCAAGGGGTCCTTACCTTCTTTAGGTATCAGGGTGACGTAAGATTCGAGCGTTACACACATCTGTGAACCTGGGAGTGAGGATGTCTTGGAACTTTTTATAATATAGTAGGGGTAAGCCATCAGGTCCTGGGCTTTTCCCCGGGGGAAAAGTTTTAAGAGTACTACTTATTTCCTCGGCCGATATTGGCCTAACTAGGTAACTTGAGTCTTCTGGTGTTATAGTTGGGAGGTGGAGGGATTCCAAAAAAGTTTTTATGCGTTTCTCTTTCTGGAGTTCCTCTTCGGGGGCACCTGCCTGGTGTAGGTTGTATAGTTTTGAATAAAGCTCCTTAAAGGCACTGGCTATTTCTGGGGTGTCATTAGTCAAGTTACCGTTTGGCTGTTTGATTGAGGAGATGTGAGTGACATTCCTGGCTTTCTTAAGCAAGGATGACATCAGTTTTCCTCCTTTCTCTCCATGGGCGTAGACCTTGTGCTGAAAGTTTATCATTTGCTTTGCTACTCTATGTCCAAGAAGGTCTCGTAGTTTAAGCCTGAGGTCTGTCAGAGTTTTTTGGTGTTCATTACACAGTGAAGCTTTATGCTTCCTTTCAATTGTCGCTATTTCTGCTAAGAGTGTGTCGACACTTTTTTGCTGTTCCTTTTTTACTCTAGTGCCTAAGGAAATAAAGCATCCTCTGACAAAAGCCTTATGGGCCTCCCATACAATAGGTTGTGAGCTGCTTGTGGAGGAGTTAAGTGCAAAGTACTCTATCAGTTGAGTCCTGACCTGATCCATGTGGAGTTGGTTATACAGCAGAGATTCATTCAGCTTCCAGTTCCAGTCCCTTTTTGGTAGAGAGGTGAGGTCGCGCAGCATGGAGCATGGTCAGACAAGGTGATATTGCCCATGTCTGCCTTCCTGAAAAAGGGGAGTAAAGATGCAGAGGTTAAGACGTGATCTAGACGCTGGTACGACCTATGGGGAATTGAGTAGAAGGAGAAGTCTTTACTTGTAGGGTGAAGGCTTCTCCATACGTCTATCAAACGTAGGTCATGGAGTTTCTTATGGAGTTTACTAAGGAGCCTTTGCGTCACCTGGGATTTAGCTGAGGATGAGTCGATGGCTGGATTTAATACTAGGTTTAAGTCAGCTCCTAAGATTATCTGCCCTTCAGCGAAGAGTTTAAGTGTGTCTAAGGCTTGTAAAAGCCAGTGTACAGGAGACTTATTTGGGACATAAAGATTTGCTAAAGTAAATTTACGATCTGCTATTAAGCCTTTGACAAGAAGAAGGCGTCCCTCTGCATCTGTATGTTGCTGCAATACTGTAAACGGGATGGATTGGTGAATTGCTATAGCTACCCCTTTAGAAGCCGAAACTGGTTGAACACTATGAAACCAATGAGCAAACGGACGCTTTGGCATCTTTGGCATTTTCTTCTGGCGAAGGTGAGTTTCCTGAAGGAACACTATCTGTGAACCCATTTTTCTGAGAGCTAACATGACTTGACCTCGTTTCTGTGGTGAGTTTAGACCTTTGACATTGAATGTCGTGACCTTTATATCAGTCATCTTAGTGGGCAAGATATTTGCTGTTGAAGCAGGGTTGCAATCTGTAAAATCTCCTTATGAGACTCTTGTGAGCCTGAGAGAAATATCTACGAGAAGGAGGAGGTGGGGAAGGGTTAAGAAGGGGGGGATACGAGGAGAGGAAATATAAGAAGGAGAGAGCAAGAAGAAGGAAGTAAGAAGAAACAAGCAGTAGTTCTAACAGATACCGGAGTTAAGACCGGTGAGTGGGCTATCACAACAGGAGCAAACAATTATGCGTGTAGATAGCAGGGGGGGAGAACACAAATATATATCTAGCCTGTACGTGTTACCTAGACATCACAGCCACAGGGCATAGTACAATATTTGTTGACCTTAATCTGTTACTTTGCATCTAGATCTTATAATCAGAGATAGAAATGTTAGACAAATCCTAAGGTATTTTGTAGTTAGATGAAAATGAGGGCCAAGGACCTGCACTGGAGTAGGGAGGAGGGGGGGTGGGTTAAAGAAAAATTCATTTTCCTTAAGGATAAGTATATTGGGTTTGTTGCATCAGGGTAGACTGATTTCGGGTATAACCTACTGTTTGGCTAAAGCTTGGTAAGGGGGGTAAGCATCAGCATATGGTTCCTAAAGGCCGATACTCAAGTCACATTAAAATAGGGGCTGACCACTGGTGGTCCTTATCTGTTCCACTTCCTAGGTAGGTTAAGCACAATAGCGCCAACAGTAAGTACATTCCTGTTTTACCTTCTATCATGCGAACAATTAATCTGCTCGTGTCGGTGTCACCCATAACACCCAGCACAATCAGTGAGCTGAGTGCAATAAGGACCCGAGATTTGTTAGGTGAATCGGGGACATGGGGCTCTAATAAGATACATAGCTGGTGCAGTAGCCTATTCACGATCTTAGGGTAATCACACTCTACATTTTGGCAGGAATACATTCTTCTCCTAACTTTATGCGTGAGGAATCGCATGTTAACAGGTAAGATAACATTCTCTAGGTAACTTAGAACCATATCAAAAACAGGGTCCAAAACAATCAACTGAGACAATAGCTATCTGGAGTCTCAAGAGATAGACCGTGTAATAATCGCATGACTTATTCCATGCGAATAAGGAACATAATATTCCCTTTTTGTATTGTAAATGCAACAGAGTGTGCAATAAGTACAACTAAGCGTATAACACTAATAACATGGTAGGACCTCTGCTGACGTCCCTCCATGTCCCATTAATACTAAACCCGGAGTTGACGAGTGAGTCTCAGGGTGGAAGATCCATGGATCCGGTCAGATGTTTTGGCGATTTCCCAGACTTGAAGCGATTAACCCTTTTCCAGGGCTCCAAGTGCGGTAGGTTCGGGAGCGCCGTCGGATAGTTCACTGGCAGCCAGGTGGGTATGTCGATGGGCTGGATACCGATGTGCTCCCATGCTTTATCCAAGTCGTCCGGTGTATGAATGATGATTCGCTTCCCATTCTTGTTGATGGAGAGATCGAACGGATACATCCAGGTATATGGGATTTTCTTTCCACGGAGTGAATCCAACAGGGGCTTCAATATGCGCCTTTTTGCTAGCGTCGATGGAGCAATGTCCTGATATAGGGCAATTTCCGCATCTCCATAAGCGATCCGACTCTTAGCACGAGCCGCCTCCATGATCCGTGCTGTGTCCACAAAGGACAGTAGGCCGCAGACCACATCTCTTGGTCTCTCGTTCGGTTTCGGCTGGGGTCTTAGCGCTCTATGTATGCGCTCAATAATAATCGATGCAGCCGAGTCAGGTTCTAGGATGTCTGCGAATATCTCCATGGCTACTTTACGTAGTGATTCAGCTGCCCAGGTCTCAGGAAGGCCTTTTATACGTATGTTGCGCCGTCTGCTGCGGTTTTCCTGGTCTTCCAGCAGCGAGAAGGCTCTATTAAGTTCCTCAGCATGGCCGGTAAGGCACTCAGCTACTCCATTAGCATGCGATCTTAAGTCTTGCGTCGCTTGCTCCAGGGCCTCTACTCTGTGTCCCACTTGGGAAATCTCGGTTTTAATGTCCGCTAGCTCAGTCAAGACTGGTCTGAGCGCTTTGTCTAGTGCTTGGCTAAGCACTTTAGTGAGGAAGGATTTAGACACTGGCACCGGATCCTGCTCTTCAGTCACACCGCCATGTTCGCTGTCTTCCCCTGAGTCTTCGGCTTCAGTCTCCTTCATGCGCACCGCCGCCATTTTGGCTCCGGCTCCCGGTGAGTGAGAGCTTCTCTTTTTAAAGAATTTCTGCATGTCTTGCTGGCCTTTGTGAGATCGAGGGGTATCTGGGGGGTCTAGTCCCCTATCTCTGCCATATTTGACCATTTCTGGTCTGGTCACCGCTGCTAACAGGGCTGTAGATGTTAGTACGAGGAAGAGCAGGTCTTTCACACAGCCATGCACGCCAACGGCCAGGCTCCGCCCCCCCCCCCCCCCCAGTTATTATTTTGAATATTTTTTTCGGGATTATTATCGGTGAATTCCATAGGACATAGTTGAGAGAGGGCAGCAAACACATCTTTACCAGGGAGATCCGACCTGCCATCGAGACATACAGTCTTTTCCATACCTCTGTCTTTTTCTTTATTTCTCTTAGCTTTGGAATCACGTTCAATTTGACATAATCCTTAGGATTCGGGGTTATTTGAATACCTAAGTATTTAAATGGTTCATTAATCATCTTAATTTCCAATGAACCTGGAATAAAGTCCTTCAGAGGAACAATCGGGATGCATGCCGACTTAGACCAGTTTATCCTATGCCCAGAGTATTGCTCAAAAACCTGAAAGATCTTTGTCAAAGATCTGTGTGAGCCAACAAACAGCATAATGTTATCCGCATATAAAGAAATGTTTTCCTTGCGCTCTCCATAACTGAAGCCCTCAATTGCAGGATCTTGCCTGATCATATCCGCTAACGGCTTCATTGCTATAGCAAAAAGCAGGGGGGAGAGAGGACATCCCTGTCTAACCCTCCTGCCGATATGTATATTATCTGAATATTCCCCATTCAATATCACTTTTGCGGAAATTTCCGTATATAGCAGATTTACCCAGGATATTGTCACGGAACCATGAACCAGACGTACAACAAGAGATAAGTGAAAATAAGAAGGCTTTATTGAAAATAAAGCTGTAAAGCAAAAGTCCAAACGGATGGTGAAACCGAGCAGAGTCTTTGCGAAGCCAGAGGTCAGGAACCAGAAGGGTAGTCAGACGAAGCCAGGATCAGGAACCAGCAGGGTAGTCAGACGAAGCCAGGATCAGGAACCAGCAGGGTAGTCAGACGAAGCCAGGATCAGGAACCAGCAGGGTAGTCAGACGAAGCCAGGATCAGGAACCAGAAGCAGCAGCAGTCTTAGAAGCATGTGAACACAAGAGGACCAAGCAAGGAACTGAAGCCACAGACCTCCTATATATATGAGCTAGGCATCCAGCTCCTCTCAGGGGAAGGAGGAGCCGCAGGGTGGAAGGCTACAAGAAACCCAGAAACCAAGATGGCCGCCAGCACATGTCAAACGAAGGAGAGCAGCAAGCAGGTAAGACCATGACAGTACCTCCCCCTCAAGGGCCCCTCCTCCGCGGAGCACAAAACGGTTTCTGAGGGAAGCGTGCGTGGAAGGCTCGGAGCAAGGCAGGAGCATGGACATCTGCGGAGGGAACCCAGGAACGCTCCTCTGGACCATAACCACGCCAATGGACCAAAAACTGCAACCGACCGCGGACCAGGCGTGAGTCCAGGATATTGCTCACCTCATATTCCTCACGATTGCCCACTTGGACCGGACGAGGCCGAGGAACCGAGGAAGTGAAACGATTACACACCAGAGGCTTCAACAGGGAGACATGAAACACGTTGGAGATCCGCATGCCAGGAGGAAGCGCAAGGGCATAGGCTACCGGGTTTACCCTGCGAAGCACTCGGAAGGGACCAACAAAGCGAGGCGCCAGCTTGGGAGTGGGCACTCGAAGGTTGAGGTTGCGGGTGGACAACCATACACGGTCTCCGACCTGGTAGGAAGGAGCAGGCGCTCGTCTGCGATCAGCCTGGAGTCTCTGACGCTGCGCAGAGACCTCAAGGGACTTCTGGATCTGTACCCAAGAAGCACGTAGGACGGAAAGGTGATCCTCCACAGCCGGAATATCCTGGGGAGAGAATACCTCCGGTAACACGGCAGGTTGGAACCTATAATTGGCCATGAAGGGAGACGTCCCAGAGGAAGAGTTCACCGCCGTGTTCCTGGCAAACTCAGCCCAAGGCAGGAGGTCAACCCAATTGTCTTGGTGATCGGAGACATAGCAACGAAGGAATTGCTCCAAGGCCTGATTGGATCGTTCTGCGGCCCCATTGGACTGAGGGTGGTAGGCCGAGGAGAAGGATAGATGAATCCCCAACTGGGAGCAAAAGGCGCGCCAGAACCTGGACACAAACTGACTCCCCCGATCCGACACAATCTCCTTAGGCAAACCGTGCAACCGGAAGACCTCCCTGGCAAAAATCGTGGCCAACTCTTGTGCAGAGGGTAACTTCTTGAGAGGAACACAGTGGCACATTTTGGAAAACCGATCCACAATCATGAGAATGACCGTATGGCCTCGGGATGCAGGGAGGTCCACAATGAAATCCATCCCCAGGTGTGACCATGGGCGCTCCCCGGTGGCTATGGGTTGCAGAAGGCCCAACGGAAGGTGCCGAGGGGACTTACTCTGGGCACAAACGGAGCATGCCGATACATATGCGGCGATGTCGGAACGTAGGGAAGGCCACCAGAACAGACGTGAAACAGCCCAGGACAGCTGATTCTTTCCAGGATGCCCCGCGGTCTTGGAGTTATGGTAGGTTCGCAACAACCGAGTGCGCAACTCCTCAGGCACAAAACATCTGCCGTTGGGTCTCCCAGAGGGAGCACCAGATTGAGCCGCCAAAATCTGCTCACCCAGGGGAGAGGTCAGGCTGGTGCGAATGGCGGCCAGGATCTGATTCAGAGGTATGACCGAAGTCGGAATCGACTCCTCCCTGGACAGCTCGGAGTACTGCCGTGATAAGGCATCCGCCCTGATGTTCTTGGAACCGGGTAGGTAGGAGACCACGTAATTAAAACGTGACAAGAACAGAGCCCATCTGGCCTGACGTGGTGTCAATCTCTTGGCCTCAGAAAGGTAGGTCAGATTCTTGTGGTCCGTCAGGATGAGAACCGGAACCACCGAACCCTCGAGCAAGTGCCTCCATTCTTTAAGGGCCTGCACGATGGCCAATAACTTCCTGTCACCAATCTGATAGTTGCACTCCGCGGAAGACAGTTTCCGGGAGTAAAACCCACAAGGAAGCAGAGGACCCTCTGGTGTTCTACGCTGAGACAGAAGGGCGCCTACTCCCGTCTCAGACGCGTCCACCTCGAGGACAAAGGGCAACCCAGGGTTGGGATGCGACAGAATCGGAGCCGACACAAAGGCGGACTTTAGGGCCTCAAAAGCTCGGATGGCCTCGAGCGGCCAGACCTGGGAATTACTGCCCTTCCTGGTCAGATCCGTGAGAGGCTTGGCCAGCATGGAAAAGTCCCTGATGAACTTCCGATAATAATTGGCGAAGCCCAAAAAGCGCTGCAGGGAACGAAGACCACTGGGCTGGGGCCACTGTAAGACAGCCGAAACCTTCTCAGGATCCATGGAGAACCCCTCAGCGGAAATGATGTAACCTAAGAAGGTTACCTGGGATCGGTGAAATTCGCATTTCTCAAGCTTACCGAACAGCTTGTTCTCTCGTAACCGTTGCAACACTCGTCTGACATCCAGAATGTGGGCCTCCATGGATTCAGAATATACCAAGATGTCATCCAAATAGACCACCACACACTGCTGCAACAGGTCACGGAAAACATCGTTGATGAATTCCTGAAAGACTGCGGGCGCATTGCACAACCCAAAGGGCATAACCAAGGATTCGTAATGACCGGTCCTGGTGTTAAACGCGGTCTTCCACTCATCGCCCGCCTTGATCCTTACCAGGTTATATGCCGCCCTCAGGTCGAGTTTGGTAAAGACCGTGGCCCCTTTAAGGCGATCGAACAGCTCGGAAATCAAGGGTATCGGGTAAGCGTTCTTGATCGTGATGCGATTGAGACCCCTGTAATCGATGCAAGGCCTCAACTCACCGCCCTTCTTTTTCACAAAGAAAAATCCAGCCCCTGCCGGGGACGAAGATTTGCGAATGTGTCCGCGTGAAAGCGCCTCCCTCACGTACTCCTCCATGGCCTCATTCTCCGCTACCGACAGTGGATAGACTTTGCCACGAGGAGGAACGGCACCAGATTGTAACTCTATGGCACAATCGTATGGGCGGTGCGGAGGTAGGGCAACCGCGCGCACCTTATCGAATACATCCCGGTACTCCTCGTATTCAGGAGGAAACAGAGAGTCCGAGGAAGTACACAGCAACTTGACAGACCCATGGATGCAACTAGCCCCACACTGCGGTGACCACGAGAGGATCTCGACCGATCTCCAATCGAAAGTCGGATTATGCTTCTGGAGCCAGGGGTACCCCAAGACCACCGAGTAGTGTGGAGACGAAATAACTTGGAGGCAGACCGACTCTCTGTGAACGGCACCAATGGCTATCCCCACTGGAAGGGTCTCATGAGTCACGTGTGGCGGCAGAAGGGGTCTGCCGTCTATCGCCTCAAGAGCCAGTGGGGAACCTCGAGCCTGCAGAGGAATGGAATTGGCGGCAGCGAACACACTATCAATGAACAAACCACCAGCACCAGAGTCCACCAACGCCTGGGTCGTCACCGAGCCCCCGACCCAGGAGAGGACAACAGTGATCAGTGGTTTGTCAACACGGGAAACCGGGGACGAGGAGACTCCACCCAAGATCTGCCCCCGACAGGATCTCAGGGTACGAGCGTTTCCCGGACGGTTCGGACATGCCAACCGAAAATGCCCACCGAGACCACAGTACATGCATCGGCCCTCGCGTCTCCGGAGTGCCCTCTCCCCCTCGGACAGGCGAGCAAACCCCAGCTGCATGGGTTCACCCCCAGACAAGTCATCCCCAGGAGGCGTGGGAGGAGAGGGAGGCACGGGTGGGACAGCAAACGTAGGCACCAATCTGTTAGAAGACCTCCGCAGGTTCTCCTTAAAGGAAGGTCTCTCCCTGAGTCTGGTGTCAATCAAAATCAGGAAAGAAATAAGGGACTCGAGCTCAACTGGTAGGTCCTTAGCTGCAACCTCATCCTTCAAGGCATCCGAGAGACCATGAGAGAAAGCAGCGACCAGAGCCTCATTATTCCAGCCCACCTCTGCTGCCAGGGTACGAAACTCAATGGCGTATTCAGCTACGGATCGTGAACCCTGTCTGATGGACATAAGGAGCTTCGCAGCAGAGGCAGCACGAGCCGGCACATCGAATACCTTCTGAAGAGAAGCAACAAAACCGGAAAACTCGGCAACCACCGGATTGTTGTTCTCCCATAAAGGGCTGGCCCAGGCCAAGGCCTTGTCCGAGAGCAGCGAGATCAAGAAGCCCACCTTTGATCTCTCAGTAGGAAAGGCATGTGGCAGCAACTCGAAATAAATGCCCACCTGGTTAAGGAAACCTCGGCACTGAGTTGGCTCTCCCCCAAAGCGCTGTGGAAGAGGGGCAGAACCGATCATACCCCGAAACACCGCAGGCGCAACAACAGGTGTCGGGGTAGACTCTGGCGCAACAACCGGAGCGGCAGTAGGAGCGAGCCCAGGAGCGACAACCGACCCATCGGCAACGGGAGCGAAATGAGCCGTGCGTTCAAGCAGGGTTTGCAACGCCACAGCGAACCGACCCAACAGGTGATCCTGCTGATCAAGTCTGGCAACCAGCGTGGGTAGCGAGGATGGCCCTGTACCGTCAGAATTCATGGCTTGGTCCTAATGTCACGGAACCATGAACCAGACGTACAACAAGAGATAAGTGAAAATAAGAAGGCTTTATTGAAAATAAAGCTGTAAAGCAAAAGTCCAAACGGATGGTGAAACCGAGCAGAGTCTTTGCGAAGCCAGAGGTCAGGAACCAGAAGGGTAGTCAGACGAAGCCAGGATCAGGAACCAGCAGGGTAGTCAGACGAAGCCAGGATCAGGAACCAGCAGGGTAGTCAGACGAAGCCAGGATCAGGAACCAGCAGGGTAGTCAGACGAAGCCAGGATCAGGAACCAGAAGCAGCAGCAGTCTTAGAAGCATGTGAACACAAGAGGACCAAGCAAGGAACTGAAGCCACAGACCTCCTATATATATGAGCTAGGCATCCAGCTCCTCCCAGGGGAAGGAGGAGCCGCAGGGTGGAAGGCTACAAGAAACCCAGAAACCAAGATGGCCGCCAGCACATGTCAAACGAAGGAGAGCAGCAAGCAGGTAAGACCATGACAGATATAAAATTATCTCCAACTCCCATCTTCTTCAGTGTTGGCATCAAAAAAGGCCACTCTACAGTATCAAACGCCTTTGAGGCATCTAATGTAACAATCAGTCGTTCACCGCAATTTTCAGGCTCAAGCTGGGTGTTCACAAAATATCGCATGACATTATCCGTTGTTGTCTTGCCCAACATGAAGCCCGTCTGATCCTCATGTATCAGACCCAATACCACACTTCTAAGTCTAGTTGCCAAAATCTTTGCCAGTATTTTATTGTCAGTGTTAATTAACGAAATGGGACGATATGAATCCAGAAGGGTTGGGTCTTTCCCCGGTTTTAAAATTAATGTAATTAATGCCTCTCTTAATGAGTCTGGCAATTTCCCTATCTTTCGCGAATCGTTCCACATTATCAGTAATCTTGGAATTAATATTTCCTTGTATTGGGCATAGACTTCGAACGGGATGCCATCTATTCCTGGAGATTTATTTTTCTTAATGGTAGATAGTATTTTATCTATCTCCAGGACATTCAAGGGGGCCTCTAGTATCTGACTTTGCTCTGCTGGTAGCATAGAGATCGTTATTGACTCCAAAAATTGTTGAATTTGCTCCAGATTCTTATTTATCTTAGTATTATATATATCTTTGAAATATTCTTGCATCAGTTCTATTTTCGCTACCTGTTCAATTATTTTATTTCCTGATTTGTCTAACAGGCAATGTATATAGTTATTTTTCCTTAACTGTGTCGCTACTAGGGCCGCTTTTTGCCCGGTATATGCGCATAGATATAATTATCCCTCACATAGTTCTCTTTCAGTTTTTCTGCCATTAATAGTCGCTCATCTTCCAGCTTTGAAACTTTCTCTAACCATACCTCATAGTTACTTTCTGTAGGAATTTTAATATAATTATCCTCATACTTTTCCACCTCTTGTTGCAATTTAGTTATTTTTTCCCTCATCCCTTTCTTATATATTGCTGTGTACTTAATAAAAATCCCTCTCATATAGGCCTTCGCAGCCTCCCAAACTATATTGACTGATGCTGTATCCGCATTCAACTCAAAAAATTCTTCTATCTCTTTTAAAATCTTATTGTGTATCCCCATTATATTTATCCACGCTATGTTTATGTGCATCCTCTGGTTTTTATATTTATAATAATTGGGTTATGGTCCAAAATCCCACGTTGACCGTATTTAACCCTTTCAATTTCCAAAACACCTCTAATATTTGTGAAAACTAAGTCAATTCGTGATAAACTCCTATGTGTCTTTGAAAAGCATGAGTATTTTTTAATTTAGGATGTTATACCCTCCAAACATCTATCCAACCCATTTCTTCCGTAATACTCTTTAATTTAGAACCCGTGCAAACATTTTGAACCTTACCAACCCTACATCTATCTATTTTACTGTCCATTATATTATTAAAATCCTCCATAACTAGAAGTGGTTTTTCTCCTACCTTAAGCAAAAAATCATACATTTTTAGAAGGACTTCAATTTTAAAATGTGGTGGTATATATACATTGGCTATTATCCACGGTCTGCCTTCCAGCAGACAGTCAATCAGAACATATCGGTCCTCCTGATCTTTAACTGTTTCCCTTATTTTAATATCAATATCCCGGTGCATCAATACACTCACACCTCTTGCATATGATGAATAAACTGAGTGAAAAGCGTGCTGTATCCATGGTCTAGACAACCCCTTTATCGTATCGTTTCACTTGTCAAGTGCGTCTCCTGTAAACAGATTATGGCAGGTAAAAATCTATGTATTGCGTCAAAAACCGCCATCCTCTTTACTCCCCTACTCAAACCCCTAATATTCCAAGAGACTATTCTTATAGGAGCCTATATAATTATTCATCCATTCCTCTGATGTAGCAAGATTCCCCGAAGAGGGGAGGAGAGAAGCAGGGAGGGAAGGAAGAAGAAAGAGAAAAAATAAAATAAAAAAAGCACTATATAGAAAGTATATAATTGGTATATAACGCCCTTATTTCATTCATTTTTTTTTTGGGGGGGGGGGGGCAACTGGTATATCACACCAGTAGAAATTATTTGTTCAAATGTCATTTATCACTATCTGTAGCTGAGGTAACGCAGCAAAACCGCAAAACAAATGCTGCACTACCCAAATGCACTATATATAAAGTATATAATTGTGGGATTTTACTAGTTTATCACGTAAAGTCATGATTTTATGAAAGACACGGAGGCGAGTATTGCTTAACTCTTTCTTTACTGAAACAACAGCAGCAAAGAAGACAATCAGAAAACATTTCTCTAATGAGAACATAAGTCCCTCCCCCTTAGTCCCACATAAAGGGACCTCCTTCATATCTCCACTTCCTCTTTCTTTGGTAACGGAACTGCAAACCGAAACTGGAAACGCCAAGAATCAAGAAGAAACACCGGTGTGACTTCAAACGATGCCGAAAAACGGAACAATCCCCAACCGGAATCCTGTTAGGACACGACAACACTGGGGAACATCATTCACAGACTGCTGGGGCCTGGAATCAACCTGGGAAGAAAAATAAAAATAAATAGCAAGGAGCCGAGGATGAACTTTAAACAGTCGTACTGATACAGTAAAAGACAAGGTTAACGTAAAAGTCAACAATCTATATAGCACAAAGAAAATAGCACAAAAATACAATGTGGAGGGTGAAAAAAGTGGGTGGGACAATACTCGCCTCCGTGTCTTTCATAAAATCATGACTTTACGTCATAAACTAGTAAAATCCCACAATTTTATATCAAGACACGGAGGCTCATATTGCTAGTTCAAAGCCGATTCACAATAGAAGAAAACACATGCGGACCCGGTCTGAAATAGAATTCCCTTAAAGTAGAAGCCCAAAACCAGTCTGCCAGTCTCATGACGTCCTCCAATTTAGCCCCCGACAGGGTCAGGGACGTGGCCGAGGCTCCTCGAACCGAATAAGCCGTGAAGATGGAGGTGTCAATGCCAGACAGGGATAAGATCCATTTCACCCAACGCGATAAGGTGACACTGGTGACCGGAAGGTGAGGCCGGCGTAACGAAATGAACAATTGCGAATGAGATGTAGTCCGCAGAGGCAAAGTCCGAGCCTCGTATTCCTTAAGGCATGCAACCGGACAAAGAACCAAGGACCCCGGAAAAGCCGGATAATCCACTGACCTAATACTGGTTTTAGTGCGACGTGAGATATTAAAGGTCACGCCTTCCGGGGTGAACGAGCGAGCGTCGTAGTCCAACGCCCGCACGTCCGACACCCTTTTACAAGAGACTAGACAAAATAAAGTAACTAACTTGGCCGACAGCTGGCGTAAGGAGAGCTCCGGATTGACCGGCCAAGCCGACAGAAAAGATGAAACTGTAGAAACGTCCCAAGAACTCGAAAAATAAAGACGGGGAGGACGGGTAAGGCGAGATCCTCTAAGCAGGTGACAAATGAGGGGATGGCGCCCAGCCGGGGAGCCCTCGAACCCCCTATGGCCAGACGAAATAGCCGACCTAAAAACATTAATGGTACGATAGGCCTTACCGTCCTTGTACAAGGAAGAAAGAAAAAGGATAATATTATTTACTGAGGCCGTAACGGGATCCAGGTTCCTAAGCAGGCACCAATCAGACCATGACTGCCATGCAGACTTGTAAGCTCTTCTGGTCCCGGGGGACCATGCGCTCTCCAGTAGGAATCTAGCCGTCTCCGAAACATCTGAGGGTAGACTGGGATTCCCGAAATCCTGCAAGCCAGCAGGCGCAAAGAGTCGGAGACTACTAAAGGGTGCGGTTGACCCAACGGCCCCTGTAACAGAGTCGCCGATTGAGGCAATAACAGGGGACTGTCCACCAACAACTCCAGGAGTTGCAGGAACCAAGATTGAGTGCACCAAAATGGGATCACTAAGACCATGTCCGCCGACTGGTGACGCACCATGGCCAAAACCCATGGAATCAGGGAGAAAGGTGGAAAAGCATACGTCAGGCTCCCCGATCACTGTTGCAGGAACGCATCCACCACTTCCGCGGATGGGTCCGGCCTCCAACTGAAGTACCTGGGCAGCTGGGCGTTCCATCGAGACGCAAAAAGGTCGAAGGAGAACGGACCCCAGAGGGATAACACAGAGGTGAAGGTTCCCTCTTCCAATTTCCAGTCGCTGGAATCGGACATGAAGCGAGAACTCCAATCGGCCCGAGTATTGTGGAGCCCCGGCAGATATTCCGCCACCACCGACACATTGTTGGAAAGGCAAAAATCCCAGAACTCCTTGGCCAGATGTGTCAACATCCTGGATCGGGTACCCCCCATGGAGTTGATATACCGGACTGCCGAAACGTTGTCCATCCGTAGACGCACATGCGCCCTGGCCCTTCCTTTGGCGAAACTGCGGATCGCAAAGGATCCCGCCAGGAGCTCCAGAGCATTGATGTGCAGACTCAACTCGGAGGATGCCCAAGAGCCTCCGGTGGATAACCCCTTGCAATGGGCACCCCATCCCAGGAGGCTGGCGTCGGACTCCACTACCAGGTCCGGACGAGGGCCAAAAATGGCCCTGCCATTCCAGGCTGATAGGTTGGCAATCCACCAAACCAGCTCGTCCAGAGTGTCCGAGTCCAGTAGGATCAGGTCCGCATAAGTTGCTCCCGCCTGCAGGTGGGCATTCTTTAGGCGTTGTAAGGCCCGATAATGCAGTGGGGCAGGAAAAATCGCCTGAATGGAGGATGCTAAAAGACCTATTACCCTGGCCAGCTGGCGAAGGGACACCTGAGGCAAAGACAATGTGCGACGTAATTCCTTGCGAATCACACGCACTTTCACTGGGGGAAGGCTGAGAGTCAAAGAAGGGACATCGACAAATGCAGATGATCCAGGATGGTGGAGTAATCCCTGGCCATGATCAAAATGTCGTCCAGGTAGACTATGAGCCTCACCCCCTGGCTGCGGAGCCAGGCCATGACTGGGCGTAGTAGCTTGGTGAAGCACCACGGGGCGGACGACAGGCCAAAGGGAAGACACGTGAAACGCCACAGGGCGTCCCGCCAACGGAACTGTAACAGGTCCCTTGAGGATGGAGCAATCGGTACTGTAAGGTAGGCATCTTTTAGGTCTAGTTTCACTAGCCAGTCGCTTGGGAGAAGCATATCCCGGAGGAGGAGGTTGCCCTCCATTTTGAAATGACGGTATCTTATGAAGGAATTTAAGGCCTTTAGATTTATTACTGGCTGGAATTGACCCCCTTTTTTCTCTACGAGGAACATATTGCTGATCACTCCCAGCGGGACCTGGGAAGCTGGCTCTATGGCCCTCTTTAGGAGCAATTTGTTTAATTCCTCGTCTATGAGGGATTGGGCAGACAGTGCCGCATGAGTGAGCGGAGGAGCCCCCATGAGATATGGGTCCGTTACCAGTTCTATGTGGAAACCTCGTATCGTGGACAAAATCCACGGATCCGAGGTGATCGCGGCCCACACATGCGAAAAGAACCGAAGTCTGCCCCCCTACACCCTGATCCGACTTACCAAAGGGACGTCGAAGGTTCGGCTGTCCTCGATAGGATCTACCTCGTCCAAAGGAGCCCCGCGACGGGAAGAAGGAAGGAGGTTGCCTCGGGTCCTGACCGGAGGACCGGAAAGATGATGAAGAGAGGCCTCGTCCCGAGCCTCGCGACTGGGAGGAAGAATGGCCGGCCAGACGGCCCCTTGAACTGCCGGCCCTGGAGGAAACCCGGTTACTGAAAACCTTGCGCATAGAGGTTTGCGCCTTATCAAGGGCAGTAAATGTGCCCACAAATTTCCCCAGCTTCTTAATAAAGGGGTCACCAAATAGGAGCCCCTGGGCATCTCTGCCCGACTCAGTGAGGCCCATGTTGGCCAATTTAGGTTCCATCTTTATCAAGATGGCCTTCCTGCGCTCAATGGCAATAGAGGTGTTGGCATTGCCCGCCAAGCATATGGCCCGTTGGACCCAGCCTCTAAGCTCCTCGGGGTCCACCAGTCGGCCTTCAGCTTTCGCCGTTTCCGCCAAGTCAAAGATCTTGGCCAGTGGACCCATAATGTCCAATAATTTGTCCTGGCAAACCCGAAGAGCTGAGTCCAGGCCTCTGCGTGGACTAAATCCCGATTTGGATAAAAATTGCACGACCTTAGGGTCGACCGCAGGAGTTTCACACACTCTGTTTGGAATTGCCGGACGGGGACATTCGGCCCGAAGTTTGTTCCTGGCCTCCCTGCTAAGGGGCTTGCGCGTCATGGACTCAATGTAGCTAGCGACATGGGGGGCCGGTAGCCACTCGGATGACCTGGGGTGATGGAGAGAGTCCGGGTCAAATAAAGGGGATCCGGATGGATCCGTAAGGGATGCCTGCGCATCGGTCGTCGCAGACGACTTAGTCGCAGTCGGACGGGAAACCGGTCCAGGTTGCCCCTCATCCAAATCAAACTCTTCTCCCTCAGAGTTCACTGGGGAATGCAAATCAACCTCCTCTTCAGACTCCTGAGAGTCAGATTCTGGTTGCGGCTGGGATCTAGCCGTTTTCCAGTTCCGTGCACGTTCTGCCTGGCGCGGACAGGCTCTTTTGCGCGACCAGAGAGCGCTGTCAGATGATGGAACGAGGCCATCGGTCAAGGAGTTTCTGGAGGTATTGGGTAACGACACCATGGTATCGTGAGTCATGGTAACTGTCTGGGCGCAGAGGACCTGAGACAGGGAGCTGGTGAGGGCTGAGGAAACGGAGCCCATTGCAGACAAAATGGCGTCCGAAATGGACTGCTGTAAAGCCCTAGCCTGGGCATCTGCCGTAGGAGGAATAGCTGCCCCGGGAGGGAGTACCGCCTGGGGTACGGCGGCAGCACGGTTAGCCTCCATAGTGGGGCTGCTTATCAGCAAAGCAGAGGGGGCTGGAACCAGGGACATGATGTAAAAGACCCAGTGGCGTATGGAAAGAACGGAATAATAGAGACAGCAGGGAAGCGGACAGCCAATGAGAGGTAGCACTCGAGCGGACAGAGAGGTGGAACAAGCAAGCTACCACCAAAAACGGAAGGGCGAGACGCGTCAACTAGTCAGGGTCAGTCCAGAAGGTCACGTCAGTACAAGGGAGAAGACAGAGACAAATCCGAGAGTGGGCCGAGGTCAAAATCCGGGAGGTCACGTCAGTACAAGAGAAGAGGCAAAGACAAAATCCAAAAGCAAGCCGAGGTCAAAATTCGAGAGTTAGCGTCAAAGTTCAGGGAGCAGGCAGAAGAGGTGTCAAGAAGCAGATCAAGGGTCAAATCCAAAGGTAAGCTTAATAACAATAATAATACACAGCCTAAGGGACCAAAATCCCAGGCAACCTGTAGCCAGCAGGTTGCCTGTATGTATAGTGGGGAGTGAGGGTCATGTGATGTGGCCAGCGTCACATGACCGACAGACAGACAAGTCGAGCACCGAGTAATCAGATCGGCGCTCAAGGCAGACCTAGGAGCAGGGAGCCTCCCAGCTTGCAAAAGCCACCCTGGGAACGAGGCCAAACACAGATCCTCGCTCCCGAAGCTAAGCAGCAGGTCTGCGGCTGATGGGAGACCGAGTGCGCCTTCGGCTCCCTTTCACAGTACCCCCCTTTTACGAGGGGCCACCGGACCCAAGCCCTTGGGTACAATTCTCCCAGGATGCTCATCATGAAATTTCTTGATGAGCCTCGGGGCGTGGATGTCAGTAGCTGGGACCCAAGACCTCTCCTCGGGTCCATAGCCCTTCCAGTGGACCAGGTATTGAAAGGAGTTCCTAACCTTTCTAACATCAATAATTCTAGAGATGATGAATTCCTTCTGACCTTCAACCTCCACAGGTGGAGGAGGTTTTTTAACCGGAACCACTGGTGACACATATCTCTTAAGCAACTACTTATGAAACACATCGTGTATACGAAAGGAGTCGGGTAGCTTAAGTCTAAAGGACACTGGGTTAACAACCTCAATATTATTGTATGGTCCAATGTGTATGGTCCAATAAAACGCAGAGAGAATTTTCTAGAACACTGTTTCAAAGCAAGATTCTTAGTCGACAAACACACCTTATCGCCAAGTACAAAATTTACCCCCTTGGAACGTCTCTTATTGGCATTTTTACACTGGGTTTCCTGGGCCTTTTCCAGGTTCGTTTGAACCTGTGCCCAGACTGTGCACAGTCTAGAGGTAAAAGAATCTGCCTGCGGGTTGAGTGAGGATACAGAGGGACTAGAACAAAAGCGAGGATGCAAATCACTGTTACAAAAAAAAAAAGGAGACACCCCCGTGGAAGAATTAACTCGATTGTTAATAGCGAATTCTGCCAACGGGAGGTATCTCACCCATAAGAGTTGATTATGTGATACATAGCACCTTAGAAAAAACTCCACTACCTGATTTAACCGTTCCGTCTGCCCATTGGTCTGTGGATGGAAAGCAGACGAAAAGGATAAAGAGATGTCGCATCTTTGACAAAAAGCCCTCCAGAAACCAGAAACAAACTGAATGCCTCTATCAGAGACGATATTCTCAGGGACACCATGCAGACGTACCACATGTTCAATGAACAAGGTTGCTAAGGTCTTCGCATCAGGGAGCTTACTTAGAGGAACAAAGTGCACCATCTTGCTAAAACGGTCAACCACTACCCACACCACTGATTTCCCCTCAGAAGGGGGCAGATCAGAAATAAAATCCATGGAAATGTGAGATCATGGCTTGCAGGGAATGGGTAGTGGTTGTAGTTTACCAGCGGGAAGTGTTCTCGGGGTCTTACACCTGGCACAAACATCGCAAGCCAAAACATAAGACCGTACATCCTTAGACAAAGTGGGCCACCAGAAAGACCTCAGCAGCAATTCCTTAGTGGCAGCAATACCTGGATGAACAGAGAGCATGGAGTCATGACATTCACCCAATAATTGAAAACGAAAGCACTCAGGAACAAATAATTTATCTGCCGGTGTTTGTGGAGAAGCAAGTTGCTGAGCCCGTTGAATCTCAGAGGAAAGATCCACAGAAACTGCTGCCACGAAGATGCTTGCCAGCAAGATGGGTTCCGGGGGGGTGTCAGGAGGTTGGACGGCATTAAAACTCCGGGACAAGGCATCTGCCTTAATATTTTTACTTCCTGGTCTGAAAGTAACAGAAAAATGAAAACGAGTAAAAAACAGGGTTCATCTGGCTTGTCTAGGATTAAGGCGTTTGGTAACCTCAAGAAACACTAAGTTCTTATGATCGGTGAAGACAGTAATACGGTGTCTTGCCCCTTCTAAAAAATGCCTCCATTCCTCAAATGCCCATTTTATGGCCAGTAATTTGCGGTTTCCAATATCGTAATTTCTCTCCAAAGGAGAGAACTTACGAGAAAAGAAGGCGCATGGCCTTAAATTAGTGAGGTTAGAAGACCCCTGAAAAAAGGATGGCCCCCACACCATCCTCTGAGGCATCAACCTCCACCACAAAAGGTTCCTCAGTATCGGGCTGAACCAAGACTGGAGCCATCTGAAAACAATTTTAAGGGGATCAAAGGCCTGACAGGCCTCCAACGACCAGTTAACCAGATCAGAACCTTTTTTAGTTAAGTCAGTAAGGGGCTTGGCAATAACAGAAATTTTCTTTATGAATTTACGGTAAAAATTGGCGAATCCTAAAAAGCGTTGGAGTGCCTTTAAGGAGGATGGTCTTACCCAGTCTTGGATAGCCTGAACCTTACTGGGAACCATTTTAAATGAACGAGGAGTAAGAATATAGCCGAGATAAGGAATCTCTTGAACTCCAAACACAGATTTCTCTAATTTAACGAACAGATGATTCTCCCTGAGGATTTTAAGAACCAATCTGATGTGAGACACATGAGAATCCCAGTCAGGTGAAAAGACAAGAATATCATCGAGATAAACAATCATAACTTTGCCAATGAGTTCTCTAAAAATGTCATTCATGAAATTCTGAAACACAGCTGGGACATTGCAAATACCGAATGGCATAACAAGATACTCAAAGTGTCCCTCTGGAGTATTAAAAGCAGTTTTCCACTCATCTCCCTCCTTAGTACGAACTAGGTTATACGCTCCTCTCAAATCAAATTTAGAAAACCACGAAGCACCCAAAATCTGGTTAAACAAATCAGGAATCAACGGGATGGAATACTGATTCCTAATAGTGATTTTATTCAAATTTCTATAGTCAATGCAGGGCCTGAGACCACCGTCCTTCTTTTTAACGAAAAAGAATCCTGCTCCCAGGGGAGAGGTGGAAGGCCTAATATGTCCCTTCTTGAGACTCTCCTGGATATAGTCTTTCATGGCCCTGCGCTCAGGACCGGAAAGATTATAAATCCGTCCTTTATGAAATTTGGACTCGGGTACCAAGTCGATAACACAGTCATAAGACCTAAGGGGAGGGAGAGTATCTGTCTCAGTGGTGGAAAAAACATCTGAATAATCAGAAATAAAATGAGGAATAATATCTGACAAAACCCCAGCTTGAACTACGGTTAAGCAAGAACTACAGTTAGGCACCCATCTCTCTAACTCGTCCGAACTCCAGTTAATGACCGGATTGTGTTGCTGAAGCCAGCGCATACCAAGGACTACCTGAACAGGAAGATTCTCTAAAACAAAGAAAGAGCATTTCTCTGAGTGGCAGACCCCCACAGACAGGGTAACCTCCGGAGTACAGAGTTTTACCGTGCCCCCTAGCAGGGGGGTAGAATTGATGGCGGCAACCTGGATCAGGGTGGACAATTCTAGTATAGGAATTCCCATTTGTTCAACAAATTTGCAATCAATAAAACTAAAAGCTGACCCTGAATCCACAAAGGCATTTCCTGACCCCTTTAAGACTCCAAGGGCAAAAGAAACCGGCAACAATAATTTACTTCTTACCACCTCTGGGAGTACCTTGTCCTTGGATCCTTCAGACTTGGATGACTTTCCAGAAGGCAGAGCTTTAGGACACTGACGGATCCATTGGTTGGGATCCCCACAATAAAAACAAGAGCCCCGACGACGGCGTAGCACTCTTCCCGTCATCCCGAGTTGCATGGGCTCGTCCGAGTGGGCCTCTATCTTGGGTTCAATGGGGGAAACTTAAGGTTGAAGAAGGGTATGAGGAGAAAACAAATGCTCTCGCTGTCTCTCTCTGATCCGTCTATCTAGTCTGATGGCTAGCATCATGGTCTCCTCTAAAGAGTCAGGACAGGGATAACAAACCAACATGTCTTTTAACTTCTCAGTCAAGCCTGCCCTAAATTGACATTTGAGCGCTGGTTCGTTCCAACCCGAGGGAACACACCACTTGCGGAACTGCGTACAATAATCTTCCACTGGACGATTCCCCTGAGTGAGGGCCTTAAGATTGGATTCTGCCACAGAGGCTCGGTCTGGTTTATCATAAAGAACCCCTAACGCCTGGAAAAAGAGGTCCACAGAATTAAGACAAGGGGAATCTAGAGGCAAAGAAAAGGCCCATTCCTGGGGGTCCCCTTGAAGCAGGGAGATGATAATACCAACCCTCTGTGGATTAGGACCAGAGGAGTGAGGACGTAGTCGAAAATAAAGTTTACAGCTTTCCTTGAAAGCTAAAAACCTTCGGCAGTCACCCGAAAACCGATCGGGTAATTTAATGTGTGGTTCCACCTGAACGGTGGCGGGAGCAAGAATGGGGGAGTTCGGACGGTCTCCTGAACCTGTAGTCTCTCCCCAAGTTCCTGTACTATTTGAGCAAGACCCTGCACATGTTCGGTGAGGCTCTGTAGAGGGTCCATGCTAAATTAAGGCCTGTGATTCTGTCACAGGGTAGCGTCACGGGTATAAAGATAGAGCGGAGGTGCACCCCCTGAGCTGCCACCCGGTCCCCTGTCCCTGCCTACTTGCACCACCCGCCCTAGGTGACGGGGCGCAACTGGGTGACAGTCCTTGACCTGAGTAAGTGCAAGCAGAGAGATAGAGACAGCAGGGAAGAGGACAGCCAATGAGAGGTAGCACTCGAGCAGACAGAGGTGGAACAAGCAAGGTACCACCAAAAACGGAAGGGCGAGACGGGTCAGCTAGTCGGGGTCAGTCCAGAAGGTCACGTCAGTACGAGGGAGAAGACCGAGACAAATCCGAGAGCGGGTCGAGGTCAAAATCCGGGAGGTCACGTCAAGGTTCAGGGAGCAGGCAGAAGAAAAAAAATCCAAAGGTAAGCTTAATAACAATAATAATACACAGCCTAAGGGACCAAAATCACAGGCAACCTGTAGCCAGCAGGTTGCCTGTATTTATAGTGGGGAGTGAGGGTCATGTGACGTGGCCAGAGTCACATGACTGACAGACAAGTCGAGCACCGAGTGATCAGCTCGGCTGTCAGGACTCGAACCTGTGGCCAGTCATGTCCCAGGCGGTAGCTCTACCCACTAGGCTACCGTCTCTCCCTGTACTGTTCACTAGCTAACTTCTAACTACCTCTCTTGTCCTTGCCTTGACCTGCTGATTATTCCAATCTCTTGCACCTGCTACTTCCCTATAAAACCCAGCCCTTGAACACAGCCCTTTGCTGGTTATTGTGCCTCCAAGCCTGTAGCAAGCTTCCTCTCTGCTCCTCCACCGCTATTGCTGATTTACCATCGTTGCCAACCCGGACCGTTTTTGACCTCGCTGAATTGCCGCCTGCATTGACTTACTGCTTACCACCGACCACGCCTCCGTCTACTCCTGCTGTTACCTCGCTGCCATCTCTGCTGCCAACCCGGACTGATCGACCGCGCTACCTGCCTCCTGCTTCTGTGGGCCTCTGCCACTGGACTCCATACTTCCAGCTCGGGTGTCCTCAGACTCAGGTGAGCCTCGATTGACACTACTCCCTAACAGAATAACCAGCCCAAAAAAAAATGGAGTCCGCAGTCGCCACCCTGCGCAAGCAGGTGTCTGAGCTGCAAGAGTTCGGCACCACCTACCAGGAGAAATTTTCGCAAATCCAAGGCCTGGTACAGAGTCAACAGGGGGAGATCATTGAGCTCCAACGGCAACTCCTGGACATACGCGGCGCGGCTGCAGACACCCGCATGCCACTACCCTCGAAATTCAATGGAGATCGTCGCCAGTATCGGGGCTTTCTCAATCAGTGCCGTATCTACTTCCGGATGCATCCGGCCCCCTTTTCCACTGACGAGAAGAAAGTATTGTTCATTGTTAACCTCCTGACGGATGAGGCCCTGGCATGGGCGTCTCCATACGTGGAAACCAATAGCCGTCTGCTGCACGATCTGGATGTTTTCATCACAGCTATGAGCCAGGTCTTTGATGACCCCAATCGCTGTGCGACAGCTGAGGCAAGACTACACAGTCTTCGACAGGGAAGACGCTCTGTCGCCGAGTACGCCGCCGAGTTCCGCCGCTGGGTCTCAGACACCAACTGGAACCCAGCTGCTCAAAGGAGCCAATTTCGGCGAGGTCTATCGGAGGCGATCAAAGATGAACTTGCCAGACTTGAAGCCCCGGATGATTTGGACGACTTCATTCAGGTGTGTGTCCGTATTGATCAGAGGCTCACCGAGAGAAGGAAAGAAAGGCTCTGGTTCCAAGGCGACAGACCCACTTACTCTACTACCCAGCAGGTCGCCCAACCTCCCATCGAGCCGATGATGGTTGACGCAGTGCGCAAAACTCTGTCCGTAGCAGAAAAAGAACGACGACTGGCCGAAGGCCTCTGCCTCTACTGTGGGGAGCCAGGGCACATTGCCATCAAATGCCCCAACAAATCCCGCAGAACCATTGCCGTCACTAAACTGCGAGAGCAGCGGCAGGCCGCAATCCCACCGGTGACGGCAGAGACAACTGAGTTAGCAGCCACCGGGTCCCACTTCACCATTCCAATTGTCATTACCATCGGGGAACGACAACTTCTCTGTTCTGCAATGCTCGACTCCGGGGCTGGCGACAATTTCATGGATCAAACTTTTGCTCACGAGAACAACATTCCGCTTGTAACCAAGACAGCCCCCATCGATCTGGAAACAGTGGATGGGTCCCCACTCTCCTCGGGACCCGTTACACATCAGACCACTGATTTACAGCTCCACATTAAAACCGACCACCACGAGACGATCCACTTCTCTTTGATTTCCTCCCCCAAGTTTCCGGTGATCTTGGGCATCCCGTGGTTAGCCACTCACAACCCTTCGGTGGACTGGGAAACCCGCTGTCTACGGTTCACATCCGAGTTCTGCTCTTCGAGCTGTCTGCATGAACCTGCTTCCCCAACACCCAAAGTATCTATCATCTCGGAACCAACGGTCAAGGAGCTGTTGCCTCCACAATTTAGTGAGTTTCAGGATGTCTGTGAAAAAAAAAATGCAGACAAGCTGCCCCCGCATCGACCATACGACTGCCCAATTGAATTATTACCTGGGGCTGAAATACCCTTCGGCAGCATCTACTCCCTCTCGGAGCCTGAACTCAAGGCCCTGAAGGACTACTTGGACGAGGACCTAAAGAAGGGCTTCATTCGACCCTCCACCTCCCCCGCGGGAGCACCCTTCTTCTTCGTGGAGAAAAAAGACTCCTCTCTACGCCCTTGCATTGACTATCGCAAGCTGAATGATGTTACGGTAAAAAACCGTTACCCTCTCCCCTTGATTTCGGAACTTAAAGAGAGAGACTCCGGGCGGCGAAAGTGTTTACGAAACTCGATCTTCGAGGGGCCTATAATCTGGTTCGCATTCGCCCCGGGGATGAATGGAAGACCGCCTTTCGCACTCGATATGGACATTTTGAATACTTAGTTATGCCCTTCGGACTTTGCAATGCCCCAGCCACTTTCCAACATTTCATTAATGACGTCCTTAGGGACATGCTGGATCTGTTCGTAGTGGTATACCTGGACGATATTTTAATTTTCTCGGAAAATCTCGATCAACATCGCGAACATGTCCGCAGGGTGTTACAAAGACTTCGCGAGCAGTCCCTTTACATCAAGCTCGAGAAATGCGAGTTCGAACAGACCACCACCCAGTTTCTCGGTTACATCATCTCCCCGGAAGGGCTTAGTATGGATCCTCGGAAAATTCAGGCTGTAATAGATTGGCCTCCCCCTAAGAACGAAAAAGAAATACAGAGGTTTGTCGGCTTCGCCAACTTTTACCGAAAATTCATTCGGAACTTCTCAAAAATAATTTCTCCAATTACCCACTTAACCAAAAAGACTGTGCCCTTTTCCTGGACACCCGAAGCACAGGAAGCCTTCACCAAGCTTAAATCCCTCTTCACGTGTGCTCCAATTCTGATCCATCCTAATCCCGAACTGCCATTCATAATCAAAGTGGACGCTTCCGACACCGCAGTAGGCGCTGTCCTATCACAACGTACGGGAGAAAAGATGCTTTTACACCCTTGCGCCTTCTTCTCTCGCCAAATGTCCCCCGCAGAGAGGAACTATGACATCGGGAATAAGGAGTTACTGGCAATCAAAGATGCCTTCTCGGAGTGGAGACATCTATTGGAGGGGGCCATCAATCCCATAACTGTGTTCACTGACCACCGAAACCTCGAATTCATCCGTTCTGCCAAGAGGCTTTCCGCCAGACAAGCCAGATGGAGTTTTTTTTTTTCTCGATTCAATTTCATTATCACATACGCCCTGGGTCGAAGAATGGCAAAGCAGATGCCCTTTCCAGGATGTTCTCTGAACCTTCACAGGACAACAAGGGCCAAGCCAGCATTCTACCCGAGAAAAATGTCTTAGGAGCTACTTACCCAAAGGAACTCCTGGGGTCAATCAAGAAGGCTTATGAAAAGGACCCCTTCCTCACCCACCCAGCAGAAGACGTCAACCTTACCCTCAAGGGTGGCTTCTGGGTATACCTGGGTCGACAACTGTACGTACCAGAAATGGCACGGCTCGATGTACTAAAATATAACCACGATACCAAGTTGGCTGGCCATCCAGGTACAAAAAGACCCAGGAACTCCTGTCCCGCTCTTTCTGGTGGCCGACGTATAAGAAAGATACTAAAAGGTTTGTCTCCTCATGCACGGTCTGTGCCCGCAACAAGACTCCCCGCTCTTCACCCGTGGGGCTGCTGCGACCACTCCCCATCCCCTCCCGCCCTTGGGGTTCAATTTCTATGGACTTTGTGGTTGACCTACCCCCTTCAAAAGGGATGAACACCATCCTGGTCGTCGTGGACCGCCTTACCAAGATGGCCCATTTCATCCCCTGCAAGGGCCTACCCACCGCCAAACAGACGGCTGACCTAGTATTCCGTGAAATCTTTAGGTTACACGGGGTTCCAGATGATGTGGTCTCTGACCGAGGAGTGCAATTCACCTCTAAATTCTGGAAAGACTTCTGCCTGGCCCTTGGGATCACGGTAAACCTGTCCTCCGCTTTCCATCCCCAGTCTAATGGGCAGACAGAGAGAACAAACCAGACCCTCGAGCAGTACCTACGTTGTTTCATCACTCATTTGCAGGATGACTGGTTGGACCACCTTCCTACGGCCGAGTTTTCCTACAATAATGCGGAACACAGTTCCACCCATTACAGTCCTTTCTACGCCAACACTGGCCTGCATCCAGCTTTCATCCCACGCCTGCCCATCACCTCCACGCTTCCAGCTGTGGCCGAACGCATGGCAAATTTACAAGAGGCACAAGAGAACATTTCCAATAATCTCCTTGAGGCTCAGAGACGCTTTAAGCGGGCGACAGACAAACGTCGTAGACCCGCTCCGGACTTTCAGATAGGAGATCAAGTGTGGCTCTCCACAAGAAACCTAAGACTGAAGGTACCTGCTCAGAAATTGGGCCAAAAATACTTGGGGCCTTTCCGGATCTCTGGCCGGATTAATGAAGTCACCTTCCGGCTAGACCTCCCACATTCCATCAGGGTGCACCCAGTCTTCCATTGCTCCCTTCTCAAGCCGTTTGTAGAGAACACCTTCCCTGGCCGCCATCCTCCCCCCCCACCACCAGTAAGGGTACAAGGCGAAGAGGAGTATATTGTCTCAAAGATCCTTGACTCCAGACTCCACCGGGGCAAAATCCAATACTTGATTTCCTGGAAAGGTTATCCTCCAGAAGACAACTCCTGGGAACCGGAGGAGAACATTCATGCCACCAGACTTGTCAGGGAGTTCCATCTGAGTCACCCAGATAAGCCTTCCCCTGCGGTGCCCGGAGGACACCTTGGAAGGGGGGGAGTACTGTCAGGACTCGAACCTGTGGCCAGTCATGTCCCAGGCGGTAGCTCTACCCACTAGGCTACTGTCTCTCCCTGTACTGTTCTCTAGCTAACTTCTAACTACCTCTCTTGTCCTTGCCTTGACCTGCTGATTATTCCAATCTCTTGCACCTGCTACTTCCCTATAAAACCCAGCCCTTGAACACAGCCCTTTGCTGGTTATTGTGCCTCCAAGCCTGTAGCAAGCTTCCTCTGCTCCTCCACCGCTATTGCTGATTTACCATCGTTGCCAACCCGGACCGTTTTTGACCTCGCTGAATTGCCGCCTGCATTGACTTACTGCTTACCACCGACCACGCCTCCGTCTACTCCTGCTGTTACCTCGCTGCCATCTCTGCTGCCGACCCGGACTGATCGACCGCGCTACCTGCCTCCTGCTTCTGTGGGCCTCTGCCACTGGACTCCATACTTCCAGCTCGGGTGTCCTCAGACTCAGGTGAGCCTCGATTGACACTACTCCCTAACATCGGCGCTCAAGGCAGACCAAAAGCCGCCCTGGGAACGAGGCCAAACACAGATCCTCGCTCCCGAAGCTAAGCAGCAGGTCTGCGGCTGATTGGAGACCGAGTGCACCTTCGGCGCCCGTTACAGATAATTGGTATATAACACCCCTGCTTTAGTCAGTTTTTTTGGAGGGCAACTGGTATCTCACAACAGTAGAAATTATTTGTTCCAATGTCGTTTTTTAACTATCTGTAGCTGAGGTAACGCAGCAAAAAACGCAAACTAATGCTGCACTATCCAAATGCACTATATAATAAGTATATAATTGGTATATAACACCCCTGCTTCAATCAGTTTTTTTGGGAGGCAACTGGTATATCACACCAGTAGAAATTATTTGTTTCAATGTCATTTTTTAACTATCTGTAGCTGAGGTAACGTAGCAGAACCGCAAACCAATGCTGCACTGCCCAACTGCACTATATAGAAAGTATATAATTGCTGTATAACAACCCTGTTTCAACCACTTTTTTGGTGAGGGCAATTGGTATATCACACCAGAAGAAATTATTTGTTGCAATGTCACTATCTGTAGCTGAGGTAACGCAGCAAAACCGCAAACAAATGCTGCACTACCTAACTGCACCATATAGAAAGTATATAATTAGTATATAACACCCCTGCTTCAATCACTTTTTTTTTTTGGGGGGGGGGGGGGCAACTGGTATATCACACCATAGAAATGATTTGTTCCAATGTCGTTTGTCACTATCTGTAGCTGATCTAACGCAGCCAAAACGCAAACAAATGCTGCACTACCCAACAGCACTATATAGAAAGTATATAATTGTTATATAACGCCCCTGCTTCAATCTGTTTTTTGGGGGGGCAACTGGTATATCACACCAGTAGAAATGATTTGTTCCAATGTCGTTTGTCACTATCTGTAGCTGATCTAACGCAGCCAAAACGCAAACAAATGCTGCACTACCCAACAGCACTATATAGAAAGTATATAATTGTTATATAACGCCCCTGCTTCAATCTGTTTTTTGGGGGGGCAACTGGTATATCACACCAGTAGAAATTATTTGTTCCAATGTCGTTTGTCACTATTTGTAGCTGAGGTAATGCAGTAGAACCGCAATCAAATGCTGTACTACCCGAATGCACTATAACTGGTATATCACACCAGTAGAAATTATTTGTTTCAATATCGTTTTTAAACAATCTGTAGCTGAGCTAACGCAGCAAAACTGCAAACCATTGCTGCACTACCCAACTGCACTATATAGAAAATATATAATTGGTATATAACACCCCTGCTTCAATCTCTTTTTTCGGGTGGCAACTGGTATATCACACCAGTAGAAATTATTTGTTCCAATGTCGTTTGTTAGGGTTGAGTGAACCCGAACTGTAAAGTTCGGGTTCGTACCGAACTTTAGGATTTTTGGACCCCGGACCCGAACCCGAACTTTTCAGTAAAAGTCAGAGTTTGGTGTTCGGCGATTTAATGACGCGTTTTAAAAGTCTACAGAGCAGCCAATCAACAAGCGTTTAACTCGTGTGCCCTTAGAAGCCATCACAGCCATGCCTACTAATGGCATCGCTGTGATTGGCCAGTGCAGCATGTGACCCAGCCTTTATATAAGCTGGAGTCATGTAGCGCTGCACATCACTCTGCTCTGATTAGTGTAGGGATAGGATGCTGCTGCTGTGCGGGAGAGAATAGGACAGAATCTTTAATGTGAAGTGCTTGTTAACATAGCGATCTACCTAGATTTTGTTTTGTGGGTGCAGTGCACAATCTTTTTACCCTGCCCTGAGCCCAGTGACACAGAAAAATAACTTTTATCCGTCTGTTAGTTAGGTGGGCGGCAGCGCCCACTTTATGCAAGTTCTGTGCACCAGCACAGCATATGTGCATTGGTGACATTTAAATAGAAACTTGAAATACTGCAATTATATTCTGGGTTTAAAAAAATCACCCATTTTTGGCAAGACCCTACAAATCTGGCCTTTGCAGCATTTGTCAGTGTGCAATTTTAGCTTGAAATACTGCAATAATTTTCTGGGTTTTAGAAAACACCCATTTTTGGCAATACCATCCATCTGGGGCCTATGCAGCATTTGTCAGTGTGCAATTTAAGCTTGAAATACTGCAATAAGTTTCTGGGTTTTAAAAAATACCCTTTTTGGGCAAAATTCAAAATTTTACAGCCCTTGCTGCATCTGTCAGTGTGAAATATATACGCTATATACTGCTGTCATATTCTGATATAAAAAAACACCCATTTAGGGCAAAATCCTAATTTTGCGGCGTTTGCTGCATCTGTGATTGTTACATACAAGCTTGAAATACAGCAATAATTTTCTGGGCTTAAAAAAGCACCCATTTTTTGCAATAGCCTCCATCTGGGGCCTATGCAACATTTGTCAGTGTGCAATTTAAGCTTGAAATACTGCAATAATTTTCTGGGTTTTAAAAAACACCCTTTTTTGGCAAAATACTAAGTTTTACAGCCCTTACTGCATCTGTCAGTGTAAAATACAAGCGTTATATATACTGCTGTCATATTCTGTTATTAAAAAAACACCCATTTAGGGATAATCCTAATTTTGTGGCGTTTGCTGCATCTGTGATTGTTTAATACAAGCTTGAAATACATCAATAATTTTCTGGGTTTAAAAAAGCACCAATTTTTGGCAAAACCCTCCATCTGGGGCCTATGCAGAGTTTGTCAGTGTGCAATTTAAGCATGAAATACTGCAATAATTTTCTGGGTTTTAAAAAAAAAACTTTTTGGGCTAAATACTAAGTTTTACAGCCCTTGCTGCATCTGTCAGTGTAAAATACAAGCGTTATATACTGCTGTCATATTCTGTTATTAAAGAAAATACCCATTTTGGGCAAAATCCTAATTTTGCGGCGTTTGCTGCATCTGTCATTGTTAAATACAAGCTTGAAATACAGCAATAATTTTCTGGTTTTAAAAAAGCACCCATTTTTGGCAATACCCTCCATCTGGGGCTTATGCAGCATTTGTCAGTGTGAAAATTAAGCTTGAAATACTGCAATAATTTTCTGGGTTTTAAAAAACACCCTTTTTGGGCAAAATACTAAATTTTACAGCCCTTACTTCATCTGTCAGTGTGAAATACAAACGGTATATACTGCTGTCATATTCTGTTATTAAAAAAAACACTCATTTTGGGAAAAATACTAAATTTGCAGCCTTTGCTGCGTCTGTCAGTGTGAAATACACGCGTTAGATACTGCTGTTATCTTCTGTTATAAAAAAAAAACACCCATTTCTCAACCTGAGCACAACCTGCATGACCAGCAAAGCACAAGCTGCAGTGGAGTAGACACCTCAAAAACCAAGAAAGGTCTCTGGCTCCTCCTGCTTCCTCTTCTGCTGCAGTCTCGGCCTCTTCATCCACCTCTGAAATGACAGTGGCACCTGCCACCCCGCAAACAGAGGATCTGCCAGCAACACCACCACCTGGGTCACCAAACATCTCCACAATGTCCCACGAAAGCATTCAGCTCTTCATCCCCCAAACACTGGAGCGGAAGATGAAGTACCCCCCTACCCACCCGCGATCCTTGGCCCTGAATGCCAGCACTTCAAAATTACTGGCCTTTGAAATGCTGTCATTCAGTCTGGTGGAGACGGAGAGTTTTAAAAACCTTATGGCGGTGTCTGTCCCACAGTACGTCGTGACTGGCCGCCACTACTTTTTCAGGCGAGCCATCCCGCCCCTGCACAACCAAGTGGGGGACAAAATCAGGTGTGCACTGCGCAACGCCATCTGTGGCAAGGTCCACCTAACTACGGATACGTGGACCAGTAAGCACGGTCAGGGACGTTATATCTCCCTAACAGCACACTGGGTAAATGCAGTAGCGGCTGGGCCTGAGGCTGATAGCAGTTTGGCGCATGTCCTTCAACCACTGAGGATTGCAGGGCGCTTCTCTTTGCCTCCTGTTGTTACCTCCTCCTACTCCGCTTCCTCATCCTCTACCGCCTCCTCATCCATTCAGCATAACACCTTCACCACCAACTTCAGCACAGCCAGGGCTAAACGACAGCAGGCAGTTTTCAAACTTATCTGTTTGGGGACAAACCCCACACCGCGCAGGAGCTGTGGACGGGCATAGAACAACAGACCGATGAGCGGTTGGTGCCAATCAGCCTCAAGCCCGGCCTGGTGGTGTGCGATAATGGGCGAAATCTCGTAGCAGCTCTGGGACTAGCCGGTTTGACGCACATCCCTTGCCTGGCGCATGTGCTGAATTTAGTGGTGCAGAAGTTTCTTAAAAATTACCGACTATGTCAGAGCTGCTGCAGAAAGTGCGGGCCGTCTGTGAGCGCTTTCGGCGTTCTCACCCTTCTGCTGCTCGCCTGTCAGTGCTGCAGCTTAACTTCGGCCTTCCATCTCACCGCATCATATGCGACGTGCCCATAAGGTGGAACTCCACCTTGCACATGCTGGCCAGACTGTGCGAGCAGCAGCAGGCAATAGTGGAGTTTCAGCTGCAGCACGCATGGGTGAATTGCTCTGCGGAACTGCACCACTTCACCATGCGAGACCTGTTTTCCTTGTTGCGCTGTTTCGAGTACTCCACCAACATGGCCAGTGCCGATGACGCCGATCTCAGCGTTACTATCCCACTTCTATGCCTCCTTGAAAAAATGCTTCTGGCTATTATGGAAGAGTATGTGGCACAGGATGAGGAGGAGGAGGAGGAGGAAGAGGGATAATTTTATAGGGTTTCCGGCCAGTCATTCACAAGTGGCTCCGAGGGTGGGTTCCTGCCCCCACAAATGCCAGGTGCAAAATTGTCCAGCCAGGGCTCAGTTCTGGAGGATGACGAGGTGGAGGATGAGGAGGAGGAGAAACCGTGTTCACAGCAGGGTGGCACCCAAACCAGCTCATGGCCATCACTGGTGTGTGGCTGGGGGGATACAGAGAACACAGACGATACACCTCCCACAGAGGACAGCTTCTCGTTGCCTCTGGGCAGCCTGGCACACATGAGCGATTACATGCAGCAGTGTCTCCGAAACGACCGCCGAGTTGCCCACATTCTAACTTGTGCTGAGTACTGGGTGGACACGCTGCTGGATCCCCGTTACAAAGACAACGTACCGTCCTTAATTCCGTCACTGGATCGTGATCGTAAGATGCGCGAGTACAATCGCACGCTGGTAGACGCGCTGCTGGTGGCATTCCCACCTGACACCGGGGCCACAGTGGAAGCACAAGGCGAAGGCAGAGGAGGAGGAGGAAGAGGTCGCCAAGGCAGTTGGGGCACCGCCAACACCTCAGAAGACAGGGTTAGCATGGCCAAAATGTGGAAAAGCTTTGTCAGCACACCACAACAACCAGCACCACCAGTTGATATGGAACGTCTTAGGCTACTTTCACACTAGCGTGCGGAGCGGATCCGTCTGATGTTTTATCAGACGGATCCGCTCCGATAAAGCAGACGTTTGCATCCGTTCAGAACGGATCCGTCTGCATTATTACTTAGAAAATTTTCTAAGTCTGAAAGTAGCCTGAGCGTATCCGTTCAGACTTTACACTAAAAGTCAATGGGGAACGGATCCGCTTGAAGATTGAGCCATATGGTGTCATCTTCAAGCGGATCCGTCCCCATTGTCTTCCATTATAAGTCTGGACGGATCCGCTCGCCTCCGCAAGGCCAGGCGGACACCCGAACGCTGCAAGCAGCGTTCAGGTGTCCGCTTACTGAGCGGAGCGGAGGCTGAGCGCTGGCAGGCGGATGCATTCTCAGTGGATCCGCCTCCACTGAGAATGCATTGGGGCCGGACGGCTGCGTTCAGGACCGCTCGTGAGCCCCTTCAAACGGAGCTCACGAGCGGACACCTGAACGCAGGTGTGAAAGTAGCCTTAGCAGGAGGCAGCATTTCAGCAACATGGTGGAGCAGTAACTTCTGGGTCTCCAAAATGGGCACATGGCCTGAGCTTGCCCTATACGCCTTGGAGGTGCTGGTCTGCCCTGCAGCCAGTTTATTATCTGAACGTGTGTTTAGCAAAGCAGGGGGCGTTATCACAGACAAGCGCAGCCGCCTGTCCACAGCCAATGTGGACAAGCTCACGTTCATTAAAATGAACCAGGCATGGATCTTACAGGACTTGTTCGTACCTTGTGCAGAATAGACATGTATACCAGCCTTACTCAGCCATTGTTATACTACACCACAATTGCTCATTGTTGTAATTTTTATATTTCACACTAGGGTGTACCCTAATTAAAAAAATTAAAAAAAATAAAAACAAAAAACCAGTGTTGGCTACCTCCTCCTCCACCGCCGCTTCCACCTACACTGCTACGTCCACCGCCTCCTCAACCTCCTACTCCATATGGACCTCCACCTCCTACATCAAGATTATTTTTTTTAATTTGTACGTATTTTATTTTATGTCATTTCACTAATTTTTCTGTTGCATTTTCGGGTGACATTCACCAATTTTTGGCTGTGATATACCCCTGCTCTACCTAGTAGACAGGTTAACAAATTTCACTAATTTGTCTGTTACATTTTCAATTGAAATTCACAAATTTTTGGCTGTTATATACCCCTGCTCTACCTAGTAGACAGGTACACAAATTTCAATATTTTGTCTTTTACATTTTCGGGTGACAGTCACCAATTTTTGGCTGTGATATACCCCTGCTCTAACTAGTAGACAGGTAAGCAAATTTCAATAATTTGTCTGTTACATTTTCGGGTGACATTCACCAATTCTTGGCTGTGATATACCCCTGCTCTACCTAGTAGACAGGTAAACTAATTTTACTAATTTGTCTGTTACATTTTCGGGTGACAGCCACCAATTTTTGGCTGTGATATACCCCTGCTTTACCTAGTAGATAGGGAAAACAAATTTCACTAATTTGTCTGTTACATTTTCGGTTGAAATACACCAATTTTTGGCTGTGATATACCCCTGCTCTACCTACTAGACAGGTAAACAAATTTCACTATTTTGTCTGTTACATTTTCAGGTAACATTCACCAATTTTTGGCTGTGATATTCCCCTGCTCTACCTAGTAGACAGGTTAATAAATGTCACAAATTTTTCTGTTACATTGTTGGGTGACATTCATAAATTTTTGGCTGTGATATACCCCTGCTCTACCTAGTAGACAGGTTAATAAATTTCACTAAGTTTTCTGTTAAATTCTTGGGTGACATTTTACCATTTTTGCAGTGAATAAACCCCTGCTCTGCATAGGTGACAGGGACCGAAATTATTAAAAATCATCTGTTCCATTGGTGGGTGACATTAACCCATTTCTGGCAATGAAAAATCCCTGCTCTGCATAGGTGACAGGGACTTAAATTTCAAAAATTTCCTTCTGCTTTAATAACTTGTCCCACATTTCAGCTTGATCACATTGCAGCCATTGACCTCCGTTGGATGTGGTCTCCCTTTCTCATGCTCCCTCTCCGGCATGGAACCCTGATTCGCTACTAACCGTGATCAACATGGTAGGCGCAGAAAAGAACATTGAAAGTTGATATCCAATTGAATTGTGGACATCACAGGGACGTGTGACATGGTGGAGCAGTATGTGTGCACACACCTACACATACTGACTGATGGGTCTGCCCCCTTCAACTTCTGGGTCTCCAAATTGGGAATATGGCCTGAGCTTGCCCTTTACATCTTGGAGGTGCTGGCCTGCCCTGCAGCCAGTGCATTGTCTGAACACTTGTTTAGCACGGCTGGAGGGGTTTATCACAGGTTATATTTCCCAATGTTTTGGTGTGTACCCTAATTTAAACAATAAAAAATAAAACCAACAAGCAGTGTAGGCTACCTCCTCATCCTCCACTGCCGCTTCCACCTACACCGCCACATCCACCGCCTCCTCCACCTCCTACTCCATATGGACCTCGTCCTCCAAGATCAAGATTATTATTTTCTATTTTTATGTATTTTATGTTATTTTAAGTCATTTCCCTATTCACATTTGTTTGCAGAGCACTTGCCACGTTCTTAACCACATTTTGATGCCATTTGCAGCCCTCTAGCCCTTTTTTACAGCCATTTTAGTGCTAAAAAGTTTGGGTCCCCATTGACTTTAATGGGGTTCGGGTTCAGGGTCAAGTTCGGGTCCCGAACTCTAAATTTTGTGAAGTTCTGCCGAACCAGTCGTACCCGAACATCCAGGTGTCCGCTCAACTCTATCGTTTGTCACTATCTTTAGTATATAACACCGCTGCTTCAATCTCTTTTTTGGGGGGGGCAACTGGTATATCACACCAGTAGAGATTATTTGTTCCAATGTCGCTTGTCACTATCTGTAGCTGAGGTAACGCAGCAAAACCGCAAACAAATGCTGCACTACCTAACTGCACTATATAGAAAGTATATAATTGGTATATAACACCCCTGCTTCAATCACTTTTTTGGGGGGAGCAACTGCTATATCACACCAGTAGAAATTATTTGTTCCAATGTCGTTTGTCACTATCTGTAGCTGAGGTAATGCATCATGACCAGGGTATTGTCGACTCGCTCTCTTTACCTTACCCCCCATCCCCAATAATACGCGACAACCTAGGTGGATTTTATTGGCTACAGCAGCCATTTTTGGATTATGAACATATATAACATAAATATTAAATAACATTAAATAACCTTAAATAACATTAACTGAGACCACGGGGAGGGTCCTTGGAGCCCCAAAAACCAGCTGGGTAACTGCCCTCGCCTTTCCTTCATATTACCTCTAGCCGTTAAATGCCAGCTCATAGGCAGAACCCGTTAACCCTGTGCAACACGAGGGCAGATACCCGCCATATGCCACTCCATCATCCAATCCCTGGGGAGTCCAGAGCCTCCTTTGGCTCCCTCCCCACCACGCCAGAGCCACCATAACCACCAACTCCAAGGACCCCCCACCGCCCCGCCCAGGCCGCTATGACAGAAAACAAGCCCTCCCTGCCTGGCCAACTCAAGGCCACCCTTCTCTATAATATGTATTTATTTTTCTCTCTCTTTTTTTTTTTTTTTTTTAACCCCCCCCCCCCCCCAAAATAAATAAAATAAAAATAAAAATAATTCCCAGCATTTCCCCTTCCATCACAACAAAGCCTCCCAAGAAAATGAGTGGGTGGGTGGGGGCTGTTACACTATGGCTGTCCACCTGCACTGACCCCTTTCACGCTCCTGCTATCCCCTTTTAACACCTACCTCCCACTCCCTGCAGCGCCGCCCCCTCCACCAACTTAACCCTTCCTCGCCTATCTTTTCCTAACACTCCCTCCAAACCTGGTCATGCCAGGCCTCCCCTTAGGCTCTCGGCCCCAGGTCCAGCCTGTACTTGGCCAGGGTATTGTCGACTCGCTCTCTTTACCTTACCCCCTATCCCCAATAATACCTGACAACCTAGGTTTTATTGGCCACAACAGCCATTTTATTATGAACATACATAACATAAATATTAAATAACATTAAAAAACCTTAAATAACATTAACTGAGACCACGGGGAGGGTCCTTGGAGCCCCAAAAACCGCCTTTCCTTCATATTAGCTCTAGCCGTTAAACGCCAGCTCAGAGGCAGAACCCGTTAACCCTGTGCAACACAAGGGCAGATACCTGCCATATGCCACTCCATCATCCAATCCCTGGGGAGTCCAGAGCCTCCTTTGGCTCCCTCCCCACCACGCCAGAGCCACCATAACCACCAACTCCAAGAACCCCCACCGCCCACGACCCAAGGGGGGGAATACCTCACCCACTTGCGTCCCGCCACACCCGCAAAGCCACCTCAATCCTGTCCTGCAACCCTGAGCACCACAAATCGATGCCCACCGCATTCAAATGCACCCCATCACTTCTCCAAAACTCCCCGTCACTTGCTTCCAGCTCCCTGTGCCTCACCACCACACCTCCATTCCTCGCCACAAAGCGTCCCACCGCCCTATTGACCTTAATCCTTGCTTTGTTTAGCCTATCAACCGATCTGGCCTCCCTCCAATGCTTTCTTGGCACAATATCTGACCAAACTGTCACCATAAGAGCAAACTGCGCCCACAACCTAAGCAGATCAAATTTGATATCCTTGGTGAGCTCCCTACCGGGGCGCACCCCCAAATCATTTTCCCCCACATGCAACACCAAAACCCCCGGGGGAGAATCCAGCCTTGCAAACCTGTGAAACTCAGGCAAGACCCTGTTCCACATCATGCCTCTCATTCCCAACCACCTGACCACCGCCACGTCCCTTGCCACAGCCAGCTGCCTACCTTCCGGTCTAACATCCGCCCGCAACGCCCCCCAAAACACGTAGGAATGTCCCCTAATCCATACCAGGCAAGCCGCACCACCTGCAAAACAAAAACACATAGTCAACGATAGAACTGCCCGCTCACAGCCGCCTCCCCTCTGGCGACCCCCCCCCCACTAGCGACCTCAGGTGTAGACCCCGGCAACCCCCGCATTGGCGACCCGGACGCCTGCCCAGCTCCCACCAGACCCTTAACCAGCTCCCGCAAACCCAACAGCAATTCCCCAAACCGCCCGTGACGGATGCCCCCGGGCCCCCCCAAACCCCCGGAGCCCCCCCCCAAACAAGAAACCGTTAACGGAGAATCCCCATGTGTCTCACCTAGCTGCGTGGACACTGTGATTCCACCAGCCGTAACGTGATGCAGTGGAGCTTGACTGGCGTAGCCGACACTTCCGGACGTCCTGGGCTCTTCTGCACCAACCGCACTCTCTCCTGACCTCACAGTCCTCCAAGCCTGCAGTACTGCAGCTTCGACACGAGGGGCCACCACCGCCTGGGCAGACGTCGCCTCTGGGCCAGCATCCTGCTGCTCGACTCTCTCATCCAGCACAGGGCCGCCATCTTGACCCCGCCGTGCACCCGGACCCGACTGCCTCGCTCTCCCCCTCCGGGCACACACACCCCCGACCAGGCCTGCTGCCGAACCTGCTCCTGCTCCACCGATGACTGCTGCTAACGAGAGGGCGCCTGGCCGCCCCCTCTCCGGGTCCCGCCTCACATGTGGATTCCTCCCAGCACGTGACTGCCGGGCCTCTACACTCCTACCAGTGGCACGTGCTGGAGGGTCCCGGGAGGGTCTCATCGGGACTAAGGCGCGCCGGAGGCCTAACCTTCCGCGGCCGGAAACTGGGGGACTCTGACCTCCCCCGACCCCGGCAACAATCTGTCATGACCATGGTCATGGTCGTGACTCTTTGGTCGCATGCACTTGTCAGCGGTTTCTTCTTTGTTCTCAATCACAGGTGAGGGCTCTGTGTTTGTTGCCTCACGTGTGGTTGCCGCTGGCAACATGATGTGGTTGGCAGTGTAGCAGCCGGAGCTGGTGGCTAGGCTGCTTACTGTGATAGCATGCGGTTGCCTCTGGCAACATGTGGTTGAATGTGTTCACTGTTTGGTATGCACGTTATTTAGTTGGGTGTGCATTTCCCTTTAAAGGACACTTTACTTCTTTGGTGATGGAAGGGTTAACTCCTTTCCTTGTGTGTGTGTGTGTGGGTGTGGCTGCTTGGTCTATTTAGCTCCTGCTGGAAACCAGAAGTCTGAGGGGTACTTCAGCCATGGTTAGCTGGAGTCATCCTCCTGGTTATATACCATCTCTCCAGTGAGGGCCACACTTCTTGTCATAAGTTTATGTTATGTCTGATGTTATGAAGATGTTTCTTTGGTCTCTGTTTATTGCAGCTATGGTTTCCTGGGTTCCTGTGTGATGTGTGGTGTGTGCTGTGTCCGTTAGTATTGTTGTGGACAGCAGCACTTGTACATGGGTTCCAGGCTGTGTGTCTGTGGCAGGTAGGTGGTGTTACTAGTTGCATTTACCTGCCATTGCCATAAACTGTTTATGTTCCCCTTTCTTTGCAGCTTGGCCAGTGAGACTCCTGTTCGTCCGTGTCTAGGAGGAACAGGTCGTCTTACCCTGCTCCTAGTTCAGGGCCACCCTGAGGGCTAGTAGGGACCCCAAGGTTCCGGAGTATGAGCCCTCCTACCATAATGGTCGGCTCATACAGCTAGGAGTCAGGGTCAGAATTAGGGACGTAATAGGAGGTGACCTGCTCCCTGATTCCTGTCCTGGCCTAGCAGTGACCACCATCTTCAGTCATCGCACGGCTGAGGGTTTTCCTCATCCTCAGCCATGACACAATCCCTGGATGGATTCCTGCAGCCAATCCGTCCCTCTGCTCTCCGCCGCTGCCCGAAGCTGCGCTAGCAGCGTATCCAATTCAGACACCGGGACTGCCATAACCCTACACCGGTAAGTACCACACTAGCTGGGCTGTTACACTTTGGCTGTCCACCTGCACTGACCCCTTTCCCGCTCCTGCTATCCCCTTTTAACACCTACCTCCCACCCCCTGCAGCGCCGCCCCCTCCACCAACTTAACCCTTCCTCGCCTATCTTTTCCTAACACTCCCTCCAAACCTGGTCATGCCAGGCCTCCCCTTAGGCTCTCGGCCCCAGGTCCAGCCTGTACTAAACCACAAACAAATGCTGCACTACCCAAATGCACAATATAGAAAGTATATAATTGGTATATAAGACCCCTGCTTCAATCAGTTTTTTGGGGGGGCAACTGGTAGATCACACCAGTAGAAATTATTTGTTCCAATGTTGTTTGTCACTATCTGTAACTGAGCTGACGCAGTTAAACTGCAAACAAATGCTGCACTACCCAACTGAACTATATAGAAAGTATATAATTGGTATATAACACCCCTGATTCAATCACTTTTTTGGGGGGGGCAACTGGCATATGTCACCAGTAGAAATTATTTGTTCCAATAGCGTTTGGCACTCTGTGTAGATGTAGTATCGCAACAGAACCACACACAACACAATACAAATGCACTATAACAGGCATCCTCAAACTGCTGCCCTCCAGCTGTTGTAAAACTACAACTCCCACAATGCCTTGCTGTAGGCTGATACCTGTAGGCTGTTCGGGCATGCTGGGAGTTGTAGTTTTGCAACAGCTGGAGGGCCGCAGTTTGAGGATGCCTGCACTAAATATGCTTTCTATGTTAAAAAGAATATTATAAGTATATCGCACCCCTCAGTATGTCACACCTATCGATAGCACACCTTACCAGTACTTAAAAGGACTTTTGTGGCCTTATTAGCTAGCGTTTGGTGTCCCTAACAGTCTGTCCCTGCTCCACACAGCAACCTCTCCCTACACAGGCAAAAGACTGAATGTAAAATGGCGGCCAGATCAGGTTTATTTATAGGGTAGGGTGTGTGTCAATGTTCTAAAACGTCTCAATTGGCTGTCCTGTACCACCTGATGGATGTGTCATGGGTCAAAGTTCTTCACAATGTAAAAGAATATGGCGCCTTCGGACATCACCCTATGTTCGCCCGTTCGGCGAACCGCGAACGAACAAAGTTCGCTGCAAAACGACCGCCGGGCGAACCGCAAGGCCATCTCTATTAGGAACCATCTGTGTCTCCCTTCCTGTTCGCTGCTGCTTTGCCATAGATAGCAACGGTGAGCAGGAAGAAAGAAGGGAGATGGTACGTGCACACTGCACGCATCGTCTTCTCATACAGCTGATCAGCGAGGTTGCCGGGTGTCAGACCCCCGCCAATCTGATATTGATGACCTATACTGAGGATAGGTCATCAATATCAAAAGCCTGGAAAACCTTTTAATTTTTTTTTTTTTCTGATTGTCCATATTTTCAGATTTCTCAAGATAACTATAAAAAGTAGCAGTAATTCCAAACAATAAATGGAAAGCAAATCAGTATAGTAAACACTGAAATTATGATATTTTTATTGTTTGTGCAAACCTATCTTCAGTATGCCTGTAACTGGTGGTGCCCTTGTTGCACTGTCTGCATGCTGATTACTGAGGTCAATTGCCTGTCCACACCTGTTTTAGCTGTTGTTTCAACTGGCAAGTACAGGTACAGCCTGGCAATTAGAAGTCATCCACACATGGATCCCACAGCCTGGCCACACCCTGTGAGGGCACAATCAATTATTAAATGTATATATGATATTGAAAGCCTTGTTCCACATGCAAGATCTACTCTCTGTAATTTAGTAAGCAAGCAATTCCTTGCAACCTGCTGGGAATTTAACCCCTAGATCCCCTTTTCTCATCTTTTATTGACTTCATGTATTGATGTGTATACATAGAATAGGCACAAATGGGGAGATTTATTAGTACTATCACAGGGTGAAATATTTTAGGAAATAGCAAAAATAGTGCAAATTTATCAAAATAGTGTATATGTATACTGAATTATGTATTAAGCACAACTAACTAGTGTAAGAGAGTGTCTGGAGTGGTGGTGGATGAAAGATACGTGCCACCGGGGGTCGTGGCCCCGGTGGAGTAAGAGCCGGGTCTTTTGTGTTTTGTCAGTCTACACTGATCCTGGCAGGTTGGTCATCTCTGGCTTTAGTTGGGTAGGGAAGGAGTTAATCCTTCACTATGCTCAATGGGTGTGGTCTGCCTGCTACACCCAGGGCTGTGAATATAGGTTTGATGCTCACTGACTGTGGGGCTGATGAAGTGTGGTCTCCTGTCTCACTGCAGGAAGCTGTACGGGAGGCTGGTCGCACGGTCGGGCTGAGCTCTGTAGTCTGCTCGTCTAACAAAGACTGCCCAATTGCTGCAGGCTCAGCGAAGGACCAAAATAAGGGATCCTGTGGCCGGAGCCAATCCCTTGTCCAGGCCGACACGTGGCCTGTCTAACTTGCACGAACTTGGACAAACCCGCCCCACAACAAGGTGTAGTACTGATCACGGATGTGAGAGACTGTGTGAACAGGCACCAAGACGCCTGCAGCATTTGGGGCTCCGTTGTGGGAGGTGGGGTTTATGAACATTGCTGTTGTGTGAATTGCACAGTTTTGATGTGATGCACTGGAGTGAATAAAAGAGCACGGTTTGGACACAAAGTCTGTCTCCTGAGCCTCTATACTGCCACCGCTACCATCTGCCTACCAGAGCAAACCCCCACAATTGGTGGAGGATGCGGGCAAAAGGCAGTGAGGCCGAAAATTGTGTTGTTTGGACTGTATGTCATATATTAAGCCGGCAAGTTTTGTGGCTCCAGATAAGATGGAGGAGGCCATTAGACACTTGGTGCAAAGAAATGAGGAGGCAACTCGGAGACATGGGGAAGCCCTGAGAGACCAGCGGCAGTTGAATAGTCTACTGGCCCAGCAATTGGCGACTATGCAGGAGTCCATGCATGTGTTACAACAACAAGCCGTCCTGGAGGGGACCGCAATCCTACCTGCTGCCCGGGATAAGGTGCGCTCAGCGTTAAGAAAGATGGGCCCCGAGGATGATATCGAGGCGTTCCTGATGGTCTTCGAACGCACTGCGGAACAGGAAAGGTTACCGGCAGAACAGTGGGCCGAAGTAGTGGCGCCATTTTTAGTGGGAGACGCACAAAAGGCCTACTTCGACCTCAGTCAGGAGGAAGCCAAGAGCTATGAGAGGCTCAAGGGGGAGGAGTTGGCTCGTCTTGGGGTTAATACCTATGTGCGTGCACATCGAGTCTACCAGTGGGCCTTCTCCGAGTCCCGGCCTGCTCGGTCCCAGGCCTATGACCTGTTACACCTGGTAAAAAAATGGCTGCAGCCTGAGACATTGAGCCCCTCGCAGATGGTGGAACGGGTGGTGGTCGATCGTTTGGTGCGTACCCTCCCAAGAGCTATACAGCGCTGGGTGGGACAAGGTGATCCAGGCACCCTGGAGCAAGTGGTTGGCCTAGTCGAGAGATACATGGCAACCCAGGACTTGGTCCGAGACTCCGCCTTCCTGCAAAAGCCGCATTCACTCTCCCTGCCACAAAGAATACCTGAGAAGGGGGGGGTGATTTCCACTCCTGGGGAGGACAAACCTGGGGAGACGAGAGGCCCCGGGGGTTAGATGTTGGCACTGTCAGGGCCTGGGACACATTGCTGCCAACTGCCCGAGGTCAGCAGAGCCCATGAACTGCGGGTTCGCACGCCGGTCCTCCTTTTTCGGCCAGCCGGTGTATGTTGCTGCTTCGCTGCTATCCGCTGATACTCCTCCGTTGTGTGCCATCTCTATTAATGGACACCCAGTTAAGGCATTGCTGGACTCGGGGAGCTTAGTGACCCTCGTGCACGAGTCCCTGGTGGCCAGTCGTTACCCAGGCAAGCAAACCATTAGTATTGTGTGTATTCATGGGGACCGGCGAGAATATCCTACAACCTGTGTGACTTTGTCTACCCTCGGAAGGGAGATACAGCAGGTGGTTGGGGTAGGGCGACAAATCCCTTACGCTGCCTTCCTAGGTAGGGATTGTCCCCTGTTTTGGTCTCTCTGGGAGGGACGGGGTGCAGAGCCGGTGCCCATTGATCCTGAAGAGGGGCTACCAGCTGTCGTGGTCACCAATAGGGAGGAAGAGTGTCCCCCCGATAGCTTGTCCCTAGAAGGGTTGGCTGGTGAGCCGGTGGCAGCCCCATCTATTCCAGAACTAGAAGTATCCCGAGACACATTCGGGACCGCCCAGCTCCAGGATCCTACATTGTCACGGGCCAGAGAAGGGGTGACTGTCATCAATGGAGTGGCTCAGCACCTGGGAGCAGACTCGGAATTTCCCCACCTGGCCTGTAACCAGGACCTACTGTACCGGGTCGACAAAGTCCGGCAAGAGGTAATAGAGCAGTTGGTGGTACCCAGCCGTACCGCCGCATGGTATTAGACCTAGCGCATACTCATGTGTTAGGAGGACATCTGGGGGTGCAGAAAACTCAGGAACGTATATTGCAGCGTTGCTATTGGCCGGGGATATATGAGGAAGTCAGGAGGTTTTGCCAATCCTGTCCAGAGTGTCAGAGGACCAGCCCACAGCCTCACTATCGTAGTCCCCTGGTGCCCATGCCCATTATTGAAGTACCTTTCGAAAGGGTCGCTATGGACCTGGTAGGCCCCATTAACAAGTCAGCCAGAGGCCACCAACATATCCTGGGTATAGTAGACTACGCTTCTCGCTACCCTGAGGCGACACCACTGCGCCACACGTCAGCCAAGCTAATAGCCAAGGAGCTGATGGGGGTGTTCTCCCGGGTAGGAGTCCCGAAGGAGATATTGACGGACCAAGTGACCCCTTTCATGTCCAAAGTGATGAGGGAGCTCTGCAAAATATTAAATATTAAGCACTTGCGTACGTCCGTCTATCACCCACAAACTGACGGGCTGGTAGAACGCTTTAATAAGACCCTAAAGTCCATGCTCAAGAAAGCAGTGGCAAAAGACAGAAAGGACTGGGACCTCTTGCTGCCCTATGTGTTATTTGCGGTGCGAGAACTGCCCCAGGCGTCCACAGGGTTCTCACCATTTGAGCTGTTATATGGTAGGCATCCCCGAGGCCTGTTGGATATCGCTAAAGAGGCATGGGAGCAGCAGCCTACCCCTCACAAAAGCATAATCGAGCACATCGAGAAGATGCAGGACCGGATAGGGACAGTTCTGCCCATAGTCCGTGAACATATGGAAGCAGCACAGCTGGCCCAGAGCCGCGTGTACAACCGGGCCGCCCAGGTAAGGACGTTTAACCCGGGCGACCGAGTACTAGTGCCCACCATAGACAGCAAGTTCCTGGCCAGGTGGCAAGGGCCGTATGAGATAAGAGAAAAGGTAGGCCCCGTGAATTACAGGGTATACCAGCCAGGAAGGCGGAAGCCCGAGCAGGTGTACCACGTTAATTTGTACCACGTTAAGCCTGGAAAGATAGAGAAAGTCTCCTTGGGGATGACCAGCGCTTTGTCTTGGCTGCAGAGAACGTCCCCGGCCCTTCGGTGGTACCAGAGGACACCCCTGCAGTAAAGATAGGTAGCGGTTTGTCAACTAAGCAGACTCAAGAAGTGAAGGAGTTCATTAGCAGAAATAAAGACGTGTTCTCTGACCATCCGGGACGTACCAATCTAGTCCAACATGACATTGTCACCGAGCCCCAGGAAAAGGTCCGTTTACGACCGTACTGGGTACCGGAGGCTCGGCGACAAGCCATTTCAGAGGAAGTAAAGTTTATGCTGAAGTTAGGGGTCATTGAGGAGTCTAGAAGCAAGTGGGCTAGCCCGATCGTTCTTATCCCAAAGCCCGACGGATCATTACGTTTTTGTAATGATTTCCGGAAACTAAACGAGATTTCAAAGTTTGACGCCTATCGCATGCCACGAGTAGATGAGTTAATAGAGCGAATGGGTAAAGCCAGGTATTTCTCGGTGATAGATCTCACAAAAGGGTACTGGCAGGTACCTTTAACAGAGACAGCAAAAGAGAAGACCGCCTTTGTCACGCCGGAGGGGCTGTTCCATTATAGAGTGTTGCCCTTCGGGTTGCACGGTGCTCCAGCTACGTTTTAACGGCTGATGGATATCGTCCTCAGACCACATCTCCGGTATGCCTCAGCATATTTGGATGATATAATCATATTTAGCCAGGACTGGGAAAGTCACTTGTCGAAGGTTCAAGCAGTGATAGACTCGCTCAGGAAGGCAGGATTGACCGCCAACCCAAAAAAGTGCTCAGTGGGCCAGGAGGAAGCATGGTATTTGGGTTATGTCATTGGATGCGGAGTCGTTAAGCCCCAAATAAATAAGATCGAGGCGATCCCAAATTGGCCTAGACCCCTTACGACCAGGCAACTGTGGTCATTTTTAGGGATAGTAGGGTATTATATGCGGTTCATCCCCCATTTCGCCACTATAGCTGCCCTGTTGACAGGACTCCTGAAAGGTAGGAAGTCAGTAATGGTTCGCTGGGATGAGCAGGCAGAAGAGGCGTTCTCCCGTTTGAAGTCGGCCCTATGCGGGTCCCCAGTTCTGGTGACGCCCGACTTCGGACGGGAGTTTATAGTTCAGACTGAGGCCTCTGGAGTAGGCCTCGGTGCGGTACTCTCCCAGGAAATCAATGGTGAAGAACACCCCGTTGGTTTCCTGAGCCGCAAGCTCACCCCAGCGGAAACCCGGTACAGCGTGGTAGAAAGAGAATGCCTCGCCATCAAGTGGGCACAAAGGGGGGGGGGGGATATGTAAGAGAGTGTCTGGAGTGGTAGTGGATGGAAGATACGTGCCACCGGGGGTCGTGGCCCCGGTGGAGTAAGAGCCGGGTCTTTTGTGTTTTGTCAGTCTACACTGATCCTGGCAGGTTGGTTATCTCTGGCTTTAGTTGGGTAGGGAAGGAGTTAATCCTTCACTATGCTCAATGGGTGTGGTCTGCCTGCTACACCCAGGGCTGTGAATATAGGTTTGATGCTCACTGACTGTGGGGCTGATGAAGTGTGGTCTCCTGTCTCACTGCAGGGAGCTGTACGGGAGGCTGGTCGCACGGTCGGGCTGAGCTCTGTAATCCGCTCGTCTAACAAAGACTGCCCAATTGCTGCAGGCTCAGCGATAGACCAAAATAAGGGATCCTCTGGCCGGAGCCAATCCCTTGTCCAGGCCGACACGTGGCCTGTCTAACTTGCACAAACTTGGACAAACCCGCCCCACAACAAGGTGTAGTACTGATCACGGATGTGAGAGACTGTGTGAACAGGCACCAAGACGCCTGCAGAGTTTGGGGCTCCGTTGTGGGAGGTGGGGTTTATGAACATTGCTGTTGTGTGAATTGCACAGTTTTGATGTGATGCACTGGAGTGAATAAAAGAGCACGGTTTGGACACAAAGTCTGTCTCCTGAGCCTCTATTCTGCCACCTCTACCATCTGCCTACCAGAGCAAACCCCCACACTAGGTATGGTAGGCATACTTTGCTTGTCCACTCTCCATGGTGAGGCAGACACAAAAGGTCTATATTATGCTTCAAGGGGTTTTCTAGGATAAAATATTGATGACCTGTTCTCAGGTTAGATCATCAATATCTGATCAGTGGGGTCTAAATTCTAATACTCCCACCAATCAGCTGTTTTAAGAGGCCGGTGACCGTCGTAATCCAATGATGTCACGTTCATTGGTTACATGGCGTATTCGTAGCTCAATCACATTTAATGAAAGGGCATGGACTGCAATACCAAGCACTGCCACTATACAATGTATGGTGATGTGCTCGGTATGCTGTGAACTGATCAGAAAAGTCTGTGATGGCTAACCTCCGGCACTCCAGCTGTGGTAAAACTACAACTAACAAGATGCACACTTGCTTGGCTCTGCTCAAAACTCCATAAAAAGGAATAAAGCATAGTTTCACCACAGCTGGAGAGCCGGAGGTTAGCCATCACTGAGATAGGCCATCAATAACTTCTGGAAAACCCCTTTAATAAATTTAGCACACATCTTGCACTTCAATTTAAAAAAAAATAATGCACATTTCCCAAATATTTCTGGTCACTAGCAGTGGTAGTTGAAGTATCTCTTATACAAAACCCTGTGTGGGTCATGATAGACTTTATCTTTATTGGTTTTGTGTGAAGTTGTTAATGGTTGAAGTATTTCATTTGTGAAAGTGGCTCCTCACAACACTGCTCCACTGTCATGTCTAGCTCCGATTAATGCTGTGGCCTAGTAGAGGACAACCCCAGGCCTCCTAAATGGCTCTATTCAGATACATATTGGCAACCCTTGTTTGACCGATAACTCCCCTGAGTAAACATGTATATTCCTATCAGACAAGCACGTGTGCCATACAGAGAAGGGATAATGCAGTGTCCCACTACGTGACCATGGGCACCGCAAACTTGTTTTAAGTATGCTTTAATGTCATGTAATATGCCTGCATTTTGTACTTCATCTCCTGTCATCTTCTCCCATGTCCCAATGTGATTCTACACAGGGCCATCTTTAATATTGATTGGACCCTGGGCAATAATTTAATTGTGTCCCCTGGATCCCACCATCCCAAAAGCTATCATGCAATCACGCCCTCCACCACAGCCGGCACTCCGTAGTATTAGCGAGCGGTGCATGTGTCCATGCAAAGAAGACCGGCACTCACTGATGTCAATGTGATTTTCTTTAATGTATCACACGATACAATAAAGAATAATCACATTGACATCAACGAGTGCCGGTCTTCTTTCCAAATATTGTGTCAGCACGGCCACCACTGCTGGATTACACGTGGTAATAACCGCGGATATGTGCTGTGTATAATGTGATGGAAAGGAGGCGATATGGAGAATCACAATACATTAGGAAGTGCCTTGTATTAACTGCATGATAAATGCCATTTACTGAAGTGAGACAAACCCTTTAATGCCTTTAAAGAGGACCTTTTATGGGTCAAGACATTATAAAATAAGTGGCACGTTAGGCAGGGGCATCAAACAGGGATCTAATAGAGCTTACTATTATTCCTGGGCGCCGCTCCATTCGCCCGCTATGTTATTATCGCTCCTGGTATGGTAATTAGGCTACTTTCCCACTGGCGTTTGGGGATCCGCTTGTGAGATACATTTCAAGGCTCTCACAAGCAGCCCTAAATGCATCAGTTTAACACCAATGCATTCTGAATAGATGTGGATCCATTTAGAATGCATTTGTTGGGCTCCGTACGGCCTCCATTCCGCTTTGGAGGTGGACCCCAAAACGGTGTCCGCACGGCCGTGAGGAAACAAATGGATCCGTCCTGACACAACATGGTGTGAACGGATCCGTCCCCCATTGACTTTCAATGTAAGTCAGGACGGATCCGTAGTTGTACTTTTTTCGAATATCATACAAACAAATCCCTCTTGAACGGATGCATTCGTTTGTATATCAGAGCGCATCCGTCCTGTACAAGTACAGGATAGGTGCGCTCCGAGCGCATATGTGAAAGTAGCCTTACTAGCATCTGAACAGGGAGGAGGAGACGCCAGGATTTCTCAATTGGCATCTCATTCTCCCTGGCTGTAGCGCGGTCCAATCACAGTGGAGAGTGTCACAACCATAATTATAATCTGCATTATAATTAAAAAGATTTGTCCGAATATAATGACCTATTGCCTATCTACAGGATAAGTGATTAATATCAGATTGCTGGGGACTGACTGCTTGAACACCCACTGATCATGAAAGAAGGGGTCCTGAGACATTTAATTACATTACCGCCAATCTATGTAAGCAAGGGTCTTAAGACCACGTTCCCTTGATCATGGGGATCCCAGCAGTCAGACCCTCATGAATCAGACACTTATCACCTGATGTAATGGTGCTTGCAGAAATCCATTTGCTTGCCGCCGCATTGAAATGAATGGAAATGATTTTCAGTCATGGAAAATTCTGCATCCGAATCTACAGCCTGTGAAGGCGCCCTAAGCAAGAAATGTTAGCATATGACCAAACAACCTGGTCTTTACCTTTTTGCACTTTACTATACAGTTGGCCACCACACCACAAAATAAGTGGTGCACTTTGTACCTGTGCGTCAAATTTGCGCCATAAGTTTTGGCACACAGAAATGGGCGCCAGTACGTAGCAAGTCAGGCCTAGTCTCTAATAAGAAAACGATGAACATTTGCAAGAATCCCTCCATTACACTGCGTGCAGAATTATTAGGCAAATGAGTATTTTGACCACATCATCCTCTTTATGCATGTTGTCTTACTCCAAGCTGTATAGGCTCGAAAGCCTACTACCAATTAAGCATATTAGGTGATGTGCATCTCTGTAATGAGAAGGGGTGTGGTCTAATGACATCAACACCCTATATTAGGTGTGCATAATTATTAGGCAACTTCCTTTCCTTTGGCAAAATGGGTCAAAAGAAGGACTTGACAGGCTCAGAAAAGTCCAAAATAGTGAGATATCTTGCAGAGGGATGCAGCACTCTTAAAATTGCAAAGCTTCTGAAGCGTGATCATCGAACAATCAAGTGTTTCATTCAAAATAGTCAACAGGGTCGCAAGAAGCGTGCGGAAAAACCAAGGCGCAAAATAACTGCCCATGAACTGAGAAAAGTCAAGCGTGCAGCTGCCAAGATGCCACTTCCCACCAGTTTGGCCATATTTTAGAGCTGCAACATCACTGGAGTGCCCAAAAGCACAAGGTGTGCAATACTCAGAGACATGGCCAAGGTAAGAAAGGCTGAAAGACGACCACCACTGAACAAGACACACAAGCTGAAACGTCAAGACTGGGCCAAGAAATATCTCAAGACTGATTTTTCTAAGGTTTTATGGACTGATGAAATGAGAGTGAGTCTTGATGGGCCAGATGGATGGGCCCGTGGCTGGATTTGTAAAGGGCAGAGAGCTCCAGTCCGACTCAGATGCCAGCAAGGTGGAGGTGGAGTACTGGTTTGGGCTGGTATCATCAAAGATAAGCTTGTGGGGCCTTTTCGGGTTGAGGATGGAGTCAAGCTCAACTCCCAGTCCTACAGCCAGTTTCTGGAAGACACCTTCTTCAAGCAGTGGTACAGGAAGAAGTCTGCATCCTTCAAGAAAAACATGATTTTCATGCAGGACAATGCTCCATCACACGCGTCCAAGTACTCCACAGCGTGGCTGGCAAGAAAGGGTATAAAAGAAGAAAATGTAATGACATGGCCTCCTTGTTCACCTGATCTGAACCCCATTGAGAACCTGTGGTCCATCATCAAATGTGAGATTTACAAGGAGGGAAAACAGTACACCTCTCTGAACAGTGTCTGGGAGGCTGTGGTTGCTGCTGCACGCAATGTTGATGGTGAACAGATCAAAACACTGACAGAATCCATGGATGGCAGGCTTTTGAGTGTCCTTGCAAAGAAAGGTGGCTATATTGGTCACTGATTTGTTTTTGTTTTGTTTTTGAATGTCAGAAATGTATATTTGTGAATGTTGAGTTGTTATATTGGTTTCACTGGTAAAAATAAATAATTGAAATGGGTATATATTTGTTTTTTGCCTAATAATTATGCACAGTAATAGTCACCTGCACACACAGATATCCCCCTAAAATAGCTAAAACTAAAAACAAACTAAAAACTACTTCCAAAAATATTCAGCTTTGATATTAATGAGTTTTTTGGGTTCATTGAGAACATGGTTGTTGTTCAATAATAAAATTAATCCTCAAAAATACAACTTGCCTAATAATTCTGCACTCCCTGTATATAAGGTATGCCCACATAACATGATGGGGATGGACGACGCCTAGGACAATCTAACATTTTAGTCAGACGTGTACCGCTCATGAGGTGTACATAGGGGTATATGGCGCGCGTTACCCTGACTGACACCAGACTTTGTGAATAAAATGGAGTTCTGACAAAAAGGTGAAATCGTTTCCCCTAGCAATTACTCTTAGAAAAATGAGTTGAAATCGCTAGGAGAAATGGCACTGCTTTCTGTGCACTAGTTTTATACACCAGTAACACATGAAGAAAGGTGCAAAATGTAAGTATGGTACAGGTCAGAGGGACTGGACCCCAGTAAGGAGTAAGACTAAGGCCTCTTTCACACAGGCGTTGCAGGAAAATGTGCGGGTGCGTTGCAGATTTTTCCGCTCGAGTGCAAAACATTGGAATGCGTTTTGCACTCGCGTGAGAAAAATCGCGCATGTTTGGTACCCAAACCCAAACTTCTTCACAGAAGTTCGGGCTTGGGATCGGTGTTCTGTAGATTGTATTATTTTCCCTTATAACATGGTTATAAGGGAAAATAATAGCATTCTGAATACAGAATGCATAGTAAAACAGCGCTGGAGGGGTTAAAATAAATAAATAAATAATTTAACTCACCTTAGTCCACTTGATCGCGGCCCGATCAGAGCATTTGGTGAAATCACACCTTACACAACAGACACACAACACATATACTTCTATAATAGCTACTACAATTATGCACCCCCCACATCATATTCATGACACTGGGAAACACCATAAGGCACACGGCTGTTGGGCGGCCATGGCTGTATTACGGCCCGCAAACGGCGGGTCGGCAATCCACGGCCGCTGGCCATGTTCATTCCGCATCACTTCAATGGGTCCGCAATCTGTACTGAACGGAGGCACGGAACCCCACTGAAGCACTGCAGAGTGCTTCCGTGGTGTTTCTGTCTGTGCCTCCGCACCGTAACAAAATATGACATGTCATATTTTTTTGCCGTGCGGACGTCGGATGCGGATCGCGGACCCCATTCAAGTGAATGTGTCCGCGATCCGCATGCGGCTGCCCCGTGGTCGGTGTCCGTGCATTGCGGACCACAATTTGCAGCCACAGCACGGGCACGGCCGGAACACGTTCATGTGCATGTAGCCTAAACCCATTCCCTAGTAATATGTGGGTATTAGCAGCATTATATACCTACTATGTGGCAATATTATATTGGTGTTAGGTAGTAATGGTATTATCATTATGTGAACACTGTATGGGGTTATATGTGGACATTGACCGGCAGTATTATTTAGGGAATGATTGCACATGCTCTCAGGAGCCTCGCAGGACCAGTCCAGAACAGATTCACATATGGCACAGTCAGATGAGAGATGATGGAATGGCTGTACAGTAGTGGCATACTGTATCTGCTGGTAAAAGACCTCTATCATGACACGACAGAGGTCTTTTACCAGCAGACACAGTATGCCACTACTGTACAGCCATTCCATCCCTAAGTTCCTTCAGTAAAGCGTGCCCTGCCTGCCACTGCCAGCAGTACTGTCTCCAGCGAATTACATAGAGGTGAGTGACCGGTGTGATGCAGCCTCTCTCTCCCTTACTTTTGTCAAGGCAGCGGAAGGATGTGGCGCAGCGTACCAGTAGGCAAGGGCAGGGGTCGGGGAGGTCACGGTCGGGAGGAGGAGGAGTAAATAGGAGTGCAAGTAAGCAGTAAGTCCTTCAGTATGCAAGCCATGCCGCTCGCTCGCATAGTGAACTAAATAATGGATAGGATGGTGAGTTGGGACAGGGACCTTCCTTGGGCCCCCAGGAGCAATTGTGCCCGGGGCAGCTGCCCCTTTTGCCCCGCGCTAAAGACGGCCCTGATTCTACATGCAAGATCCTTTACACAGGCCTAGTTAGGATGCACTACACTTGTTTCTCCACAAGATGGGGCAGTGTCAGTGTATATATAGCTTTGCCCAGACCTAGTTAGGCAGTTCAGCTCAGTCAGTTGAGAGTTCAGTTCAGACCAGTTCTCTGATGAGCTTAGTCAGAAAGCAGCAGCAATGTAGCTGTATAGCTGGAGGAAGGCCTATTCACAGCCTCTCTGCTCTGTCCCTGTCGGCTCCACAGTCCAGGGTTAAAGCCTGCAACTATTCTACCTAGAGGTGAGCAATCCACTACTATAGATCGCTCCTCTGGGGTGACCAAAGCTGCATTCAGCCGAGTATCTAAGGGATTACTACAGTTTATCCAAGACAAAGGATCAGCAAGACAGCCATTACTTGAGGGCTTACTGGGCACCTTTGTATCAGGTGTAGGAGACAGCGTCAGGCATCCACACCACCAGTTCAAATTCTGAGGACAGTTTAGGCCAACTGTCAGAACAATATTGGAATAGAAGTTCAAGGATTTAGAAAAGCACCTTCAACCAAGGTTAGAATATGGCCTCATGCACACGACAGTTGTTTTTTGCATTCGCAAATTGTGCGTCCGCAAAAAAAACGGATGCAGCATCCATTTTTTTTGGAGGATCCGTTTTTTTTCCACAGATCCCTTGTAATAAATGCCTATCCTTGTCCGCAAATGTGAAAAAAGTAGGACATGCACTATTTTTTTTGCTGAAGGGAAACACGGACAACGGACGCGGAATACAGATGGATGAACTATCAGCATTTTTTTGCTGACCCATTGAAATGAATTGGTCCCCATCCCATCCGCAAAAAAAACGGAACGGAGGCCGAGAAAAACAACTGTCGTGTGCATGAGGCCTAAGGCCGGAGTTTTTACCAGTGTAAGGCCTCTTTCACACGGGCGTGTCCGGATGCGTCCCGGTGCATTGCGGCAAACCCGCGCGAGTAGGAACACAATTGCAGTCAGTTTTGACTGCGATTGCGTTCCGATATTTAGTTTTTATCGCGCGGGTGCAATGTGTTTTGCACACGCGTGATAAAAAACCGACTGTGGTACCCAGACCCGAACTTCTTTACAGAAGTTCAGGTTTGGGTTAGTTGTAGTGTAGATTGTATTATTTCCCCTTATAACATGGTTATAAGGGAAAATAGCATTCTAAATACAGAATGCATAGTACAATAGGGCTGGAGGGGTTAAAAAAAAAAAAAAAAAAAAAAAAAGTAACTCGCCTTAATCCACTTGTTCGCGCAGCCGGCATCTCTTCTGTCTTCATCTGTGAGCAATAGGACCTTTGATGACATCACTGCGTTCATCACATGGTCCATCACATGATCCATCACCATGGTGATGGATCATATGATGAGCGTAGTGACATCATCAAAGGTCCTATTGCTCACAGCACAGATGAAGACGGGCTGCGCGAACAAGTGGATTAAGGTGAGTTAAATTATTTTTTTTTTAACCCCTCCAGCCCTATTGTACTATGCATTCTGTATTCAGAATGCTATTATTTTCCCTTATAACCATGTTATAAGGGGAAATAATAATGATCGGGTCCCCATCCCGATCGTCACCTAGCAACCGTGCGTGAAAATCGCACCGCATCCGCACTTGCTTGCGGATGCTTGAGATTTTCATGCAACCCCATTTATTTCTATGGGGCCTGCGTTACAGGAAAAACGCACAAAGAGGAGCATGCTGCGATTTTCACGCAACGCACAAGTGATGCGTGAAAATCACTGCTCGTGTGCACAGCCCCATAGAAATGAATGGGTCAGGATTCAGTGCGGGTGCAATGCGTTTGACTCACGCATAGCATCCACGCGGAATACTCGCCCGTGTGAAAGGGGCCTAAGACTTTCATATTTTACAAGCCTAGTCTGAAGCAGTAGCTTTCATATTCATTACAAAGAGCCTGTTTTCACTAAAGACCTGCATTTCCCTTTCCCCCCATATGCATGGGAGATTGTGCTTAATGCCTGACTGTACCAAGAGACTGTTATTACTTTGGATGTACTGTTACCAGGATTTATCTTCAGTAAAGTTCCACTCTGGATTTCATCCTTCTTGTCTCAGTTTCAAGTTCCTCAATTAACACTACAGTAAATGGTTGTACCTTCATACAAAAGGTACTGGCTTCACGACTACAAGGGACCTTGCCATAGACACATTAATACAGACCACCAAGGGCACTTCGAACCACCATCTGGCCAGTGTCCCTTGCACCAGAGTGTGCCCCAGAGAATCCTTGTGCCGTTCTCCTCTTCACTTATGCGAGCCTGCCCAGGGACGACGTAACCGTGAGTAACCAGAACTGTATTTACCTCGGCCCACCTAGTGTTCACACCATGACCTCACGCATAATTCCCGTGTTCGGTCTGGCATACCGCAATAAGACGCTGCATTATTCTTCTGGATTTATACAAAAAAAAATTCAATCTCAGATTACCAAACCTGATTTTCCAAAACAACATTCATCTAATGTGAATTGCCAGCTTATAATTGCATGGCATAAATGTGGAGCTTGATAACACTTTAAGGTATATTATTACAGGATTAATCGTGTCAACGCCTTATTATCTCATAACATGTGGTCACCCAACAAGTCTAAACATTTTAATTACTGGGAAACTGCGATCAGAAAAATGTTACATCATGTTAATAGATGCTTAGTTGACTGTTGCGCAAACTCACCAGGTAGACGCTTAAAGTGGTTTTTCAGGGAGAATGGGCCAGACAAAAAAGCTGCAAAAAATTCATTACTCGCCTCGATTGATTTCCCTCAGCTGCAGCTCCACTCCAAGCTGTTTTTCATTTCCTGTCCAGCATTGACATGCATGGAACGGCCTGCTCAGCCAATCACTGAAATATCACTCTATTTTCAATTTTATGCCACTATTTTTGCAAAAGTGGATGGTGCTTAGCATGGTTTTTATAGCCTCTCATGGTCTGACAGATTTACCATAATGTATGCCAGAAACTGGCATAAAATATAGCGCACTTTTATGCCAGCTCATAGTGTACATTTACTTTTCTGGCAGACAAACTGATATGTTTGACTCCTTAAAGACTGGGCCAATTTTCATTTTTGTATTTCAGATTTTTTTTCTCCCCACATTCCAAGAGCCATAACTTTTTAAATTTTCCATTCAGATAGCCATATGAGGGCTTATTTTTTTGTGGGAAAAGATATATTTTTTAATGGCATCATTTAATTTGCCATGCCCTGTATTGGAAAACTAGAAAAAATTCTTTATGGGGTAAAATTGAAAAAACAAAACAAAAACAAAAAAAATAAAGTTTTTGGGGTTTTAATATTACAAAGTTCTCTGTGCACTAAAAATGACATGATTTCCCTTTTTTGTAGGTCAATACGCTTACAGCAATACCAAATTTGTACAGTTTTTATTTTGTTTTATTACTTAAAAAAATAAAAACCGTTGAAAAAAATCTACATTTTCTTTGCATCACTATTTTCTGACAGCCATAACTTTTTATATTTCTGTCTACAGAGCTGTATGAGGGCTTGTTTTTTGAGGGACTACTGTAGTTTTTATCGGTACCATTTTTTGGGTAAGTACAACTTTTTAATCAATGTTATTTTTTGGGGCGAGAAAAGGGGACAAAAAAATGGTGAATTATGTGTTTTTATTTTTTTCCGTTACAGCATTCACAGCGCAATAAAAAATGTTAATATTTTAATAGTTCAAACATTTTTGGACGCTTTGATACCTGTTATGTTTATTTTTTTATGGTTTATTTGTATATGTAAAATTGGGAAATGGCGGTGATTTCAATTTTTAATATTCTCATATTTTTTTAAACTTTTTTAAACTTTTTACTCAATAACTTTTGGCCCCCTTAGGGGGCTCTAACTTGCAATCTTCTGATTGTTTTTCCCATATACGATAATAGAAAACTATTACGGTCTATGAGATTTTCATTACCTGCCTGTGAAGCTATACCTCGTGCACAGCTTTACAGGCACTCATGGCAGGCCTGGGAACCTTTAGAAGGTCCCAGGCTGTTGTGGTTACTAATTGAATCCCAAAAATTACACTGCGGGGTCTCTGATCGGAAGGCAGAGGGATCCCCCTCCCCCTGCCTAACCTCACAGATGCTGCAGTCCTTGAGGGCCACCTTGTAGGACATATTGTCATGGTGGGGAGTGGGGGAAACCACTGTACAAAGCACTCCCCACCATGACAGTATGTCCTACAAGGTGGCCCTCAAGGACTGCGCAGACAGAACACCCCGGACTGGAGCAGAGCTCCAGCACCAACGACGGCTGGAGTACTACTGACTCCAGCCAGGGAGCCACAGGTAATAAAACCCAAGTGACCACACCCAGTCAGGAAGTTAACCCTTCCAGCACCAGACAGAGGGAGGAAACCACTAAAAAGGGAAGTGCACACACCAGCCAACAAGCGACACGTTACCACAGGCAACAGCATGCATGGCAATCATGTCACGGCACACACAGCAAAAGCAGAGACACTGCCACCACATGCCATAACAGCCACACATTGCCCAGGGCAATTGCAAGCGTGGCAAAAGTGTCACGGCGCACACAGCAAAGGCCATGACACAAAGGTGTGGTAGAGAGCATCTGCAGTACTGCTCTTTTCTACTGGACATAGGTGCAAGAGAAAATCAAAATGAACAACAATTGATGTAAATTGAGGTGCTGGTTATACTGGACATCAGTCAGATTCTTATGATCTGTGAAAATGATAACTGGGTGGCAAGCGCCCTATACGAGATGTCTCCACTTCTCCAGTGCAAACTTTATAGCATAGAGTTCTCAGTAGTAAGAGGGTATATGTTTAGTCAAACTGCAAAGTGACAGGTACCACGCCCCCTTTTATACAGATACCCCCGCCCCTTTTATATTGCTTGATATTAAAGGGTTTCTACCACCAGATTTGGTCCTATTTAGCTGACTGACACTAGCGATGTGCTAATGTCAGCAGTCCATAACAGTGTTCTTACTTATCATCTGTCTGCTGCTTTCACCTTAAAAACTTACTTTTATAGATATGCTAATGAGCCTCTAGGTGCTATGTGGGCGTCATTAGCACCTAGAGGGCTCCGTCCACTAACCATTTAAGCCGCCCATCGCATCCCTCCAGCCAGCCCCGCTCCTGTTGATTGACGTGAAACTTCTCAGTATCTCGTACCAATTCCCGCGCCTGGGCCGTGCGCTTCTGTATTCGGCGCAGGCGCAGTGAGTGAATGCCGCGCTCCTGGTGCCGGCTTCCTCACTGTAACGTAGTTGGCGCAGTCACAGTGAGGAAGCCGGCGCCGGGAGAATACAGAAGCGCAATGCGTTTCACCTGTCAAATCACAGCCGCACATCACAGATGTACGGGGGGAGGAGGGGACAATGGAATCTAACACAATCCAATATAATGAACATCTATACATATAAAGATTATGTTAAACAGCGAGGCAGCAGCAGCGATATCAGCGGAGCTGGTTAGCACATAGAGGCAGTGATTGTAAACCGGATGTGTGAGAACACATGACCGGAAGTGGAATGCCGCAGTGGAACGCATGGTGGAACGCATAGTGCGCTCCACAAGGCATTGTGGTATGCACGATGTGCTCACCACATGAGTGGGATAGCCGGTGACGCCCAGTATACAGGAGGGGATAGAGAGGGGCATGTTAGGCAATAAGGCAGTGTTGTAAACATAATATAGTTATTGTGCATGTAATAGGGGCAGTGTATTATACATATACAGAGGCACTAATGATGAAGCACATATACAGTACAGACCAAAAGTTTGGACACACCTTCTTATTCAAAGAGTTTTCTTTATTTTCATGACTATGAAAATTGTAGATTCACACTTAAGGCATCAAAACTATGAATTAACACATGTGGAATTATATACATAACAAACAAGTGTGAAACAACTGAAAATATGTAATATTCTAGGTTCTTCAAAGTAGCCACCTTTTGCTTTGATTACTGCTTTGCACACTCTTGGTATTCTCTTGATGAGCTTCAAGAGGTAGTCCCCTCAAATGGTTTTTACTTCACAGGTGTGCCCTGTCAGGTTTAATAAGTGTAATTTCTTGCCTTATAAATGGGGTTGGGACCATCAGTTGCGTTGAGGAGAAGTCAGGTGGATACACAGCTGATAGTCCTACTGAATAGACTGTTAGAATTTGTATTATGGCAAGAAAAAAGCAGCTAAGTAAAGAAAAACGAGTGGCCATCATTATTTTAAGAAATGAAGGTCAGTCAGTCAGCAAAAAAATTGGGAAAACTTTGAAAGTAAGGGCTATTTGACCATGAAGGAGAGTGATGGGGTGCTGCGCCAGATGACCTGGCCTCCACAGTCACCGTGTAACGGGGTTCCGAGGGTGCACTCGGTCCCCCATTGCCTGCAGACCTGTTGCTTAGCTTTGGGAATGAGGATCTGTGTTTGACCTCATTCCCAGGGCGGCTTTACTAGCTGGGTGGCTCCCTGCTCCTAGTCTGCCTTGAGCGCCGAGCTGATCACTCGGTGCTCGACTGGTTGGTCTGTCGGTCATGTGACGCTGGCCACGTCACATGACCCTCACTCCCCATTATAAATACAGGCAGCCTGCTGGCCACAGGTTGCCTGTTAATTTAGGTTCCACCTGTGATTTGGTCTTTCCTGGCGTACTTACCTCCTGCTGAATTCCTGACTAGAGTTGAGCGAACACCTGGATGTTCGGGTTCGATAAGTTCGGCCGAACTTCCCGGAAATGTTCGGGTTCGGGATCCGAACCCGACCCGAACTTCGTCCCGAACCCCATTGAAGTCAATGGGGACCCAAACTTTTCGGCACTAAAAAGGCTGTAAAACAGCCCAGGAAAGAGCTAGAGGGCTGCAAAAGGCAGCAACATGTAGGTAAATCCCCTGCAAACAAATGTGGATAGGGAAATGAATAAAAATAAAAATAAAATAAATAAAAATTAACCAATATCAATTGGAGAGAGGTCCCATAGCAGAGAATCAGTCTTCATGTCATAGCAGAGTATCAGGCTTCACGTCACCCACCACTGGAACAGTCCATTGTCAGATATTTAGGCTTCGGCACCCAGGCAGAGAGAGAGGTCCCGTAACAGAGAATCTGGCTTCATGTCAGCAGAGAATCAGTCTGTATGTCATAGCAGAGAATCAGGCTTCACATCACCGAACACTGGAACAGTCCATTGTCAGATATTTAGGCCCAGGCACCCAGGCAGAGAAGAAAGGTCCCGTAACAGAGAATCTGGCTTCATATCAGCAGAGAATCAGTCTGCATGTCATAGCAGAGAATCATGCTTTACGTCACCCAACACTGGAACAGAAAGACCAGCACTCCGAAATTCCAATGATGAAGAAAAAGCTTTCTTTATTCGTCACCCATATGTGACGCGCGTTTCGACACTAATCTGTGTCTTTATCAAAGTACAGGCTGTTATCACCTGTACTTTGATAAAGACACAGATTAGTGTCGAAACGCGCGTCACATATGGGTGACGAATAAAGAAAGCTTTTTCTTCATCATTAGAATTTCGGAGTGCTGGTCTTTCTATTGCAAGTATCGAGGTATCTACCTTTTGACCGTGCACCTGAACCGCGACTGATGCGCAGTGCCGCCCATTCATTTTCTTACCAACACTGGAACAGTCCATTGTCAGATATTTAGGCCCAGGCACCCAGGCAGAGGAGAGAGGTCCCGTAACAGAGAATCTGGCTTCATATCATAGCAGAGAATCAGTCTGCATGTCATAGCAGAGAATCAGGCTTCACGTCACCCACCACTGGAACAGTCCATTGTCACATTTAGGCCCAGGCACCCAGGCAGAGGAGAGAGGTCCCATAACAGAGATTCAGGCTTCATGTCAGAAGAGAATCAGTCTTCATGTCATAGCAGAGAATCTGGCTTCACGTCACCCACCACTGGAACAGGCCACTGTCAGATATTTTTAGGCCCCGGCACCCAGACAGAGGAGAGAGGTCCCATAACAGAGATTCAGGCTTTATGTCAGCAGAGAATCAGTCTTCATGTCATAGCAGAGAATCAGGCTTCACGTCACCCACCACTGGAACAGTCCATTGTCACATTTAGGCCCAGGCACCCAGGCAGAGGAGAGAGGTCCCATTGCAGAGAATTAGGCATGGGTGTGTCTGGTGTCTGCAGCTGAGGTGAAAGGGTGTGTGTGCAGCAGCTCCTGACAACTTCCACCTCGTTAAGGCCCCAGGGAGATTTTTAAACACCTTAATCCCCTGGGAGGGACCAGGCTTGTGGGGAGATTTTCCACCTTTCTCCCCAGCCCAGGCCCTGCCTCTCCCTAGGGAGCTGGTAAGGGCCTGGGCCATGCGCTCAGGCAAGGCCCAGGATCCTGCTTCCCGGGGTAGGCCGGCGGGGAGTAGGGGAGGTGAACTACCGGCCTCTGCTCCATCTTCCGCTCCGGGGGTCAGAAGATCAAGCAGGGGTCATGTGGAAGTGTCCCCTGTGGCCCCCAGGGGCGAAGCCGTGAACATCGCCGGCAAGTCCAGGAGGGTGGACGATAACCCTCCTCAAGGTATGCGGGGTGCTCCTGGAGGTGGGTCGGGTTTGGTAGAAGCCGACTGGGGTACTATGAGGCCCAGGGAGTCGGTGGTCCAGTATAGCTCCCGTATTGCAGCCCACCTCCGGGAGTACGAAGAGGCTGGTAAGGCCTTAAAAAAACTCCAGCATGATATAAAGGAGGAAAGGCAAAAAGCTAACAAGGCCTCTAAGGCGAAAAGGACTGAAATAGCGGCGAAAATAAGGACCCTGAAGGTTGACATAAGGGAGATGGAGGATAAGAGGGCTGACATACTGAGAAATAGTGGCCCATTTGAGGAAAAATTAAGGAATGAAAAGAGATTCGCAGAGATGAACCTGAAAAAGGTTTCTTCAGATGAGGATGAGACCATAGTGAGCCTGGGGGGACAGTCTGCGGGGCCAGCGGATTCTGGGATCCGACCCGAGCAGGTCCGTCTCCCCCCCACTAGCTCAGATGAGGAGGAGGGCAGCGAGAGCAGTGGGGTAGGGGGACAGTTGATGGAACAGATACGTTCCCTAGAGTCCCCCCGGGCTCATGTAGACGGGCTTGTTTTCGGGGATAAATTGTTGGAGGATGAGCCTGCAAAAAAGAAAAAGAGACAGAAACAAAAAGAGGCAAGCAAAGAAGTGAACTGGGTGTATGTGTCCTATCCACTGCCCTCTGGACCGGCTGCAAAGTCGACTCAGGGGGCTAACCCCACTATCCCCCCTAGACTGGTTTCTACAGTGGAACCAGAGCGTGGGAGTGGGGAGAATAGAGAGAATGTAGCAAAAAGTAATTTAATCCGTGAGAAAAAGATGGCGTCGGACGCCGACCCTGTTTGCAGTAGCAGGGGCGGCAAGGTGGGAGTGGCTGAAATGCTGCACAAGCTGGTGCCGATAGCGAGAGGAGGGGGGGCGTGGCTGCATTGCGTGTGGCCCCGCCCACCGCCGCTGCCTCCACCGGGATGCTAGATAAATGTTTGGTGGGGGTGCGGCAGTGTGATGATTTGGTCGCCGCCCCTCCTGCCTTGGATGGTGGTGTGGTCCTTGCTTCCTCTGCCCCCGTTGGACCCCGTTCGCCTGTGTCTCCCGCCGCCCCCTCCGCCGGTGTTAGTGCATCGGCGGTGGGGGGGGGGCGGGGCGGGGGGAACATCTGCGATCGCGCCTCTGGGTGTACCTGGAGGCGTGTCTTTGGGCGGGGGGGGCGGGGTCCATGCATCCGTCACCATGTGTTCGGCTGGCATGGCTGGGGGCAGTAGTGCCACAGGGCGCCTGCTCCAGCCAAATCCTCTGGGGAGAGGGAGCCCCAGTGAAGTTGTTATGGATACAAGCAATGCAGAAGGACGTTGTGTGGACATTAAAATAAATAAAGCAAAAGAAGTTGCAAGGACAGTACATAGGGTGTACAGGGCGATGGACGTCGCCGCGTCCTCTCTGTCCTCCTCAGAAGGGGGGGGATGGGGAGGATAGTGGCAGAGGTCGCGGTCCACCATGAAAACGCCTATGAAGCCGAGGATGTGGTGGTAGGGACCACTGAGGCGGAGGCGGATGTGTATAAAAAGAGAAATGTTAGTGTCATTGCCCCAGCTGGCCCAGCTGTGTGTTTGGAGGCAGGTGAAAATTCAGGGGTCGTTCGGGGTCCTGGTGGGGGGGTGGATGCGGGGGTTGGTCCTGCCGCTGGAAAAGTGGCGGGCCCTCCCTGCGTGCCCCCCTCGGGTGGATCTGGTGCGACACTTGTTACAGGTAGGGGGGGGGAAGCCGGTTCTGCTGCCCCTCCTGCGTCCGTGGCGCCTGGCAGTAGTTATGCCAGTGTGGCTGCGGCTGTAGGGGGGGAGGGGCTGACTTCTTTGGCTTCCTCGCTCTCAGGGTCTGGTAATGGTGACTTGCAGCGGCGACTGCTGGAGGCCCTCAAAAAGGGGGAGAGCTCCTTTTCCGTAGAGGGAGAGAAGGTGGAATGTTCATTCTGGTTCAACAGACATGGCGTTCGGACCTTCCGAGAACAGAACGGGGGCGAGACCGCCTGGTCTTCACCCACAACCGGCCCTGGAGCCAGACGGAATGTGGTCTGTCTCAAGTGGAGTAGCGATGAAGCTTGCCCTACTAGAAAGAGGGTAGTGGAGCTCCTGCTTGGGATGGGTTTCAAGGCAACCGACATCTTTGCCTTGATCCATCCTTTTGGCTCTAAGGAGTTTGACATCAGCTTTGTCCCGCCGGAGGGGCTTGAGCTCTTCTGGTCCGGATATGAGCTGGTGAAGAACATGCCGGACTGGAATGGTTTCGTTGCAAAAGCGATAACCCGCCAGAGTGAGGTCAAGAGAGTGACCGTGCTGACCCGTAACGAGTCGCTCTCTTGTATTGACATCATGACCTGGCTGGGAAGGTACGGAGAGGTCCAGGGAATACCAGCTAAAAACCTGGACGAGTTTGGGATTTGGTCGGGTGCCTGGACGTTTAATATCAAGCTTAAGCTTCTGGGTAGTACAGTTTCCCACATTCCATCATCTGCCTTTATCGGCCGAGACAGGATCTTGGTTTTCTACAGGGGGCAGCCTAAGCTCTGTCACAAGTGTGGCAGCCCCACACACTTCAGCGCCAGCTGCCAAGTGCAGAAGTGCGCGTTGTGTGGGGGGACAGGTCATCTTGCTGCATCTTGTGAGGAGATTAGATGCAACCTATGTGGGGAGCTCGGGCACCCCTTCAGTCGCTGTCCTCTCTCTGAGGCCAATGCGGCCCGAGCTCATGCAGGAGCGGGCCGGGAGGTCCCTTCGGCTGAGGCGGGTACTGGCAAAGGCAGTGGAGTTAAGGGGTCCGTGAGGAACCGGGACAACCTGTCCCGTCAGAGGCGGAGAGAGAGGCGTCAGGCGGAAAGGGAGGGGGAGGAACCCCGTCCTGGGGTGATGCCCACTCCTTCCCAAACGACTGCCCCTCCTGAATCCGAGACCCTAGGGGGCAGCGAGCTGGAGGAGGAGATTGAGAGACTGGATCGAGCTGAAGAGACTCTGTCCTCGCACTACGAAAGTTCTGCAGAGGGTAGTGGGGCAGAGTCCCAAAGTAGACGGAAACGGCGTACTAAAAAAAAAAGATCTAGCCCGACCAAAGTTGCCAAGGAAGGTGTAACCGGCTCCCCTCTGGAGCTCTCCAACCGGTACCTCATCTTGGATGAGACCTCTGCCTCCTCTGCTGAGGAGGAGGTTGAAGGTGAGGGGCCAGGGGCGAAGGAGGGAGGGCATTCAGGGGGCCCCGCGCCCCCCTCTGGTGGGGATGCAAGGTCCTCAGGAGGGGTGGCAAAACCGGGCCCTGAGACTGAGAAAGCCAGGAGTGGTGCGCAAAGGGAGGTGGTGGTGGCAGAGATGGATACCACTATCTCCCTCAAGAGAGGTCGTGCTGCTCTAGAAGGCAGCCCCGGGAGGGAGGAGAAGGATGGGAAGAAGGCCGTCTAATTTAACTACTCTTTATGGCGGTACCCGCTCTGCTGACTCTGGCGACCATTAATGTCGCCAGCATTAAGTCGGATGCGGCTCGTTTCAAAGCCTTCGATTTTCTCAGCCGTGTTGAAGCTGATATTTTGTTTTTGCAAGAGACCAGGCTGCCAGATTTGGCAGCGATTTATAAAGCCAAGAGGGAGTGGAGACCAGGGCCCTCCTACTGGTCTCTTGCGGCTGAGCCGTATAGCGGAGTGGCGGTCCTTTTTACCGCACCGGTAGAATGCCGACGAGTAATTGAATTAGAAATGGGGAGGTGTTTGATCTTGGATGTCCTCATGAAGGGACAGGAACTGCGCCTGATTAATATCTACGGGCCCCAGTCCAGGTGGGACAGGAAATGTCTCTTTATGAGGATTAAGCCTTTCCTTTTTACAAGCCGGCAGGTGGTTTTTGGTGGGGACTTTAATACTGTCACAAGGCCCCAAGACAGGGGAGGCACCAGAAACCAGCTGACTTATGATAGTATTTTTCTGAACAGAGTAGCTAGTGAGGCTCGTCTGGAGGATGTCCACATCAGGCATACCCCAGGCCACGGGGGTTTCACTTTCTATAGAGGTAGTCAGATCAGGTCTAGAATAGATAGGTTTTATTTGAAGGAGGAGGCTACCTTTTCGCCCTTAAGGGTTGTGGAGTTGGAATTCTCTGATCACTGTTTGATTATGTTTTCTCTGAATATTTCAGAATCCCCCCAAATGGGAAGAGGTTATTGGAAGCTGAATTCGGGTGTCTTGGAGGAAGCAGAGGTGAGACAATCCTTTGAGGACTTCCTTCAGAGTCAGGTACCTTTACTGGATCTCTGTGATACTAAGTCAGAGTGGTGGGAGATATTCAAAGATCGAGCTGCAAAGTTCTTCCGCCGGCTCTCGAGCCTCAGGTCCCCTGGACAGGTACCGCCTGTATCAGGGTCTGAGGAGGAAACTCGAGCATCTGGTCTCGACTGGTGGTAGCCGCGAGGATATCTCCAGGGTGAAATCTTTGCTCAAGAGGTGCCAGTATGATAGGCACACATCTTTAGTTTTTGAGAGGGACTTCGGGAGGTACCGCTCGCCCGACCCCTACAGAAATTGTAAGATGTCAGTGAAGAGTAAGTTAATAACAGGACTGGTCGATAGTACGGGATCGCTGAGCAGGTCCAGATCAGGGATCCTGGAAGTCGTTGGATCCTTTTACTCGTGCCTCTTGGGGAGGAGGGATCTGGATCGGGACAGGATGTCGGCTTTCCTGGCTGAAGTCATCCCTGAGTCAGGAGCTCACCTCTCTTTTGACGGTTTGGTAGAAGAGATCAGGAAGGAGGAAGTTATCCTGGCGGTGGAAGGGTTAGCTCTGAAGAAGTCGCCAGGCCCGGATGGCTTAACATCCGAGTTTTATAAGACCTTTAAGGACTCTTTATGTCCCCTCTTGACTGAGGTATTCAATGAGTGTTTATCCTCGGGCACTCTGCCTCGGTCAATGAGGAGGTCAGCTCTGATCCTTCTATCAAAGGGTAAAGATCCGAACCGTATTGAGAACTGGCGTCCCATAGCACTTCTTAATACGGACAGAAAGATTCTGGCCAAGATACTTTTTAATAGGCTGGTAAAATTTGCACCCCAACTCCTTTCGGCGGCTCAGCATTGCTCGGTTCCAGGCCGCAGCACTTTTAGTGCTGTACTCTGTGTCCGAGAGGCAGTGGAACAGAGTAGAGCAGGCCACTGGAGGGGGTACATGCTGTCTTTAGATCAAGCAAAGGCGTTTGATCGGGTGAACCATGAGTACCTCTGGTCGGTTCTTCTGAAGTATGGCCTGCCGGGGGGGTTTGTCGATTGGTTAAAGATCTTGTATGCAGGGGCAGAGAGTTTCCCGCTTGTGAACGGTTGGTCTGGCTGCTCTTTTGAGGTTGGGTCTGGCGTCCGCCAGGGTTGTCCTTTGAGCCCGCTTTTATACGTGTTCGCGATTGATCCCTTTCTTAAGCGGATTGATCGTGGACCGTTGGCGGGAGTCAGGATGGATCGGGTGGCGCCGGAAGCCACTCTGAGGGTAGTAGCGTACGCTGACGATGTCACCATTTTCGTATCCTCGAGAGGGGAGGCGGAGTACGTGATGTCTGAAGTGGATCGCTACTCGGAGGCATCCGGGTCCATGATCAATCGGGATAAGTGTGAGAGTCTCTGGCTGGGAGGGGGTGATCCAGTTTTTGATCTCCCGGACACCCTCCCAGGGCCCAAGTCGTCAGCCAAAGTCCTAGGCATCCATTTTGGCCATGGGGATTATCCCACTCAAAATTGGGACGACAGGCTTAAGATCGCTGCTCAGAAGGTCGACCAGTGGAAGGGTTGGTCTTTGACCCTCAGGGAAAGGGTAAACCTGATCAAGGCCTACTTACTCCCTTTGCTTATCTATTTGGGTAGCGTGTGTATCTTGCCAGAGCCTCTCTGGACTCGGGTTTACAGTCTGTTCTTCCAGCTCTTATGGGGGAATAGACTGAACCTGATCAAGAGAGAAGTGACTTACCGCACGAGGAGACTAGGGGGGTTATCTATGGTCAACCCCGTGGTGTTTCTTGTAAACACCTTTGTTAAAGCGAATCTGGCAAACCTCTGGATGGAGAGGGCTTCTCCGTGGGTAGTCTCCTGCCGGGGGTGGTTTCGGCCTTTCTTCCAGGAATGGGAGACAGGAGGGCAAGTGAAGGACTTACGTACGCCTCACGGATATCTTCCGACTTACGTCACCCCGATTCTGAAGGTGATCCGCCGGTGGGGTTTGGAGGTGAGGGAGATCAGGACTCTGTCAAGGAGGTCCCTTGACGAGGGGGTCTTGTTGTCCCACTTCCAGAAGCCCCTGGCCCTCAGGGATTGCCCAAGCCGGGATCTAGACAAGGGGTTACAGTTGCTAAATTCTGCAAGGATCCCCTTGAAGTTTTGGGACTTGGCTTGGCGCTGCTTTCACGGGAGGCTGTATGTGAGGGACAACTTGAAGTACAGGAACTCTGATGAAAGGGGTTGTCCCCGGGAGGAGTGTGGCTCCATACTGGAAAGTATGGATCACTTCCTGCTTCAGTATCCCTTTAATACAGAGGTATACCAACGGGTGGGAGCTTCCATTGGCTGGCCTAGGCTAGCCAGCCTCTCCTACGCGGAGTGGGCTTATGGAGTGCTCAGAGACATTGGTAGAAGGGACCTGTGCACATGTTTTTTAGTCAGTATAGTGGTTAGGTTCTACACGTGGAATGCACGGTGCTTAGTTTCAACGCAGCAGAAAGTCCTCCCAGTGGACGAGGTATGTAGGAACATTCTGGGTGACCTGGTGAAGGTGCGTTCTTTGGAGTATGAGAGACTGGGCACCAGTAGGGCCTCTCTCCTCTGGAGAGGCTTTGCTTTTAGCGTGCCCTAGCCTAGTCATACGTTTCCTGGTGGTGGGCTGATGCTTTCACCGTAGACTTTTGTTTTGTGGGATGTTGAGCTTTGAAGAAAGGCTTACAGAGACCGAGCTTGGGCCTTCGGGTAGTTCTGTATATTAGAATATTTTGCAGTGTGTGTTAAATAGTTATGTTGTTTATGTTGTTTTTAGGATAGATTGAGTTGGGGCTAGTTAGGTTGGGTGGGTGAGGGAAGGGGTCTTTTATTTGTGCTTTTAAGTGTTTTATGTGTGTATTGAAGTGGGGAGGCCTGCATCTAGCCCTGGACTATGCGGACATGGGAGGACATGGGGCGAGGGGCTAGATGTGGGTGGTGGAGGTAGGGCTGGCCTCGGACTATGCGGACACGAGAGAGACGTGAGGCGGAGGTCAGCCTTGGGTGATGGGTGAAGGGTGATGGAGAAGGTAGTGGGGGTTAGGGCTAGATTAGGGAGGTGAGGTTTGTTTTGCCTTATGTGTTAAATTAGTAAAAAGGTACCGTATATACTCGAGTATAAGCCGACCCGAGTATAAGCCGAGCCCCTAATTTTACCCCAAAAAAATGGGAAAAATTATTGACTCGAGTATAAGACTAGGGTGGGAAATGCAGCTATAATGCAGAGTGTATGTGTATATAATGCACACACTCTACATTATATACACACACATCTGCAAGAGGGTGACTCCCTGTATTTAATGCAGAGTGTGTGCATTATATACACACACACTCTGCATTAAATACAGGGAGCCATCCACAGATCTCCCCCCTAAACAGTGCCATCCACAGATCCCCCCTAAACAGTGCCATCCACAGATCCCCCCTCCCCTAAACAGTGCCATGATGGCACTGTTTAGGGGAGGGGGTATCTGTGGATGGCACTGTAGGGGGATCTGTGGATGGCACTGCCATCCACAGATCCCCCTACAGTGCCATCCACAGATCCCCCTACAGTGCCATCCACAGATCTCTCTACAGTGCCATCCACAGATCCCCCTACAGTGCCATCCACAGATCCCCCTACAGTGCCATCCACAGATCCCCCTACAGTGCCATCCACAGATCCCCCTACAGTGCCATCCACAGATCCCCCTCCCCGACGCTCACAGCAGTATTCTTACTTTGTCTTTGCTCCGGTAATACAGGCAGTGCGGGGAGCGGCGCTCACTCACTGACGTCACGCGCCTTCTCCGACTAGGCAGCGCAGGCGCGTGACGTCAGTGAGTGAGCGCCGCCCCCCGCACTGCCTGTATTACCGGAGCTAGACTAGACTCGAGTATAAGACGAGGAGGCTTTTTGAGCACAAAAATATGTGCCAAAAAACTCGTCTTATACTCGAGTATATACGGTAATAAAATAAATAAATAAATAAATAAAAAAAATTGGTGATGGGGGAAAAAATAAAAATAAAAAATAAAATAAAAATAAAAATATATATATATATATATATATATTTTTTGTTTGTTTTCTATTATTATTATTATTATTATTATTATTGTTTTATTAGTCTTATTTGCTTTTTTGTTTTATTGACGAGTAGTCAAGTTTTTCCTTTTGGGTTTTATAGCTGAACCGGCTAAGTAAGTTTCATTTAATTTTTAGCATTTGTATATAGTTTGTATATAGTGTTTTATAGGGTATTGGTATGAATGTGAGTGTGAGTGAGGCTGGGCCAGCTGAAAAGCTGTTCTGTTTTGTTTTTCTTGTCTGAAAAGTTTTGTATTTTTCTAATAAAAAAAGAGTTCCCATAACAGAGATTCAGGCCTCATGTCAGAAGAGAATCAGTCTTCATGTCATAGCAGAGAATCTGGCTTCACGTCACCCACCACTGGAACAGGCCACTGTCAGATATTTTTAGGCCCCGGCACCCAGACAGAGGAGAGAGGTCCCATAACAGAGAATCAGGCATGGGTGTGTCTGTTTCCTGCAGCTGAGGTAGAAGGTGTGTGTGCAGCAGCTCCTGACAACTTCCAACTCGTTAAGGCCCCAGGGAGATTTTTCAACACCTTAATCCCCTGGGAGGGACCAGGCTTGTGTGGAGATTTTCCACCTTTCTCCCCAGCCCAGGCCCTGCCTCTCCCTAGGGAGCTGGTAAGGGCCTGGGCCATGCGCTCAGGCAAGGCCCAGGATCCTGGTTCCCGGGGTAGGCCGGCGGGGAGTAGGGGAGGTGAACTACCGGCCTCTGCTCAATCTTCCGCTCCGGGGGTCAGAAGATCAAGCAGGGGTCATGTGGAAGTGTCCCCTGTGGCCCCCAGGGGCGAAGCCGTGAACATCGCCGGAAAGTCCAGGAGGGTGGACGATAACCCTCCTAAAGGTATGCAGGGTGCTCCTGGAGGTGGGTCGGGTTTGGTAGAAGCCGACTGGGGTACTATGAGGCCCAGGGAGTCGGTGGTCCAGTATAGCTCCCGTATTGCAGCCCACCTCCGGGAGTACGAAGAGGCTGGTAAGGCTTTAAACAAACTCCAGCATGATATAAAGGAGGAAAGACAAAAAGCGGACAGGGCCTCTAAAGTGAAGAGGCCTGAAATAGCGGCAAGAATAAGGGCCCTGAAGGTCGAGATAAGTGAAATGGAGAATAAAAGGGCTGACATCTTGAGACATAGTGGCCCATTTGAGGAAAAATTGAAAAACGAAAAGAGGTTCGCAGAGATGAACCAAAAAAAGTTTCCTCAGATGAGGAGGATACCCTAGTGAGCCTGGGGGGACAGTCTGCGGGGCCGGCGGATTCTGGGATCCGGCCCGAGCAGGTCCGTCTCCCCCCCACTAGCTCAGATGAGGAAGAAAGCAGTGGGGTAGGGGGACAGTTGATGGAACAGATACGTTATCTTGAGTCCCCCCGGGCTCATGTTGACGGACTTGTTTTTGGGGATGAATTGTTGGAAGATGAGCCTGCGAAAAAGAAAAAGAAACAAAAAGAGGCAAAGAAGAAATAAAAAGAGGCAGAGAAAAAAAAAGAAGAAGTGAACTGGGTGTATGTGTCCTATCCACTGCCCTCTGGGCCGGCTGCAAAGTCGGCTCAGGGGGCTAACCCCATTTCCCCCCCTAGCCTGGTTTCTACAGTGGAACCAGAGCGTGGGAGTGGGGAGAATAGAGAGAATGTAGCGAAATGTAATTTGGTCTGTGAGAAAAAGATGGCGCCGAACGCCGACCCTGTTTGCAGTAGCAGGGGCGGCAAGATGGGAGTGGCTGAAAAGCCGCACAAGCTGGTGCCGATAGCAAAAGGAGGGGGGGGCGTGGCTGCTTTCGGTGTGGCCCCGCCCACCGCCGCTGCCTCCACTGGGATGTTGGATAAATGTCTGGTGGGGGTGCGGCGGTGTGACGATTTTGTCGCCGCCCCTCCTGCCTTGGATGGTGGTGTGGTCCTTGCTTCCTCTGCCCCCGTTGGGCCTCGTGCGCCTGTGTCTCCCGCCGCCCCCTCCGCCTGTGTTAGTGCATCGGCGGTGGAGGGGGGCGGGGCCAGGGTGGGGGGGACATCTGCGGTCGCGCCTCTGGATGTACCTGGAGGCGTGTCTGGGGGCGGGGGGTTCATACGTCCGTCACCATGTGCGGGGTGGCGGGTGTCGGGGGTCCTGCGGCTTCCTTCTCTGCCCCTGTCTCTTCTGCTGCTCATGCTCTCTTTGCTCCTTCCCCTGCTGCTGTCATTTTGCCGGCGGCGGGGGGGAGCGGGGCCTGGGCGGTGGGGGAGTCTGCAGGCATGCCCCTGGGAGAGCCTGGGGGCGTGTCCATGGGCGGGGATGGGAGGGGCGGGGCTCCTGCAGCCGTGGCTGCTACTTTGTGCAGGGCTGGCATGGCTGGGAGCAGTAGTGCCACAGGGCACCTGCTCCAGCCAAGTGAGGACATTAAGGCAAAAAATGTTGCAAAGGATATGGATGTGGATGTGGATGTGGAAGCCGAGGATGTGGTGGTAGGGACCACGGAGGCGGATTTGCATAAAAAGAAAAATATTAGTATCATTGCCCCAGCTGGCCCAGCTGTGTTTTTGAGGGCAGGTGAAAGTTCAGGGATTGTTCCGGGTCCTGTTGGGGGGGTGGATGCAGGGGTTAGTCCTGCTGCTGGAAAAGTGGCGGGCCCCCCCTGTGTGGCCCCCTTGGGGGGATTCGGGGCGACGTTTGTGACTGGTGGGGGAGGGGGAGCCGGTTCTGCTGCCCCTCCTGCGTCCGTGGCGCCTGGCAGAAGTTAGGCCAGTGTGGCTGCGGCTGTAGGGGGGGAGGGGCTGACTTCCTTGGCTTTCTCGCTCTCAGGGTCTGATAATGGTGACTTGCAGCGGCGACTGCTGGAGGCCCTCAAAAAGGGGGAGAGCTCCATTTCCGTAGAGGGGAAGAAGGTGGAATGTTCATTCTGGTTCAACAGACATGGCGTTCGGACCTTCCGAGAACAGAACGGGGGCGAGACCACCTGGTCTTCACCCACAACCGGCCCTGGAGCCAGACGGAATGTGGTCTGTCTCAAGTGGAGTAGCGATGAAGCTTGCCCTACTAGAAAGAGGGTAGTGGAGCTCCTGCTTGGGATGGGTTTCAAGGCAACCGACATCTTTGCCTTGATCCATCCTTTTGGCTCCAAGGAGTTTGACATCAGCTTTGTCCGGCCGGAGGGGCTTGAGCTCTTTTGGTCCGGATATGAGCTGGTGAAGAACATGCCGGACTGGCGTGGTTTCGTTGCAAAAGCGATAACCCGCCAGAGTGAGGTCAAGAGAGTGACCGTGCTGACCCGTAACGAGTCGCTCTCTTGTATTGACATCATGACCTGGCTGGGAAGGTACGGAGAGGTCCAGGGAATACCAGCTAAAAACCTGGACGAGTTTGGCATTTGGTCGGGTGCCTGGACGTTTAATATCAAGCTTAAGCTTCTGGGTAGTACAGTTTCCCACATTCCATCATCTGCCTTTATCGGCCGAGACAGGATCTTGGTTTTCTACAGGGGGCAGCCTAAGCTCTGTCACAAGTGTGGCAGCCCCACACACTTCAGCGCCAGCTGCCAAGTGCAGAAGTGCGCGTTGTGTGGGGGGACAGGTCATCTTGCTGCATCTTGTGAGGAGATTAGATGCAACCTATGTGGGGAGCTCGGGCACCCCTTCAGTCGCTGTCCTCTCTCTGAGGCCAATGCGGCCCGAGCTCATGCAGGAGCGGGCCGGGAGGTCCCTTCGGCTGAGGCGGGTACTGGCAAAGGCAGTGGAGTTAAGGGGTCCGTGAGGAACCGGGACAACCTGTCCCGTCAGAGGCGGAGAGAGAGGCGTCAGGCGGAAAGGGAGGGGGAGGAACCCCGTCCTGGGGTGATGCCCACTCCTTCCCAAACGACTGCCCCTCCTGAATCCGAGACCCTAGGGGGCAGCGAGCTGGAGGAGGAGATTGAGAGACTGGATCGAGCTGAAGAGACTCTGTCCTCGCACTACGAAAGTTCTGCAGAGGGTAGTGGGGCAGAGTCCCAAAGTAGACGGAAACGGCGTACTAAAAAAAAAAGATCTAGCCCGACCAAAGTTGCCAAGGAAGGTGTAACCGGCTCCCCTCTGGAGCTCTCCAACCGGTACCTCATCTTGGATGAGACCTCTGCCTCCTCTGCTGAGGAGGAGGTTGAAGGTGAGGGGCCGGGGGCGAAGGAGGGAGGGCATTCAGGGGGCCCCGCGCCCCCCTCTGGTGGGGATGCAAGGTCCTCAGGAGGGGTGGCAAAACCGGGCCCTGAGACTGAGAAAGCCAGGAGTGGTGCGCAAAGGGAGGTGGTGGTGGCAGAGATGGATACCACTATCTCCCTCAAGAGAGGTCGTGCTGCTCTAGAAGGCAGCCCCGGGAGGGAGGAGAAGGATGGGAAGAAGGCCGTCTAATTTAACTACTCTTTATGGCGGTACCCGCTCTGCTGACTCTGGCGACCATTAATGTCGCCAGCATTAAGTCGGATGCGGCTCGTTTCAAAGCCTTCGATTTTCTCAGCCGTGTTGAAGCTGATATTTTGTTTTTGCAAGAGACCAGGCTGCCAGATTTGGCAGCGATTTATAAAGCCAAGAGGGAGTGGAGACCAGGGCCCTCCTACTGGTCTCTTGCGGCTGAGCCGTATAGCGGAGTGGCGGTCCTTTTTACCGCACCGGTAGAATGCCGACGAGTAATTGAATTAGAAATGGGGAGGTGTTTGATCTTGGATGTCCTCATGAAGGGACAGGAACTGCGCCTGATTAATATCTACGGGCCCCAGTCCAGGTGGGACAGGAAATGTCTCTTTATGAGGATTAAGCCTTTCCTTTTTACAAGCCGGCAGGTGGTTTTTGGTGGGGACTTTAATACTGTCACAAGGCCCCAAGACAGGGGAGGCACCAGAAACCAGCTGACTTATGATAGTATTTTTCTGAACAGAGTAGCTAGTGAGGCTCGTCTGGAGGATGTCCACATCAGGCATACCCCAGGCCACGGGGGTTTCACTTTCTATAGAGGTAGTCAGATCAGGTCTAGAATAGATAGGTTTTATTTGAAGGAGGAGGCTACCTTTTCGCCCTTAAGGGTTGTGGAGTTGGAATTCTCTGATCACTGTTTGATTATGTTTTCTCTGAATATTTCAGAATCCCCCCAAATGGGAAGAGGTTATTGGAAGCTGAATTCGGGTGTCTTGGAGGAAGCAGAGGTGAGACAATCCTTTGAGGACTTCCTTCAGAGTCAGGTACCTTTACTGGATCTCTGTGATACTAAGTCAGAGTGGTGGGAGATATTCAAAGATCGAGCTGCAAAGTTCTTCCGCCGGCTCTCGAGCCTCAGGTCCCCTGGACAGGTACCGCCTGTATCAGGGTCTGAGGAGGAAACTCGAGCATCTGGTCTCGACTGGTGGTAGCCGCGAGGATATCTCCAGGGTGAAATCTTTGCTCAAGAGGTGCCAGTATGATAGGCACACATCTTTAGTTTTTGAGAGGGACTTCGGGAGGTACCGCTCGCCCGACCCCTACAGAAATTGTAAGATGTCAGTGAAGAGTAAGTTAATAACAGGACTGGTCGATAGTACGGGATCGCTGAGCAGGTCCAGATCAGGGATCCTGGAAGTCGTTGGATCCTTTTACTCGTGCCTCTTGGGGAGGAGGGATCTGGATCGGGACAGGATGTCGGCTTTCCTGGCTGAAGTCATCCCTGAGTCAGGAGCTCACCTCTCTTTTGACGGTTTGGTAGAAGAGATCAGGAAGGAGGAAGTTATCCTGGCGGTGGAAGGGTTAGCTCTGAAGAAGTCGCCAGGCCCGGATGGCTTAACATCCGAGTTTTATAAGACCTTTAAGGACTCTTTATGTCCCCTCTTGACTGAGGTATTCAATGAGTGTTTATCCTCGGGCACTCTGCCTCGGTCAATGAGGAGGTCAGCTCTGATCCTTCTATCAAAGGGTAAAGATCCGAACCGTATTGAGAACTGGCGTCCCATAGCACTTCTTAATACGGACAGAAAGATTCTGGCCAAGATACTTTTTAATAGGCTGGTAAAATTTGCACCCCAACTCCTTTCGGCGGCTCAGCATTGCTCGGTTCCAGGCCGCAGCACTTTTAGTGCTGTACTCTGTGTCCGAGAGGCAGTGGAACAGAGTAGAGCAGGCCACTGGAGGGGGTACATGCTGTCTTTAGATCAAGCAAAGGCGTTTGATCGGGTGAACCATGAGTACCTCTGGTCGGTTCTTCTGAAGTATGGCCTGCCGGGGGGGTTTGTCGATTGGTTAAAGATCTTGTATGCAGGGGCAGAGAGTTTCCCGCTTGTGAACGGTTGGTCTGGCTGCTCTTTTGAGGTTGGGTCTGGCGTCCGCCAGGGTTGTCCTTTGAGCCCGCTTTTATACGTGTTCGCGATTGATCCCTTTCTTAAGCGGATTGATCGTGGACCGTTGGCGGGAGTCAGGATGGATCGGGTGGCGCCGGAAGCCACTCTGAGGGTAGTAGCGTACGCTGACGATGTCACCATTTTCGTATCCTCGAGAGGGGAGGCGGAGTACGTGATGTCTGAAGTGGATCGCAACTCGGAGGCATCCGGGTCCATGATCAATCGGGATAAGT